>NC_142182.1:29561666-29885833 GCF_026936395.1 Plectropomus leopardus | reverse complement strand
TTCAGGTAAAAAAGTATGAACTACTACTTAAAAGATTTTTTTTGTAAGAGTTCTATTTTGAAAATGCCCAATAAAGAATAAAAATAAAATATAAGCAAGAAAAACAACACCAGAATGTCCACTGAGCATATGCAGTAAACAACATAAGTATTTCATGTCCGAAAAGAGGTGGGAAGAAATGAATACATATCAAATGCTGGCCACTTTTTTTCAATTTTATCAAAAACATGTAATAAAACTTAAAATTAAATCAGTGGCTTCAATTACTTTTTTCTCATGTCCCCTTACAAAGAAGCAGAGTCTACTTGGCACCCCTTGTCACATTTAAGATGTATATAAGTGTCCCTCTAAACATCTAATATGGCTTTATTGAAGTAAGGTTGAATTGTTAAGTATTAATGAGGCATAAAGTCTAAAATATTAATACAAATGTGTGCATCAGAACGTGTTTTTTTCTTCCTAATTCCCCTTCATTCATCCCGTTTTCTTGTGACCTTTTGAAGGGGCCTGACCCCTAGGCTGGGGACCACTGGATGAAACTACCTAGCAGAATATAAAGCAGTCCAAAGTAGCTCCACATCGATCAGTTCCAAGTGAAATGCTGTGTACACATTGATACTTCAGTATAAACCATATAATAATATAATATTTAATAATATAGTGTCACAAGGGGCATTTATTTATGTAATGAGTATTTTTGCTTTTGATACTTTTAAGTATATTTTGCTGATAGTACTTCTGTGCTGAATTAAAGACTGTATTTGTGCATTAATGAATTGGTTCTTTTACTTAACTATATGATATGAATACTTCTGCCACTGGATATCCTGTAGTAAGAATGTTACACTGAGCATCGTGACCGTGTGCTCGTCTGTGCAGCAGGGAATCTGAGTATCTGCCCCTCATCCCGATCCTCCTGTCTCAGGATGCTCTATGACTCCTTTGATGCTGCTGCCCTGTTATCATCACCATTAAAGCAGCAGGGTGGCAGGGCCAAGTGCAGAGAGAAGAAAACAATCATTTCTTTCCATATTCCCTCAGCTTTTATCTGGCACAAATATAAACCAACACACTGAGTGGTGGGAAATGTACAAGAAAGAGAAAGGGTGCATGCCAACAGTTCACCCAGCTGGGTCTGACAGCCTGCAGATGTTCTTGAGGAACCTCAGAGGAGGAAATCACCTCTGCCTCTGGGACAACAGCTGGACTCCGGTTGAGCAGCAGTGCTCAGTCAAGCAACTGTCTGCAGGATATAAGACAGGAAGTACGAGTCCAGTGGTAGGCCCTGAAGCACAAGCCGTCATTGTATCACTTTAATGACGGTCAGTTTTGCCTGTGAGGCTCAGTCATGCAAGGCATGAGAGCAAATGACAGTAAAATTGCATCCTGTTTATCATAAACAAATACAAACTCAATGCTGAGAAACAAGACCGTCTTCAGAGGAATAGGAAGAGAGAAATCAATTATTGTCAGTCAAGGGAAAACCCCCTTTAATTTGGCATCCAGGCATTACAGTAAACTTTGCATTTTACACCGATCCAAAGTTCAAACATCCCAATGAATGTGCTGACACTTGTAACACTTTGGGTAATGAAGATTTTACAAAGTAAACACGTCAAAAAATACCATGTAAGGCAAAGCTGCCATGTGTGAGCAGTGGACTGACGCTTCCGTGCTGAGGCCCTATGCACAGCATGCAGTGCAATGCTGCTCTGCTGTTGCAGCCATGCATGACACATTACAGGCTAGCAGAGTATGCTTTGCTGTGGTTTCATGAGCTTCTTTCACCAGCTTCATCTTTTTTCACAGTTTTGTCACACTCTAAAAGACGAATCCTCTATGGAAGGAACTCTACACCAGCACCAGATCGATTTCAGAAGTTTGTTCTCACAGCCAGAGGGGCATCACCCCAAAATCATGAGCTCCTTAGGTCAACTCTCTGGAAAAAAACTGTATCCACTGAACTTTTTTTCCTGTTTGGCACTTGCTTTTGGTGCATTAGTACCTTTTCCAAATTTCTGATGAACTATTTCCTGAGGACAACTAAATGAGAAAAAACAGTAGCTTTACTCAAATCCCTCTGAATATTGCACCTTCCTGCAAGGCCACTTTTACTAAATTAGTAGAAGTTTCAAAACACTGTCAATGATCAGAGGTATTGAAAAAGGTTTAATGCACCAGCTTGAGTCAGCAAATAAAATTATCTCTACAAATTACACTATCTACCATGTTGTGACAGCAACTTGGTGAGCTACAGTTTAGGGGTCGACAGATTATTGGCCTGGCCAATTACCGGGGCCAATACTTGGCATTTTGCAGATTATCTGTATCAGTGTTTTATTTTAATGATCAACTATAGCATTCATTAGTTAATTTAAAAAGTGTGCTACTTTGGCTCCACTGCAGCTGTGTCTCTCCCTCTGGTCAGTTTTCACTTACCACTCTGTCTTACCTAATGTCCTGCCCTCATTACTATCTACACTTAAGCGAGATCCAAGTGCATTATGGGGGTATTACAATTAATCAACAGCAGGGAAGGCGGTCCTGATTACACGCAAAGAGCGTCAGCATGGGAGGAGCTTTATCTTTTATAAAACTTCATTTGTTTGGTTCAATTTTCTCTTGACATTATAAAAAAAAAGTTGCTGGAAACTTATATGATGTTGAAAGTTTCAGTTTTGATTTAACATTTGCTAAAGGCATTTAAACAAAGTTGTGTTGTGTAGTTTGTTATTTTCCTAATTCTAAATTTTGACATAAAAATGTTATTTTGTTTTTAAAGAATGAATATCGATTCCAAATATTGGTTATTGGTCTCATTATTTACCAATAATCAATATCCGTATAGGACCTGAAAAAAAGCCATATCTGTCGTCCTCTAGTGCAGATGCTGCACCCCCAAAAGTCAGAGGAAGTGGCAGAAATTTGAAGGATGTTAATAAGGCTGCGTCTGTCATGAAATCACAAATTCCATTATGGTGTTACCGTAAAGCACTCTGAGCTGCACTCATGGCGTAAAAGGAAGTTTAGATAAACGTTTAATTATGATGTACTCAATGCTATTTTTTAAAATAAATTCAGAGATGTCAGTCTGTGTACATGCAGTGTACAAGTTGACGGGTTAGCTCTATTTTAAAAAGGTATATCCAAACACAACAGCTCCACTGTATCTACAAGGCTACGACTCTATTTCAAAATCAAACTCTTACCTGTTTGCAGGCAAAAAAGCGAGAAGTTTGGAGGCACTAACAGGTGATTCGGCTACAGCCCGAGGTCTCTTTTCATCTGAGCGACAGCAAGCAAATCCCCATTCACCAAATAAATAACCGACAGCTGATGTCGAAGCGCAAAACGCATCAAGTCCCGATGAGGAAGTGAAATCTGCCTCAGGTGACCTGAAACTTCAGCAGTCCAAAAGTAGCTCAATAAAACCAGACAGCACTGCAGTCGGCGTGTCCCCTGTCAACATAACTTGGAAAAGTCACTTCATATGATGAAAAACAAAACACGGCTTTTTTAAATAACTTATTACTGCAGTCTCGACACTTCTGCGGGAAAACGTTAAATTAGCAAGGAAACAACGCGATAACTCGGTTGGTTGAACATGCAGCCATGAAATAAACGCGATTCAGACTAGTTTGAGTCTACTTCAAGCTGCCCCACTCCTTTTCCCCGTCAGAAACATTCAAGTTTTTTTTGCCCCACCTTAATTTTGCAGTGCACATGCGCGTTAATGAGAAACTAGTGTGGCTAAAAGGGGATCACAGAATCAATTTCAGTCAAGTTAGTGAAGGAATTTGACCGACAATGTTTACAAAAAGCCCACAAACATAAAGTGACGGTGAAAATTGTTTTAATTGTTTCAATCTGCAGAAATGACAAAAGAGGACCGCACAGTATCTTTGATACACTGACAATGAACTCCCAAAAAGGAAACGGTTGTCCTGTCTAGACAACACCTCCCACTAGCCATTTAATGCGATTTTTTTCCTGATCTGCAAACTAATCTCGCATGGACATAACATCCAGTGCAGATGTGAGACTTTGAAACATGTAAACATATTGAATAAATCTCAAAAAAAGCATAACCTGACACTTTCAAAAAACAGGCGCTTTCATGCCAAAAGCCAGATCACCCCCTGGTGTCTGACTGTTCACATTTCAGAGAAATAACACTAGAGTTTGAGGAAACAGTACACAAAGCTGCCATTGCAACAAAAATAAGGAAGAGCCACTAAACGTGTGGTTTCATGGCCCTCTGGTGGCCAAAGACAAGAAAAACTCATCACATTCAGTAAAACGCTGGCTGATGTTTCCAGGCCAGACTTGTCTCAACAGATGTGACATAACACATCAGGCTGGAGGAATGTTGGAGAGAGGACAAAACCTCTGTGCATGACTTTCACTGCATCAGTGTGTGAGCTCTGTGCAGACTAATGTGCACAGAGGGAGAAGAAAGAAAACAAATATAAGGTGAGTATTGGTAATCCTCATGAGAGGATATACCACATTATAGACCATATCCAAAAATACATCATTTGTAGCTTCGGCAACTGCCTGAATCCAGCCTTTTCTAGACTACACTGACCTCACCGATACAATATTTAAAGGAATAATTACCCCCCTAAATTGCCATTTGTATATTAATTACTCACCTCGTGTTACATTGAATTTGTCCAGGACACTTTTTCACACACACATCTCCAGTAAACACAGATTCCAAAAACTGAGAAAAAAATCTTCATGAACTGGAGTCATACGGGTCCATGTATGATGACAGCAAAATTATACTCATCTGTTTAAAAGCCCTCGCACAACTCACATAAATAAGTCATTTATCCAGTCATATGATTCCCAAACAGACAGCCCTTTCTGACGGGGAACTGGACTAAAAGTTAAACCTTTCAATGCTCTCTTTGAAGCCACACTCCTCTGACAAAAATAATAATTCAACCTTGATGAAAACAGTTGCTGCTGGTCTACAGCTGCCTCCAGCAGTGAGTTTTTGCCATTGTGCTATAATAACCCTTTAAAACACCAAAGTCACACAATAACACAAACTGATGGAAGCAGCTGTAGAGCAGCAGCTCCTGTGTTCAGAGGAGGTAAAAATACCGTTTTTTTTCGATGGAGTCTGGCTTTCAAGAGGGTATAGATGAGTTTTAATTTAGGTTCACTTTCCTTTTGAGAAAGGCTATCTATTTGGGAAGCACTGAGCATCTTCTCTCTTTTGCTTTCTTTCTTTTTTAAAAGTTGAATAATTACAAAGACAAAGGTGTATCACAGTCATACGCAGCTGAGAAAAGCACTGAGCATATGGCTGGATAAATGAGAGCTTGATTATACTGCATGGGTTGAGTGAGAGTTTATAAACTGATGCCTTGATACAGTTTTGCTGTTAAATGTGGTCATCATTTACTTCAATACAACAAGAATTTTCTCTGTTTTTTTGGAATCTTCAATCAACACAGAGAGATGCAAGAAAAAATGTTTGGTTTTTTTTCCCACAAATTCAACATAACACAGAGTAAGCAATTGATATTACAAATGTTCATTTGAGGAGTGAAGTATTTCTTTAAGGACACGTTAATACATAATGTCCAGTAAAGAGAACTTAAGACAGCTGCTTCTGTTCTGGACACATTTCAGAAACAATATGATCTCACCCAAGAACAAGCAAAGGCTTTGACTTGCATTGTCATGAAGATCTGGCAGCAGGAGGCCTTGACAGAGGCCTCCAGAAGCAGCACAAAACAAGCAGCTCTCCTTAAATTAAACTTCACAGTCTATTGTTTAGTTAGTTAATACCACTAACTGTAACATAAAAACGGGAAAAGAAATGTTCACCAATGTCTTGTCAGAGGGACCTAATCTAGTTGGTTCAGGGGGTACCCACTGCAGGATGCTGCATCTTTGTTGGCAGGTTTGGATCAAGATGATTCACCCAGAGAGGCATTTGACCCTCAAATATGCATTTATACTTTGGAAAATGCCACTTGTTTTGTCAATCAACATAACTTTGATTTTAGAAAACAAATGTTGACACACTAACCTGCAAGGTGGTTTGAAATTTAAAGGACCATACCACCTTTTTTTTTTTTACTAATCAAATTTTACATCAAAACTAACCATGCTACTGTGTTTTAGAAATCTAGATGTATTTTGTGTTTCAGGCATCTGTTGACATTTTAATATAAACACCAAAATCTATTAGGACACTTGGAAATTTAGTCCATTGCAGACATAATGCAGTGCAATCTGCGATTAAACTACATTTCTACACAACAATAATTCAATTACTGCAGTGTTTGCTGTAATGGGCCTAAAACTTAACAGAGCTCTAAGATTCAGCTTCTTAGTTTTGTTTATCATCCAAAGTAATCATTGGAAATCAATAGAAAAATATATTTTAAAGTATTAACTGTAGTCTGCATTTAAAAAGATCAGAGCACATGTAGTTAAGGTGATGTCTCGTTAGGGAACTTAAATTTACAAACACTCTGGTAAGATCCTTTAACAGAAACAACAGAGAGGCAAAGTTAAGCCACAAATTCCAGGTTCTGTTCTGAGAAAACGTCTTTCAAAATCTCATCGACATTTGATACCACACCAGTAACTTAAAACCAAGATTTGGAGCCATCCAAAAAGTATATCATGGGATTCGCTTCATGGGTTTAGACAGTAAAGATCTACAATATGACAGCTCCCCAAAAGTGAAGCCGAAACATCTTGATTACTCCTTGATGGCTGGTTGCAGCACAGGTCATAAACCCCACCCCCTCCATGTTAGTGGGACATGGGTCAAACCAAAAACTCAAAGTAAACGCCAAACACATGTTTCCCCAAAGATGGTTTTATCGTCTTAGGTAGTTCTTTTCATGCTGCTATTTGTTCAAGTGTTGGTTTTAATTTTAATTTTTAATGAAGTTATTTGATGCTATAAAAAGGGATTGTGACATCAATGTTGACAGCTGTGATCGACTTGCAACTGAGTTGGGTGGGACCTCAATACCACCGCTTCACCTCGCATTCAGTGCTCTGCAAACTCTGACCCCTAATGACATCACCGGCGTGAAGATGTCAGCGCCTGTTGTAGGAATATTTTGGCTTCATTTTTGTTCAGTAGGAGAAAGCAGAAATGTGTCCTCCATCATTATATATATTCTATGGTTTAGATGAGTAGGTAGCTTTTTGGAAAACTATTAAAAATAATTGTTTATGGTTTTTTTACAGCCTTAAAAGAACAGAATTTCCTACAAGCCCTATCTGTTTTATGGATATGGACAAAACCAAGTTACTATGATTGAAGTACTCTTAACTGCAGTTTAACTTCGATAACGTAACAAAGGTATTAATTTCTTATAACAACTGCTGTAGTGAGTGCTAAATTTTCTTGATTGTCTAGCCATGACTAATGAGTTCAACGCTGGATAAGAGATAGCATTGAGTTGCAGAAGCTACTAGAGCAGAGGCTAGCCTGGATGAGACTTCATCACTTCAGCTCTCTATTGTACCAAAATTTAGTTAGCAGACATTTTATTTTTTACTAAAAGGTTAGGTTGCGAAGGTTTTTGAATCCTGTGTCATCTCATCAAAGCCTTTGTCATGACAGTCTAGTTCACCATGGACAAACGAAGCTATAAATATCTGGTTGTCTGTTCCAATTAACATAAGTTAAGACTGAAAATACAAAATTATTCAAACAGATGACTGAAGAGTATGGCAGGCTATATGCCAAGACGTTTAACACCAATGTAAATTGGATTTATGTTGTTACAATCAGATTCATGTCAAAACATCACATTTGCATGTATTATATGGCGGATCTCTGTTTATTCAACAGATAGTTTTGGAGTGAAGTTAGATTACATATGTTTTTTTTTCCATTTTAAGTCAAAGATTGTCCTATTCAATCTAAAACTGAACACTGTGGTATTATTTTGACACTTTGCTGTATTCTAAAAAAAAAGTCTTTTAGCGTTATGCAAAAACAATTGCATGTACATAATGTTTGAAGCTTCTGATGGTCAACACATTTTCTTTCTCATTAAAGCGCTTGTCTATCCTATCCATATGCACTTAGTCCTTGTCGAACTAATGTACAAAACAGTGGTCCCATTCACATGTTGATGAGTTAGAAACTTAATGGATGAACTCTGGAATATAAGGCGCCAAAACCAAAATGGTCATGGAGGGTGAAAGATTCAATTTGTCATGGTGACCACTAGTGCCATTATGCAGAGTGCAAGGGGATGACAAATTTGCAGCCAAAAGGAGAAAGGTATTTGATTCCCACTTCCTGGAACACTTGGCGAGGAATACCTATGTCACACAGGTAAACGCTGCCAGCCCCCTCAGACAGGGGAAGGGGGAGGCAAAGAGAGAGGGACCACTTTGCCTCGACCGCCTGCCCCTGTCCACTACCAGGAGGGTCTAAGCTGAGCACTGGCGCTCGGTTCTTGTTGGCCCAGTCTGCAGCTGCTCGGTACCAAGGCTGATCCATCAGGAATGTGTTCTCATGGCAGTCCAGGCAGTTTATGATTAAGTCTACTGGCGTGTCTGGAAGGTCTGTGGAGTCAGAGAAAGAAAAATGTAAAAATGTGACAACTTCCAATGCAAATTGTATAAAAAAAAAACAAAAAAAAAACAATTTAGTAAACAATGAAAGTTGAAAAATTTACCCACCTTTGATATTTGACACCTGTTTGCCACCAGTCTTGTTGAAGAGTGTGAGCTCGCTTGTGACCGAGTCAAGCATCTTGACAAAATTGGGCAGAAACAGGATGACCTCAACTTCATGATTGGCTAAGTGACGACCACAGCTGATGCCCTGAGCACCTTGAACGTGAGGGCCACACAGCAGAGCCACTGTGGGACGCTGGTGTAGATTTTTTGGTGTAAACCTGGAAGAAATATGAAAAAAGTCACTATCCTGAAATTTACACCTTCAAAGCATCAAGTTCCAGTAATTTCACATTTGGCATATAAAGCAATAAGCTTCACTTGTATGGAGGCTGAAAGCATCTAAAATTTCAAAGAATTGTAATGAAATTAACAAATACATAATCATGTGAATTGTATAAAGATAAAATATATATACATTTTTAAAAGTAAGTCATTGTGAAATATTCCAGTATATTTCCAAAACATAGCCAAATATTACAACATGATTCATCCCGCTTCTTTTCTGATCGTATCAATCAAAACATTTTGCTATAATCTATTATTTAGTTACAACTGATAATGTACCTTGCTAATAACACTTAGAAACTGTAAACAGGTGACCAATTTCTATTAAAAATGAACATTACAATGGCCAGATAAAGTTATTTTAGGCTGATCTTTTTTGAAGGATACTAGCTTAGTAGGTAATAAAATGTTAGTAGGACTAAACTGCACCTAGCTAGGGCTGTTCTCATCTCCGTCAACAAACCATCCCCACATGCTCACCTGTTGGGTCCACCCAGCAAGGTAAGTGCCATCTGACTTGCACACACTCCAGTCATCTCAAGTCTTCGTTCCAGTGAGAGACCGTGACGCTCAGCGACTGACAACAGACGCTGGTGTAATTCATAGGATATACTTGGCACAACAAGCCCAGAGTCTGTATGGACAAAAAGGACACAAATATATACAAGTCTACTTCCAATCATCTGTCCTAACTCCCATCATATGCCCTTATTGCTATTTGTTTCATTACAAAGTGTAACAACTTACCAGTGCAGTACTCTTTGGCCCCAGGCTGTGGTACAGTAATCTGTCTGTACACAATAGGTTTGGCCTCCAGGATGTTTTCATCATGACGGTACCGTGTGGGCGTCTGCTCTTGAGGCGTCCCACGTGACCTTGCACCATTACGGCGCTCTGATATGTCAATTTCTGAGAAAACTGCTGCTTTATCAAAAAGAGCCAAGTTTCCTTCAAAATCAAAGTCCGTATCCAACCCGTCATCCATGCCATCCCCGAAACACTCATCATCTCTGTGCTTCATCTGACCATTCTTCACCCCATTCTTTTTCGGTGTTGCTTGGTTTGCTCCTCGACTGCTAGATGACCCTGATGGGAAAAATATCCAGTAAATCTAAACCAGCAACAATCAGGTATATTACTACCTGATCGAGGTGTACCACATTGTACTTACAAGAGTTGTGTCTACGACGAAATCCTTTTGGCTGGCCGGGCACGTCCAGGTGACGCTCTCCATAGCTTTTGGAGCAGTGCTGAGGAGAGTTGAGTTTCTCCACTGATCTGGGGTCACCTTTTGGGACTGCAACTGGAGCACTGCTTACCTTTGTAGATGCAGAAGAGCTGTTCCTAGCATTGCCGTTTCTGATATCCAAAATCTTCAGTTCCTTTATGTCAATGGCACTGCAGAAACACAGACAAAATACTATTTTAGTAACAGGAACAAATTACCACAACATCCAAAAATATCCAGGGAGCAAACATTTAATGTCTAAGCTGTACCTGAATGTGACCTCGGGAACAGGGCACTTAACTCCATTGTGGAAAGGTTGTCTTAAGGAGATGGTTTGGCTGGACTGGTCCACAGACACCACTTCTCCTTGATAGACTCCCAGTGTTGGCCCACAGTTAATTGACACCAAACTACCCAACCAATCTGCTGCCATATCTGCACGGTATTAAGAACAAAGTTTTAATTTAACGTTACTTGTCGGAGAAGCTTTGAAATAACCAAAAACTTGCTGTTAAGTTCATAAGCTAACTTTGAGAGAGAGGTACTGATTGGTATGGTTAACAGTTGTGCTAACTATCGTTAGCGTCGGCCTGTTATCTAGCGTTAGCTGAGTGTCTTACGTTATCTAACGTTAGCGTTAATTCCAAAACGCAAACTTATATAATCAAAGACGTAATATAAAAGTATCGTACCTCCTCAAAATGCCAAGCAAACTCTTCTCAAGAGTACAAATTAATGAAATGTCAAATTAAGTGCTGAAAGAAAACTCGTAGCTCCTTTACACCGCTAGCTTTTAGCTTCTTGAATGGTCAAACGATGCTGCTGCTAAAAGCGTCGAGATGACAACTTCCGGCTTCCGATGTGGGGCTTTTCAAAATAAGAGCTTAACTTTTTTTTTTTTTTTAACCTTTTAGTAAAACTTAGGGACTGTACTTTACTTGTCAGAGCAGGGGGTGGCTTTGGTGTTACTTTTCCTTTCATATCACGATCCTTCTCGGGGCTGCATATTTTTTTCTGGAGCCTCCCTCAATAACCATAAATAACAATATTTCACAGTTCCTGATTATAACAGTCTAAATAACATGATTTGGAGATTTCTAAAGAAAACATGGCTTTAAATCCCACTTTCCATGTTCTGGGGGTTTGTGGGTATTTAAATAGATACAAAAACAATAATTTAAAGTTGAAAGTCTCACCCCTAAGCCAAAAAAAACCCCCACAATATCCCCCTCTCCCCAAATACTGAAAAAAAATCCTTAGTGCCTACCCCGTTTTGCACCACCCTCTCCCTGTCATAAATGACAAACTATCCCTGAATCGATTCGACGATTTCTATTATCCAGATGGTTTTGGTTATCAAACACGTTTTTTTGCTGAATTTTAAACCCTGAGTGTCACTAATGACCATTTGAGTATTAACTGGGATGTGCAATATTTTTGAAGGATAGAGCTGAATAATTGCGTGACTGTTACATGCAAAGAACCCCTTTGGAATTAATCAGTTGCATGCAATATTTCACACTGAACTGAAGAGTATTAGCATGCTTACAGTTATGGTAGTATCTGACAGTTTATCACACGCTTCCTTTTTCCTGGAGCTAAAATAAAACCCTTTAAAAAAAACACCTATAAGAGCACTATGGAGCATTTTTTTCTTTGTGTGCGCCTTAAGGCAATCATTCTCAGAAATAATTAATTTGAAAGTGTAATGATCAGTGTTTGTGGGATGTTTTTAGCTACTCATGTCAACAAACAGCCAGTCAGCGGACTGAGTGAGATCATGTGGAGACTATCCCAGAAGTGTGAGCACATGACACACCCACCCCACTGCGCTCTGTGTACAGATATAACCATGGATACCCAGTTCAAGGGCTTTATACTGAAAAGCTTGCAATCAAAGCTGTGTGAGGTTTACAGGCAGATCAAGGGAATCAAGTGGACAGGAGAAGGTTTCTGCAGCCAGGTACAGTCAGAGAAGGTAATTTTGCGCAAACTCCAGCTATTAAATCAAAACACATGTTGTGTTTCTTTTCTTATCAATCACATTTACAGACATACTTGCATAAGGAAAATGGTATCATTGAGATGTTCATAATCCGAGGGAATATTTCTGTAGATCATAAACACACTGTGTTAAAAGTAGTTGTTGACCATTAAGCAAGCAGTGGAAATATCAAGACATGATCCAAGAATAGCAACACACCTCAGGCTGCCACCTTTATGTGAAAATCTGTCCCTGATGCTTGGGCAGACAGACACATGAGGAGATGAGGACTATAGCTTCACCCATACAAAGAGAAGAGATCACTTGCTAGGAGGACACTCAAAAATGTTTCGAAGTTCAAGCCCATTTTCTCTCACGGACCTCGACATGTGGGACACCAAATCCCGCTTTACGGCTCAGGTAAGACCCAGATTCAGTCTTTTTTTCCTCCCAAGTAGAACAGGTTGGTCAAATTTATTTAAAAATGTGTGTTCTGCTTTGTTAGACCTCAGCATGGTGTGGTATGGAAACTGTCACTGGGACAGGGTTTCTGTCCAATATCAGCACAAGGTGAGGGGAAAATGTATACAGCATTTAAGTGACAGAGACACAGTTTTAGTTGTGGCTGATATACTGTATGTATTTCAGCACATCTGGGAGCAGCGGTGGCTTCCGACACAACGACCCAGGTCTAAGGAAGTGGCAGTCGTTGTCCCATCTGGCCCCTGATTGTGCTACACAACACTTTCCTTCATCTCCAGGGGCTGAATTAAGAGCTGCTCGAGGTGGAAGTAGCTTCAGACAAGCAGAAGGGGTGCAATGGCTGCAGGATGCTCACGAGCGTTTAGACACTCATCTGGACCGACTGAGGACCAGAAATGCACAGCTGAGCTACAACATGACTAGTGCACAGCTGTTTGACATGAAACATAAAGTAAGGGGAAAAAAGTCAATAGAAACACATTTTTTCCAACTCCTTTCTACTGGTTGTTTGTTGTCACAAGTGTGGTTTTATAGTTTTTCTGATTTGAAGAAGTGCTTGGTATGTGTTTCAACTGCACAGAGAACCCTGTTATTTTCACTGATGTGTTTGACAGCAGCTGTCAGAGACGATGGGTGCTCTTGAGCGGCAGAAGGAGGCAGCTGAATTATCCCAATTTGAAAAAAGCCAGCAGCGAGCAGAGCTTCATGAAAAGTAAGTGCAGCAAAAGACATGGAGAGGAAAAATTTGAAAGACTTTTGGGAAGAAAGACAATCTTCATGTGAAATTTACCCACAAGGGTCATACAGCTGGAGAAGGACATACAGCAGATGAGGTCTTCTTTGGACCGAGGAAGCAACGATCAACCATCTGAAAGAACTCCTGGTTCACTGAGCAGAACATTACCACTGAGTCAAGAAGAATTAAATGGACAGGTGTGTAAGATTAGGAAAACTATTTTTTTCAAATGGAGTTATGTTTTGAATAATGAACTATTCTGTTTTTTTGTTTGCTAAACACATTATGATTCAGGACAGACAGGAGGTTGACACAGAGTTGTGCGAGCTGAGAGAGGCTCTCAAAGATGCTGAGACAAGAGCAAAGACATGCGAAGAAGAACGAAACCAGGCGATCCAGAAATGCCAGACAACTACAGAGGTCAGTTAACCCTTTGAAATCTGAGCTAATTGGCTCGATTTCTTTCTGAAACATGGAGAAAAGGTAATGAACACCTTAACAAGAAATGTCCCAAAAATAGCAAGAAAATTATTTGAAATTAGAAAAAAAAGAGGAAATAAAAGCAACAGAACAAAAACAGAAAATGTAGTGAAAAAATAACATTTGTATTGTAACCTAATTTAAATATGTAATTATAATAATTATAAATATAGTTTTCTTGATATTTTAGTTTTAGGTCATTTTCTTGTCACATTTTAAGATTTTTTTGCAATATGCTGGGCTTCTCACGACAAGGTGCTGATTGTGTTTCTATACAGACGCAGAAGACGTTGTTGAATCAAATAGAGGAGATGAATCAGAGGCTTCGCCTCACAAGAGAGAATCACTCTGAAGTGCAAGAACAGCTGCGTGAAGCCAACAACAAGATTAGCCAAGCATGCCTGGTCAGTTTGTCTCTGATTCAATATTATAAGTAGACTATAACATTTTATAATAGGCGTGACACCATGAAAATTGACTTTTGACTCTTCTCAGGAAAAAGCCATTCTGTCGACACAAGTGCTAAAGCTGGAGGATAATGCAAAAGAACTGAAGGCCAAACTGACATCGGCTCTGTCTGACAAAAATCACCTGATCCAGGTATCATATAATCTCTAACTGAAACAACTGGAGCGTCTAAAAATATCACACTTTGGAGTTATGACTCACTTTTTTGCACTTGTGATGTACAGCAGAAAGCAGATCTGCACCAGAGGGCCCAACAAGGTTCAGATGGTTGTGATGTCCCCGTCATTCAGGCTGACACCAAGTCACACAACAACAAACAAGATGAGCTGATAAAGGAAGAAGTGAAGGCTCTCAGAGAGGTTGAAATATTAACGTGGACAAGTTATTGTTAAGTTCCACCTTTTCTGAATTCTTGATGAAATGATCCCAGTTATATCATTACATCAGGTAAATGAAAAGCTGACAGGTGAGCTTCAGATGATTCAGGAGAAACTGAAAACATCACAGTCTCAGCTTCAGGAGGTAACAGCGGAGAGGGCCACAGACTCCAAACAGATCACAGATCTGCAGGCAGAACGATCTCAGCTGATCAGAGACAAAGAGGAGCTGCTGAGGAGAATGAATGAAGCTGGAAACGAGCAGTTAATAGAGATGAAAGAAAAGTGCTGCAAGCTCAGGTGAGATGTTAATCAAGTACAAATCTTCAATATCTGAAGAAATACAATGTATCATAATAACATTCTCTTTACTGAAACTCCCAAATGATTGATCTAGAGAATCTGTAGAAGTTTTGGAATTAGAAAAGCAGAAGCTGCAGGATCGGTGTCTGTGTTTGGAGGCTGAGGTTCTTGAGAAGGAAGAGAAGCTACAGCTGCGAGAGGAAGAGCATCTGAAACAAGATTCAACGAGAGTCCAGAGAATTGAGGAACTAAAAGCTGTGGCTTCACATTGGGCAGAGAAATGGGAAAAGGTGGCTTTGACACTGCATTTGACAAAGGAGGAGCTAGAGGGACTCAAGAAGAGCAACTCCAGAAATGAAGTAAGACCATTCCTCGAATATAAACTCTATAGGCATATCAGTGCATTTAGATGCATCTAAATAAAAAAGTTAATTTCAGCATTTTCTGGAAACTGAGACTGAAAAACTTGAGAAAGAGGGCCAAAAAGATATTATAAACACCAGTTCTGCTTATCAATTACCTGTTTTCCAAAGCACACACATCTTGTTTTGATAATGCATACTTCCCCTAGAGTAGAAATCAAGAATCTGCTGCAGCACAGAGCTAGCATGGAGACAGTCCTGACCAGAGACAGGGTATTAGATGATCTAATCATTAAGATGAAGTATAAACTCTACTGTTTTTTTAAACAGTGTGCTTTTTAACAGACAGAATCAGGCTCACTGCTCAGGGTTGAGCTTGATGCATGCAAACAGGAGCTGGAGCTGGAGAGGAGCAGGGGTCAGGCACTGCTTCACAGACTTAAAGTTAAAGGTGAATGTACTTTTTTCTCAGCCTTCTGCAGCACCTGCAAATATTCACAAGATTACTCTTTAACCCTTTGAAACCTGGATCGACGTGACTTTTCTTGTGGTACATTCAGACTTCTTTCACACATATTCAAACCTTTGAAAATTCAGCAGAGTGCTTTGATTTCTTTAAAAGCATGGGGAAAAAAGGCATATGCAACTTGGTAAGAAATGTGCCACAAACTGCAAGAAATTAGTAGATTTAATTATTTAATAAACTATCTCTGAAAAAGCTAGGGTAAAATTTCCAGAGAAATGTATTTATAACCATCATAACTGTATGGTTAAAATGATTTTAAAGAATTACTATAATTTAAAGCCATTTTCAGGCCTTTTTCCTTTTCTAAAATTTCTTTTTTTCCCCAATGCTATTTTTTAGGTAATTTTCTTTTCTTTTTTATTTTTTTTGCAAACAAATTTCTGGGTCATTTTTTTCTTTAGTCTGCTCATCGCTTTTTCCCGATGTTTTTGCTCTGGTTTCAAAGGGTTAAGCACAGCAAGTGTTATTTTATTACTTAAACACAGGGAGGTGTTAATTTGCTCTGACCTCATATTTGCAGGTGGTAAAACTTTGGTGCACACTGAGGACACAGAGACACAGACAGAGTGAGTGGATTTTGACGAGATTTTCATTTTCAAAATGCGCTGTCAGCAAAAGCTCAAAATGAAATTCTGTGATCTGTCTCTTTATCGTGCCCTCTATCTGTTTATCAGCTTATCAGAATCCTCTTTGTTATGGGAGCCACCATCAGACGCCCACAGCAGCCAAAACAAAGCCCCACAGGTAACAAGATGTTCCTCCCTCGCTGAACTGAATCTGAACTTAATAATAAGGGATTCAACTAATAGTTAACTTTCCCAATTCATAGGTGTGTATACAAAGCAGTGAGGTGCAAAGACTGAAGCAAAAACTGTCACTAAGAGAGAAGGAACTGAGGGAAAAGTAAGCCTTCTTTGAAAAATAAACGAATGACCAACTGCTTTAAAGGTTGGAAAGTGAGTAAGAGTTTTCATCCTCTCTGTGACAGGGAAGAAGCTTTGACGAGTTTAGAGAGGCTGAGAGAGACAGAAAACACTTTGGCTCAACTTAAGATTGCTGCTCTAGAGCTCAAGGTGCAGTCACTACACACTAAACATGCAGCCTCATCAAGCCTTGAATAAAATGCATTAACCCTTTGAAACTTTGACGCAAATTGTTTGGATTTCTATCAAAAACATAGGGGGAAGACAACAAGCTATTAAAAAAATCTAGCAAAAAAAAGTTGCAACCCCCCCGGAAAGCTGAAAATGACCTAAAAAGTGCCAAAAATCAATTTATTTTATATATTTATTACCTTTTTTTTGGTAACATAATTTAGAATATGAAATCATTATAAATATGGGGTGCCCAGCAGCTCAGTTGGTGGAGCAGGTGCCCCATGTACAGAAACGACGGCTTTGACACAGCGTCCGTGGGTTCAATTTCGGCCTGGGCCCTTTGCTGCATGACATCCCCTCTGTTCTTTCACACTTAAGTTGTCCTGTCTGAATAAAGGCAAAAAAGCCCAAACAATAATCTTTAGAATAAAAATTACTACAAATGTAATTTTCTGGACATTTTTTCATATTTTTGGGCTGATTTTCTCATCCTTCCCTTTTCCCCTTTCTTTTCAAAAGAAATCAAATTAGTTTGCTCAGTTTTTAAAGGGTCATATAGCTTGTAAAAGGTGCCTGAATGTGGCACAAGATGTTGATGCTGATCCAGGTTTCAAAGGGTTAATAGCTTTGTTGAGTGGGGAATTAACCAGCACGGCACGCTCAACCCTGTAAAGTAACACAACAACGACACCTCTAATGACGGCCTCCTGTGGCGGTGATGTCCATAATAAATAACAGATACTTTGTTTTCAGGTTAAAGATGAGAAACCATCTGCTGAAGGCAGGAAGGATAAAACTGTCTGTCCAGTTCTACTAGAGACGGAGCAGCAGAGGAGGATGGTCACTGAGCAGGTAAATACCGCATGATGCCAACGTGATCTCAGCTTATTTATCCAGTGATGTGGCTCTACAGAGAGTCCACTATTTTGCCTCTGTCTGAAATATCTCATTAACTGTTGGATGGGTTGGTCATGAAATTTTACACAGAAATTACTATCTCCTGATGATCAATCTTAACGACTCTGCTTTAATTCTACAACATTGTTATGTGCCTACTTTAACAGAATATTTCTACTTTTTGGTACTGCTACCTTCACTTGTGTTAAAGTTCTGAGACATCCCACCACTGCTTATAAGCAGGGTTGGTTACACAGAACAGGTTACATGTAATTGAGACTAAGTAATCAGATTACAAAAAGTAAGTAATGATGATCAACCCAGATTACATTTGGAAAAAAATGCATAAAAAGCTTATAAATAAGTTTTAGGGGATTAGTTGATTACATCTTAAAAGTATGGCACATTTTTTTGTCTTTTGAATTGACCCACATTAAACACTGGATATGCATAATGCATTTAATTTGCATTAAATCAAATAAATATAGATGTATAGATGTTTAAAAAGAAAAAAGCACATTAGTAGAACTATAGAATATTTGTGGCTATGTCCATTTTTCTCAGTGTATTAGGTGCAATATTTTCAGTGTTTGACTTTGTAGTAATCCCAAAGTATTTGGATTAGATTACAATTTTTCGCTTTTACATTATTTATTACAAAATTTACCACACTTGTATTCAGTAACTGACTACATTTTAAAGTCAAATGACCAGAAGCCTGAAATAAGCTAATGTTGGCTTGCTAATGTGCCAGACTAAGAGGGTGACAAAGGTAGACATTACATTCCCCTGCATCTATTTTTTTGTAAGCCTACAAAGTGCAATATTTTCAGTGTTTTAATTTGAAGTACTCCCAAAGTATTCGAATTAGATTGAAATTATTTGCTTATTACAAAAATGACCACACTTATAATAAGTAGGCAAACTGACATACATTTTAAAGTAAGGTGACCAAACCCTGAAATAAGCTAATGTTAGCATGCCAAAAAAAGCAGACAATACATCGTCATGAGTGTCTGCTGTCATTATCAGCATGCTCATGTGCTAACATTAGCATTAAGATCAAAGCACAGCTGTGCTTGAGTATAGCTATATGGGGCTAGTGTGGCTTGTCTTGTTTTATTCCAGCTGTAAGGGAAAACAAACCTCATCAGATGAATATCCTGTATCTTACTATATTTGCAGCTAAAGAGTCTGTTTAAGGGGCGAGAAGGAAAGGACATTGGGAAGGCTGACAGCAGATCAGCAGCAGGTCAAACAGGAGCCTCTTCAGTGCAAGACCGGTCCCAAACATCTAAAGCTGTAAGGGTAAGAAAGGTGATATAGATTAAAGGGACAACACTAATGGGAATATGTGAAGAAAGAACATATTTTTTTAAAAACTTCATCCAGGGTGCAGTGGACAGGAGGAGCTGGCAGCAGCACAGCTCTGGTTTGATGCCAGTGTTTGAGGAGGACGAGGAGGGCGTCGATCTGCCAGGAGAGGAGGAGGGAGGGTCAGCAGAAGAAGCTCATACCGAGGGAAACGTCCACAACCAGAGCCAACAGGTTATAAAGGCTTAAATCACACCTAAAAAAAACCAAGTCATCCATAAACAGTCTGAACAGTCTGTACGTGCAACAGCTAAATGACTGAAACATCAACATTTAACCTCCGGCCACCACACCACTCAAAATACCATCTGCATCTGTCTATAAGTCATGTATTAGCATCTGATACAAATTAATATCATTGATGGAATAATCGTGTCACGCAGATTATCATAAAATTAACAGACCTTCCCTCACATTCATTCATTACATACACACACACACACACACACACACACACACACACATATATGTGCACTAATCCCAGCCTCTGCTTTAATCACAGAGCGTACAGCAGTGAACAGGGAGGGGTGTCGCAACCAATCAAACTCTGTGGAAAACATAGTTCAGCCATAATCGCACATATGACTCTTTCTACTCTGCAAAATAATCGGATTTGACGCTGAGGAGTGAACCGGTCAGCTGGAGCACATCTGACTGCACCATAAGAGGATAGGAAAGAGTTACAGAATGTCACCGTCTTATACTGACGACCTGTGACTAGAGAACCTGTCAGTTACATCCAGACATAATATGATAACGTCTGTATCAAAGTCAATGGAAAATCTCAGTGGTATTGAGTGCTAATATTTAAGAAATTGCAAATATAGTAACTACAGACTGAGACTAAGGATCAAAGTCTTAAATGTAAAACATGAAGACTCACAATAAAATAAAATGTGTCTTTGAAAAAGATATGAAACAAAATGTAACAAAAACCTACATAAATTTGCAAAAAAAAGTCTTAGCATCCATTATAAAGACGAAATAAGAGATGTGAAACCCTTCTTTCCTCTGCCAGATGTCAACTATGCGTGCAGAAGTCTGCAATCTGAAGGCTAAAAATGAGAATCTGCTGCAAGGTGAAGTTGTGCATGAATTAGTGACATAATCATTAGCGTGTGTGTGTGTGTGTGTGTGTGTGTGTGTGTGTGTGTGTGTGTGTGTGTGTGTGTGTGTGTGTGTGTGTGTGCTGTGATCTGTGCCGTGTTTATAGTTCTGGAGCATTTGGGACAATCTTGGGATTCAGATCTTTATCTTTGACAGGGACATATCCACAAAAACTATGTATAATATAATAAAAAAGACGACATATAAATATGAAGCACATTGTTTAAAAAAAGAACAAACTACTTTTCTCATCACTATTGGTGGATAAGTCCCTGCTCTTAATTTAATTGTCTTCTTCTTCTTTCCTCAGCCCATCTCCTGCATGTGTCAGAAATATCCATTTTTATGTGTAATTATTTCACCCCTTTCTCTTGATTTAGCCACATTAAGGTGCAAGCAACCAACCCAGGACAAATCTCATCATTGTTCGGATGAGGTCGACCTGCCGCTGACGAGGCCACTTTCCCTTTACCCTGATGGAATATTCCTGGCTGAGCTTGTAGATATCTGTAGCCCTGATGAAGATGAAGAGGAGGGAGAGGATGAATGAGATGTTTTGTTACGACTCATGCATGGACAAGCACTTTCTACATACAAGTCTATACATAGACCAATTGTTAGAGGGAGCTGCACCAATGATCTTTGTGCCTTATAACCTATTCTGTATTTTTGTTTACGCAAATGAACTTTAAGTACTAATTCACAGCAATTCAAGGATAAGATTCTGCTAAGGCAGAGATACTCAGCGTGCTTTGCTTAAGGGGACACTTTTGCAAAATGACAGGAAGAACCAGACAATAAAAGACCATTAATAGTATTTTGTCAGTAAAGGAATTGCCTGTTTTCAACCTTTCACATTTGGTGCCCTCATTCATCTTCGCCAAGAGGTAATTCTAGCTGCAGCATCTGACATTTCCTTTGAGCTCACACAATAGTGTTAATAAAAGCCATCAAACTACCTCAGGCAAAAGTGTGTTTTATTCATTAGACATGACACAGTTTTTCACATCATCTTGACATTCAGGAAATCCTACAGCCAGAGATCTCAAAAGAACAGTTAAATTACAGACACGTGTACATGTGAGAATATAAAATATAAGAGATATATAAGAGAATATAAAATATATTTGTGTGTATTACATGTTGAAACGAATGATGAAGCATGTGATAGTCAAAAGGACTGAATACTGGAATAATTGTTTAGTATTTCTTCATAAAGCTCAGTACCTTCATGTTTTCCTTTAGAAGACAGACTGAATGGTTACAAGAGACAAAAAGTAAAAGATCAATTTAAAAAGTCTGTTCTAGGTAATGTGTCACAAATATATTGTTCTGTTAAAAGCCTACGAACTCTTAACTTACATTACGCTGTTCCAAAGGTCATTTGTGTTCTTACAGTACCTTCCTAAAGGAGAATTCACAGGTCGATGCATTGGAGTAAGGCCATTGTAAAGATTTTATTGCTGCGTGCCCATATATCGTCCCATTAGAACTGCCAGTAAATACATCATTTAAGTGAAACATTATCTGTGAGCACTTTATGGCAAAGGTGACCTATAAGAGATAATTTTGGGTGCCCACTGACTTCATACAGTGCGTCAGGTCTACTGGTCACGAACTAGTGTTTTTTGGGCATACCTGTGACAGAAGTCTACAGTGGCTCTGGTTGTACTGTGTGCCAGCGAGCCTGCTCCACCTGCAGGCTGCACATGTCCCTCCAGTGAGCGCGTCCTGCATCTGCAGCTTCTGCTCCAATCAGGACTCGTCCAAGAACTTTACCCTCTGAATGCACCTGAGTTTGTCACATAAGGAAGGAAGTGGAATTTACTGGGTTACTTTATGAATACATATGGATATTTGCAAAAAAAATGTGTGAAATTCTGTGATTGTGAGCTTCCAAAGAAACCTTTACCTGCATGATTATGAACTCTAGCACGAGGGACAGCTGACTGATGTCTCCTGGAGGCAGGTCGAACAAGAAAGATGAATTCCACACAGTGCAGGACCCTCCTTCAGTTTCTCTGCTGCTGATCACAACTCCTTCATGATGCAGGTTGATCACCACCTGGTATTCTGTGCACGGGTACACAAACGTTATAAAATATGAGAGGAAACCAATTCTAAAATAGATATTAATTATGGAAACTAAGATTCAGATGCAAGCTTTAAAAAGAGTTTACCACTGTTATGATCCAAATAAACCAAATTAGAGACAATGAATGGCAGGACAGCACTACAATGTGTAAGACAGGCTTAAAACTCAAATGAAAAATCAAATTCAGGAAAAATAAGTTTTTGTAATTTTGAGTTTTTAAATTCCTGCGGGTCCTTAAAAAGTTTTTAAAGGCATGAATTCATTACTATAAAAAATATGTGGTATTCAAATGTCTTAAATCAGTATTTCAAAAGTTCAAATGCTCAGACATGGCAAGTATTATTTTATGAGTCATTTTTTTGACATTGCATTGTTAAATCTCAAAATAAATAGCAACATCTTTAAAAAATAATAATAATAAAACCACAAAGAAAAAACACCAACAAAAGCTAGCTATTTCCCAGTTTTAACTTTTTCATTGGACTGTAATGTTTGTTTATGTAACAATAAACGTTTGGGCAAAATTGTCTTGAGCCTTATGTTAACCTCTTTTTTTCCCCCAATTTTGGTTTCTGGTGACATTAAAAAAAATCTTAAAAAGGCCTTAAACTGTAGGAACCCTGTATATTATAAGCTGCCAACCCCATAGTTAGAGAAATATACATTTTTTAATCCACAAGAGTTTATGTATTACTCATTAGGTCTTAAACACACTTCCACAAGGTGGAAATGAAAATTGCATTACACAAGAGCTTTTAAACCAACTGTCCAGTTATAAAAACTAGAATAAAGCTAAAGAAGATTTTTTTTTTTACTGTCCTCACATCACTGTGTCTCCTGTAAGTACAGTACAAGGTATGATGAGGTAAAATGTGGAGCTAGAATGCATGAAATGAATATGTTTTTCTCATCTGTATCCGTAGTAATGCAGTTAGGTCCACTCTCATGACAAGCATATAACAAAAGAGATTATTAAAGTCATATTCATGCGACATAATGTGCATGAAACAGATATCATAACATTTAATGGCTCTGCACGCAGGATGTGCTTGTCTGCAATAAAAGTAATGCCTTGACAGGCTAATGCTAACAAAGATTAGATCTGTCAGATCAGAGATCCAGAGGAGATTGGAACATTTTCCTGAGGATTTTGAAGAGTGAAGGATTAAACCACAATGTCATTAAAAAAAAGGGATGATCTCCTGCTGCATTCGGTTCCTGTAAGACATTATTTAATCCCCTAAACATTAAAAGCAAACATAGGGAATTACTTTACCTCTGCCCCTGAAAAGAAAAAGTTAGCTCTGCCCACGCATGCTTACATAATGCCTCTATGCATGATGTCCTTATGGGATCTCGAAATCAAACACACATTTTGTCAAATTCAAGTGACACTGAATGCTGGATTTACCTGCTGCTGCTGCTGCTGCTGCTGCTGCAAACGTGTGGACAAGGTTGTCGATGTTATCTGCTCTGAGGACCGTGGCTTTAATGCGGTGAGCCAGAGTCTGATACTGAAGCAAAATGAAGATTTGTGGAGGACAGCTAAGCCCCTTACACATCAGTGCATCCTGAGAGATCAGACTCTGCAGTCAAAGAGCAGAGAGGGAAACCTTAATCAGCAGGAAATGCAGCATGAGGCTTTGTAGTAAACAAAAATCACACAAATCACCAAGAACAAAACCCCCTGCAGAGATCACATGTCTGTATGTAACCAAGCAAAACAAAAATCAAACAAACAATATTAACAAAATACAGATTTTTGTCTTTTGCCCTTTTTGCTTGTTTAATTATATAACTTCAACAGCTAACCTCTATGCAAAGTTGGATAATTAACTGGGCACCACTCTCTGCCCTGGGCCCCCAGACCTACTGTGGCCCCAAAACATGTAAGTTCACATTGTTTTATTATATAGAGAGCTTGAATGTTCATTCTTGAGTTTTAGTCTTCAAACATTCAGGTCTCAGGTGTTCGGGATTTAGAGGGATATATATGGCAGAAATGGAATATAATTCAATTATGAGAAGAATGGTCATATTTTCAATACCTTAATACAAGACAATTCAATTCAATTCGAATCGATTTGATTCGATTTGTGTTGCAGCAAGTGTAAAAAAACAAAAACAAATAAAAACACCAAATTTGGCTCCCAGAATAAACCTCTTGAAAAATGAACATTGAAGGAATTCTAACCAGGAGAAGTTTTAACTGGTTGCAATCTGCAATCCTCAGTGCTAGATGCCATTGCAGCCCCCTAAAACTTACACACTGGACCAGAAGCTGTAAAAGTACTCAAAGGGTGCCCAGCAACAATTTTTTGCCTCAAACAGGCTTCAATCTGTCCATACTTCTATGCATCTTGAAAAAAAAAAGCTGCACACAGATATTAATTTTTAGAAAATCAATACCTTTTTTAGCTTCCACTTGTTTTGGTTAAGCTCTTTCGTGAAGTGAAACAGATGCTCTGCTCTCCAGTCTCTTCCTCCACAGTCAGCCTCCAGTTCACCCAGTGTGGTGCCTCTTGTGCTCGGAGGTTCCCGCGTGTATACGGCTATTCTCAGTACACACTTTTGGAGCTCCTTCACAGAGCTCACCTTCAAAAGCAGCACCAGGCTGCAGGTCTCAGTGCCGCTCTGTGCAGAGGCCTGAATGGGACAGGGGTACAGAGGCAGCAGGCTGCCCAGCACAGACACATCCTCCAGTCTGTGGGATGTCCCAGTGAGGCTGAGGACAGCCACTGCCAGGGTTTGCTGCTCTGGAGAGAAGGCCATAGTGAAATGGAGGCAGGGTTTTGGTGATATTGCCGGTTGGCAGCTGGCACTGGAGCCATAGCTCAGTGGAGCCAGCGGGATTGGTTCTTCAGGCATAGAAGGGGAGACAGCACTGGGGCTGGTGAGCCTACTGTGTTCATTGTAAGATATTTTATCTCCGGTCGCCATGCATCGCCTCTGCAGAGCCTTACATGATTTGGACAACAGTCCCAGTTTGGGAAATGTTGGCAGGGAGGCAGGACTGGGATCTATGGGTTTATAAAGGGGTGATGTTAGCGGTGGTGTGCTGAGGCGGCGCAAGGAAAAATAAGACTTTTGCCGCTCCTTCTGTTCAGAAGCAGCTCTAGATCGCTTGGAGAATGACAGAGAGGTGAATTCACTCTCAGAAGGGGCAGGGCTGGTGAAAGTGGATGGATACTCCACTGTGTCTCCATCCAGCTCCTCATACTGCTGCCTGGATGCTGTCATCGCCGCTGAGGGAGGAGGAGCCTGAGTAAAGGTCACCGGTTCAGCAGGAGCTGGTGCTGACGTCACAGGATCTTTGTCCATCTCTGCACAGATCTGACTTTTCCTCCAGCACAGAATACATCCCAGTAACAAACACAGACAAAAGACGATCAGTCCGACCAAAAGAAGAATTTGGAGGTGAACTGCAAAACACAGAAGAGAACAATAACATCAATCAGATGGCAGCAGTTTACAAACTGTTGTTATTCATGTTCATGCAGTCTCTGGATATCATAATTCACAACATGTACCATTTTCCCTATTTGCCTTAAATTATAGATTCCATGTTTCATAATCAAGTATTGATAAAAGAGTAGTTTACATCCTTCACGTCTGTCTTAAAACTTTATTAATATTTATTATCATTATTATTATTATTATATTTTGTTATTATTGTTTTATTTTATCTTTATTTTACCATAAAGTCAACTTGAGAATAAAAATCTCTTTTACAATAGGGACTTGCAAAAGGTAGTAGCTATTCAAAATAACATTAAAATATAACATATTTATGACAAAAATTCACAATAAAAGAGAAAACAGCTATTTAACACAGTGGTCTATTAAGAAAAATAACCATATGCTCCCATCACCATATTTTTTTTAAATAGTGCCATTGAATTCATCAATGTATATGAAACTTTATAATTTTAGATCTCCTTGCAGATTATTTCATGCTTAAGGTACAAAGCAGGAAAATGCATTTTGTTCTAGGCTTAAAAATATGTCAGCCCTGGCCAGACCATACCTTCTAGTTGTTTGGTGAAAAGGACCTGCACCAGAAGCCAGAAGAAGAGTATGACCATGATGCCCTCGATCATTCCCTTACAGCAGAAGAGCAGCACAGACTGCCACAGAGGCTGACCTGGGTACTCCTCGTCATGGTAAGGCATGGTGCCAGCAGTGTGCTGAAGGGTTTTCAGAGTATATATTAAAACATCCACACGTAGAAGGTCCCAGTGAAAAAGATCATTTGCTTGACTCACTGAAACACCTTCTGGGTTTCAGTCCTGTAGATATCTCCCCACATGATTCTGCCTCAGTCAGTCAAAGCCATTGTTTGGTGCCAAAGTAACAATGGCAGAAAAAAACCAAAACCAAAACAAAAACATCAGTATCTCATTAAAACATCTTTGATAGTAAGAATCATAAGTTTTAAGTATGAGCAGCAAAATGAGTAAGATAGCATGCACTGATTTTATGAAGAGGATTCATCATCTTTTGCAGCTGCAGGTGTCCTTCCTTGTTCACAGTTGAAAATCATCCTGCTGTCCTAATTTGCCACATACAATTTATTCCAGACTTCATTCCAGGACAGTTATCTCCTCATCTGCTGAGTGACTTGACTGGTATTATTTCACCCAGGCGGGTGGGGTCCGTGGGCGGAGATATCATCTCATAATACCTCTAAATTGTGCCTGTAGCATCTTTCTTCTACAGTGTTCCAGATGCCAGTCCAGCAGTGTCACTATAGAATAAACTATCCCAGCAGTAAATCCAGCAGCCCATCCCCCGCCCTCATCCACTGACCCATGAGCTCCTCTCTCCATTAGTATAACCTCTGTCATAGATCTGCTGCAGAGTTCAGGAATTAACTCTTGATGCAGACTCTGTCTGTGCTTTCTCTTTCATATGCAGGCCCACACTGTGTTTATCTTTTTAGAAGTAATCTGATACGAAATGCATATTGTGAAAATCACAAGGACAAATTTGTTCTGTACAAATGTAGTAACTAAGAACAAAACTTCACTGAAAAAAGAGCCGATAAAGGAATTGTTAAAAAAATAAACCAATCAAGTTGCGGTCACAGTCTATATCCATGTCACTTATGGACATGAATATCATTGCTTGAGTTCACAATGACTTTGAGCTTTACTGCCCAAATCTAATTAGATCATCTTAAAGTCCAAGTGGACATTTGAGCCAAACTTGAACAAATTCCCTCAAGGGGTTACTGAGATATTACGTTCACAAGAATGGGACAGGCGGACAACCATAAAACATAACGCCTCTGATAACAGCTATTGCCGGCATGGAGGAATGAAAAAAGGAACGCAATCATTGTACAGCACACAAGATTGTTTTATTTTTCATGGCCACATGTCCAAGAAATACATTAATCAAAGACCATTACAGAGTTCAACACTAACCTTTCTGAAGTTCACAGTGACATTTGCTTGCATGATTGATACTTCTACTTGATTGTCCACTTACAGTGTATTCCAGCAGATGACTTAATCAACACACACTGCATTACGTATTGCATATTTCTCTAGAAGAGTGAGGTAGCACTGTTTCAGTGTTCAGTGTTGTCGAAAGCTTGAGGTCATTAGCGATACATTCTCTGCGTTTATGCAAATACAACAAAGCAACATATTATAAGATACAACAGCGATGTGTCCAGAGGACTTTCCTGAGTCCAGAAGAAATTTCCAAGAAACTTACCAACACTGGAAGTCGATTGAGGTGATTGCCTTTGATTCACAGCTGACATGAAATAATAAATGTCTGTAATTTTGAGGCTGAGCCACAATGATTAAATAAAAAAAGTAAAATGAAACACAATATAAGACAAAAAAAATTTCAACCAACCTGCATCAAATTTAGGAAACAGATGATATACTGTACATAATCCCTGAAAGCTGCTATGAAAAGTAGAAACTATTAGCTTTCACTCGAAATTAAAGCAAATGTTTACTATGAGGATTCTAAATGGCTTCAGCAAACAGTTACAGACAGCAGCTATGACACTGAGCTAAGGCTTTTTGGTCTTCATTAGCTGCACTTTGGCAACAAAATGTTCTACTAAAGGAAAAGGCAGCTACAGAACTGTTCAATAATTAGCTATAAATACAGTTGACACCCAAAGAGGCTCTAAAGACACTTCTGAACAAACGTTGCAAGGCTGTTTAGACATGAATGTCACTACATTAAAAAAAAAAAAAGCTTCTTGGTAAACTGTGATCTGAATCTATATCATGTTCAGATGAAGTTAAACATCAATGTCCTCTTAACTTATTCAAAGCACATTATGTCATCAAAATAATGGAAAAACAATGCTAGATTTCCTCATGTGCTATGGCTGACTTTCCCAAAAGACTGCCTGAGTGAAAAAAACAGGAGGTCAACTAGTACAACAAGAGAGGAGTAGGCATTTTGCTGAGGATAGATTTAAAGACCACTGAGGCTTAATTTGGTCCCTTTGAGGATGTGGAAGAAGAAGAGGAGGAAGGACTGTGTGAGGAGGACATGGCACTGAAACCATTTGTTCCTGCCATGGTTACAACCTGTGACGCCACAGCAGCAGCTGACTTCTGGGCAAACAGCATTCCTGCAACGCAAAGATCAGAGAGAAGATTAAAGTTAAAACTAACAGACATTAAAGAATACACAGTGAATAATTAACTTGATGTTTGTAGAAATGACACATTTCAAGGTCAAAATGAGGTCATATTTGGAGAAATAAAAGCCCTTATTGTTGCAGAGAAGCAGATTCAACCCCCCCTCCCCACGCACCCACACACACACACACACAGAAAAAAAACATAAAAGATAGTCATTTTTAAAGGAATAGTTTGACATTTTGGAAAAAAAACCATGTTTTTTTGGCAGTTAAGATGACAAAGTGATACCACTCTGTCTGTGCAATATATATAAAGCTAGAGCCAGCAGTCTAGCTTACAGGAGATTGTTTGTGTCAGAAGGATTTTTACCTACTGACAATACTCTGATTAGGCGAGGGGTGGCGCCTGGGTAGAGTGTGCAGCAGGCAGGGCATGACACATTGTGGTCATGTATCCAGTTCCTAATTTGTTCACAAACAAACAAAGTCTCTTGCCTTTCCTTGAATTTGCCTAATTTTTTTTATACATTGTTTGGTACAGATTAAACAATAACATGTTAGTAACTGAATACCTGTTCCCATTCTTTATAATAAACTAAGCTAATGTCTGCTGGCTGACCTATTCTTGTAAGTAATATAAGAGAGTACGTATAGTATATGTTTAATATAGAAAACATAGTATAACTGAGATTCTAGATGTGCTTAATAAATAGAGTGCAATGTATTGCAAAGTGCAGTCTCACACCAATGAATGTGTGCCATTTTCACAATATACAATAAAAATGAGTGAAAAGATAACAGAAAAAAAACTATAAAAAAAGAATATGACATAAGAATAACCTTTTTATTAGGCTTTAATAGAAACTGAACGACTAAAATATTTTCCTAGCTACTTTTTTTCTTAAAACAAAAACATATATGACAGGCCAAACTCAGTTAAAATGTAAGCGCTCACCTGAGTAAACAGTGCCATTGACCTCCACAGACACACTGATACTGGCTGCTCCGTTAGTGGAGATACTCAGAGACAAATCCTGTTTGCTCTCTGCAGGAGAAAAATGACTCCAGTTAATGGACTTTCCTAAAATTGTGTCATGCAATGATCAGGCCTGTATCAAAACAGCGACGGCAGCTCACCCTGTCCATTGTTAAGTTTGAGGTTCATGGGGTTGAAGTGAGACGCCAGGGCCAGGAGGTTTTGTTGGAGGGCTTGCTGCAAGAGGCGCTGCTGCTCCTCAGCCATACGCATCATTTTCTTGTCTGGACCGTTGGCTGCAGCTCCTGTAGCTCCTGTAGCTCCTGCAGCTCCTGCAGCTCCTCGCTCCAGTCTCTCTCTAAAATGCTCTAATGTGGCAGCTTGTGCCAGCTGTTGCTGCTGCTGATGCTGCTGCCCCAGGGCCAGAGCCATGGGCAGCCGGCTGGGTATTACAGGGGTTGACATCTCATCTGATTGGAAAAAAACAATACTTTGGAAATTATTTTTTTATGAAATCAGAAGAGCAGCGTAAAGTGAGGGCAAAGAAAAATTACAATTTTCCTTTACATAAAATGGTATAAAAATAATTATAACTTTGAAACTTGCATTACAGCTGAAAAATATATGATCAATCTGCTAAATGTGCACAAAGATTTAAACCACTAGAGGTCACAAGTATCTTAAAATCCCCCTTACTCACCAGAAATAGTAAACTTGTTAAAACAGTCTTTAAGAATCAAGGAGGGGCCCTCTAATGGATTTATGTAAAAAAAAAAAAGAATAAAAAAGAAAATGGAATCAAAACTGGATCAGACACATTTTATAACGGGGATTCCACCTACCACCAGCTTATCTTCACCACCAGAATGATTTTCAAAGTAGGGACACCAATTTTCCTTTGCACTTTTTCATACCTGCGTGTCTCTTTAGATTTGGACTAGCGGATGCATTCAGGCTGCTGTGTCCCGTCGGTGTGGTTTGCATCGAGGGTGAAGAGAGGAGGGCGTGCGGAGCGGAGCTGGGGGAGGGAGAGTAACGGTACAAGCTGCTGGTGTAGCTGGGACGTCGACCTTCTCTGCGATTACTGTCGATGGCAGCCTGCAGCTCCCCTGGAGAACTCAGACCCTTCTTCTCACACTCAAATGGGTACAGGTACTTCATATACCTGTAAGGAAAATTTCAAATTGGTCGCATGATTTGGTGCACATGAGCACTATTTTTAAATAAAGATAATCTGGTTTAAAATAAATATTTAATGCATTAATTTAATTTGCCCCCTTATTTACTGATAATTAAAAACTACTGAACTTAAATAAGCTTGGATTCAACATGTCAGTGCTGAGAAATGTTTGTATTACTTACTCAAGCACGTGGCTTTGGATTCTGCCAAGTGTAAATAGTACTGAGAAATGTGGGCTAACTATTACCGAAATGTCCACGTTTGAGCAAATAGAGACGCTAAAACTGACATTCTGTGATCACGATTACATGCTGACTTGCACACAACATGAAAACAATTACAAACTATCTGAAAGAAGAGAACAAAGCTGGATTTTAAATGATTTTTTTCATTCTTGGGGCAAATTGTGATTTTCCATCATCTAAAAATTTACCAGAGCTGCTTTAAAGCAGAGAAAAAGCATATAGCAAACATAATGGCAATAGTTAGTAGAGGGTGCACTGCATGGTGTAAAAATATTGAAAAAAGGTTATTTAATTTAATATTATTTAATAATTAAAATATTTTAATCAAATGAAAATGTTAAATAATAATTGCAATCATTTCAGGATTTTACATTTTAACCCATTTAGATAAGACTCACATTTGGAGAAGTCTTTAAATCACCAGACAGTTACATTATCAGCTGGTTCTAAATGCTAAGGCACATTTTTTATATTTTTTATTCCTCTGACAGATTCTGAAGAGGATGTTGTGAATGCAACAACTTTTTGAGCTTTTCTGTTACAAATGAGAGAGACACCTACTGGGTGCGGAGGGTGAAGGCGGCGCTGGTGATGGATGTGGGGAGGTTGAGACCTTTGGTGATCTCCCTCCAGATCTTCTTGTTAATAACCTCCACCAGGCCTCCCTTCTCTGTCACAAGCTTGTAAAGCCTGTACAGGTCCAGCACCTGCTTCGCCATGATGGGGATGCGGTTCACAGGAGTTCCTGAATAAATAAAAGGAAAAATACTATGAAATGCATTCATCTTATTTGAAATTACTTCTGGGCAGTAAATGTGGTCTAGTAAGAGCACAAGGAGGGCAAGAACATATTCTGCTTTTCCCCACCTGGGGGCTTGAGGGTAATGTTGAGTAATATGGCTTTGCATGTTGTATAATTTGTGTGGACAGACCTCTTTAATAAAGCTCATTTCAGATGGATGGGGGTGGGGATAATTCCACAACAGCAGCTCTGTTGCTGCATTGATTGAGTGCAGGGGGGAGGGGTGATTATAGAGCCAGCAGTGCCTGCCAATCACAGGTTTGACAGTTAACCCTTCCAGTCCCGATTTGGAGTAAAGCCAATTAAGCAAAGAGGCTATAAAAGCAGTGGACAAGATTTCTTAGAGCTTAAGATGAACACATGTCACAGACACACACATTTGCCATGGCCGTGACCTTTGCACACGCGAGTAAAGACTGCAGACAGTGTCACGCTGTGTCTTCTTTTGTTTGTTTTTATTGGACCAAATGTACCTGCGGAACCGTTTTTAAGATAAAGTACTTACAGCTTTAAAATTGAAGGTGTAGAAAGATCGCATACTGCAAATGCCTGAAGGTATTTCAGCTGCATTGCTATTACTGATTGTGGTTGTTGTTGCTGTTAGTGAATTTAAAAATTCCTTGATTTTTTGTAAGATGTGAAAACTAAAGTTGGGATGCAGGACTTAAAAACATGAATTAACTTTTGTTATATTCCAACCCCGCCAAACAAGTTTATACAAAATTGATGAAGCTGATCGCCGCCAAGCTGTCTTTCACACTAGAGTTCTGTGCCTGCTGCCGACAGCGACTGTCTCTATATTTCTTTTTCAGAAGTGATGCATTTTACGCCAACTAGCCAGAGTAAATGAGAGAGAGACCATAGCAACAGAGACCATAGCGACAGGGCAGCAGCTATAGGAGTATGGTGGAAAATCCTATGAAGCGTCCAAGAAAAATTCTGGAGCCCACTGAGACAGCCTGCTAATGCACACAGGAGCTGCATAATGATGCAAGTATGAAAATCAAATATGGTACAACAGTCTTAAGAAAGGTCTGTAATTATGAATACATTTTTTGTTTTTTTCCCCTCTTATCTGTAATCAAAAATTACATTGCAATTCATTCTATTAACCCTTTGAAAACTGGAATGACATCACTTTTCTTGTGCAGCTATCAGATGCTTTTCACAAATATTTAAACGTTTGAAATATTAGACAATTGGTGGGATTTCTTTTAAAAGCATGGGGAAAAGTAAATGAAGAACTTGGTCATAAATATTTCTCAAAATGCAAGAAAACAGATCTAAAAAAATATGTTTGAAGAGAAAAATGTCTCGGGGAAAAAATAGAAAAGCTAGGAAAAAACTATATTTATATATATCATAATTCTATGTGTAAAAGTAGGCTATAATTTTTAAGCATTAAAATAACATTTTGTTTTTTGTTTTATTTACTGATCTAATTTTACTATTATAATTACTATCACTAATACTATTATCATTATTATTTATTTATTTATTTATTTGCACTAATTTTCAGGTAATTTTCTTGTACTATTTACAAATAGTATATTAGTAAATACTTGCTAATGTCTGGTTACTTTTTTCTCATGCTCATCGCCTTCTTCCCATGTTTTTTACATAAATTAAGCCAGTTTGCTCAGATTTCAAAGGGTAAGTGACAATTTGGGATCTAGTTGCAGCTAATGAAATGTCACACTGTTCTCTCTTTGGACATCTATCATCGGTTTGACTTCTGCGGGTTTATGAGGACTCACACATTATTCATTTCATGCTCTTGTTTTATGTGAAAATGTTTTATATCAAAACAAGCATGTTTATTTTCAACAACAAAACTTGTCTTTGTATTCGACAGGATCAAATGCTTTGATTATCATGCTTCTGATCTATCAAAATAACAGGCTGTTTTTGTCCTTCCTTGTTTTTTGTCACAACGTCTTTAATTGATACTTGCATTTAAATGTATAATTTTGTACTTTAAACACATTAGGACTCAGCAGCAACATCCTGTTAAATTTCTCTTCATTTTCTAGTAATACAAAATATATGAGAAGTCAACTACTGAGCCTCCTTTGGGGGTAAGGGAGATGTGGTGAGCTAACCTGCAGGTATATGCATGTGGCGACGATGCTTGTGTGATTACTATCACTGCTGGTGGGGGAGGCAAAAGAGCTGCAGTCCAGTTTCAGCTAGAGCTACATTAAAACCGCCAGGCTTAGTGCTCAGATATGTTCCTCAGATCTGATGTTTTGGTTTGCCTGTTTATGTTATTTTTGTAAATGTGGCCCATATCAGATTACAGTGAGAACTGGTCACGGTGCTGAACTGACCTGCATGCGCAAAAGAACAATAAAAAAGTCGCCACATTGTCACATGGAAGTAAACATAGAGCCCACTGAAGTAAACAATAATGGCTTCTGTCGAACAGATTTCATCACAAATTTCAGGATGTCAAAGCTACATTTAGCTATAACTGTCAGCGCCTCTGCATAAGACTCTCATGGCAAGGCGCTCAAGTTCAGGTGACGCATCTGTGAGTGACGTAACGGTTTTCCTTTGTCCGTTTATGTTTATCTATAGATTATTTGTGACAAGTCACTACGAATTCTTAGAATCAGTTTTTTTCCTCCCTAAAGTTTAGGGGGGAGTTTTACCATATCCATTGTGAGGGCCCAAAGACAGAGAGATGTTGTGTGCTGTGACGCCCTCTGAGGCAAATTGTGATTTGTGACATTGGACTTTATAAATAAAAGGGAATTAAATTAAGCTGAACTCAAACTATCCACTCAACCTATGCTACATAGACTGAAATTATTTTATAAAGCAAAATTTTTTTTTTTCATTTAAATATCTGTAAATCTTAAAACTTGTCCGGCAGTGATTGTGGGTTTACTCCTTAAGTGTGTTGTTGCATTCACTGGCAGTAGAATTTCAATACAAGCTACAATACCAGCCCTGCTCTAAAATGTCCACTCCTTTAATACCAAATTAGCATCTTACTGACATAAAAAAATATTCTATCAACAATACCTCTAGAGTAACACTACTTTGTTTTGTTTTTTTAGATTAAAGAGAATCTGCAAAGACTGCCAACAAAATAAGGAGGGGATATTGCTTCCCAACTTACAAAAACAAAAGGATGCTTAAAACAAGAGGGCTCTCTTTTGAATCTCACCTCGTTTCTGCATAAAAACAAACAGTTGATCAAGGAACTCCTTTCGTTGTGGGTCATTATCCAGTTCATAAAGCTGTAAGTTAAAGACACAAAAAAACCCATCAGCAACAAGCTAATAAACTGTTAAGGGCCGTCCAAACAAGGCAATATAACTATAACTAAAACAACAACAGTGAGCATCCAAACTGATAATTAATGTTCTTTAAACAGCGGTGCAGTGCAGGCGCTACACAATCCTTATGTATTTTTCCAACACAAAAACATACATGTTGTGGTCCAAATGACATGTTAACATCTATGTTCAATGCAAATAAATAAAGACCTATTCTGATTGCTTTCAGTATCTTTATTGTTCATGACATCGCTCTAAGAGTGATCCTAACAATACAGTTTGCTGCTTTCATTGTCATTATAGCTGTAGTGTTGACTCCACCATCCACAAGTTGCAACGATTTTTTTAAATTACCTTTTTATAGCAGTTACTGTTCTTGGTGTGGACAGCTCTTTACCCTGATGATCATTTTAGCCATTTTCTTGTTTACGTAAATTTACTAAATCTACAGACCTTAGCAAAGTCTCGAGATGGTTCTCCTCTTACTCTTCCTCCATCATTGTCCTCAGCCCAGATGGCACTTCCTCTCTGGAAATAAGATGCAGAGAAACATTTTTTAACACCACGTTTGCTTTATGTGATGAATTATATATTTTTTATTTGCTCAAGTCAAGGCTAAAGTTGGATATGGTGTATATATATATATATATATATATATATATATATATATATATATATATATATATATATATATATATATATATATATATATATATATATATATATGCACAGACAGAGTATCATCAAAAAAATAACGACAATCAAAAGAACACTGGGATGAGATACCATTCCTATTTAAAGCTCCTCTTTATTTGTAATGTTTTTCTCAAGGACTCTGGACTTTGTGCTTCCCACCTCATGTGTCCAAACCTGTTGTTTTCCCAGCACTGAAACCATTATGTACTGCAGGGAAGACATTAGACAGCTGCTGTAGCTGTAATGCATACTATATATGTAAATATTATGTGCTATGTTATCCTGTTTTATTACATTATGTACTATATTATATTAATATTAATACAACTAAAAACTAAGTATCATTAGTGATTTCTATTGTATATCACTTTGGTGTATGCTGTCATAGTAGGTTCTATAATATTACTTATACATATACTTTGCTGACTTTGCAGCTACTAATCACACCAACAGCAAGTACAACACTGGATGTGGTTACCATATGTTTACTTTGTGTTTTGAATTTTAGAATATGATCTTCTATGGTTTCTATTTTTATTTCTACTCATATCTTATATACTTATTTTTTTTACTTTTTTCTTTTCATCTGAAATAGTTTCTGTCCTCATTCTGCTACAACAACCTAATTTTCCCCTCTGGTGATCGATAAAGGCTTATCTTATCTTTTATTTCTAAAAGGGAAAGGCCCCCGTGTTCATTAGGTAGATTAATGTGACATGTTATTCCTCCATCACCCTCCCCCTTAACATGACAGTTAAAGGTTAAAAATGTGAGAGGAGGGCAGTCCTTGCAAACTGTGTGCAACTGTGTGGAAAAGCCTGCTGAGACGGTATTGTCCTGCTGACACACACCGGGAGCTGCATGATGATACAAGTATGAAAATCAAACATGGCAGAACAGTCTTAAGAAAGGTCTGTCATTACAATTACATTAAATAGATAATGTTTTTTTTTCTGTTTTTCCTCCTATATTTAATCAAAACTTACATTGCTATTCACTCTACTAAGGACCATATGGGATCTAGTTGCAGCTTATGAAATATCACGTTTTCTCTTTGGACATCTATCACTGGTTTGATTTGTGCGGGCTTATGAGGACTCACACACCATTCAGCTCAGGCTCTTGTTTTATGTGAACATGTTTTATACTAAAACAAGCACATGTATTTTCAGCAACAAGACCTGTCTTTGTATTCGACAGGATCAAATACTTTAATTATCATGCTTGTGATTTATCAAAATAACAGACTGTTTTTGTCCTTTCTTGTCTTCCCTAAAAGTTTTTACTTGATACTTGAATTTAGATGTATCATTTTGTACTCTAAACACATAATCCCATTCACTAAATGCTTGGCGTGGCAACCTGAATAGACATGGCAGGTAATACCCATAATATTCCACATGGGAACCAATCATTTGTTGGCTTATAGTCAAACTGTAACTCTCCTCGTGTTTACAGTAAAAACACTATTCAAACTGTAAATGCTGACACACAAACAGCTGCTTTATTGTCAGTTGTTGTAAGACATTCCCCCACAGCCCCATCAGAGGTTATGTGAACTGACTTTAAACCATGACCTTTAGCTGTTCAACCATGTATACATTGATTTTGGCTAACTATTTTAATCACTTATACATTACTTTTAGCTAACTGTTTTAATCATTCATACATTGATTTTAGCTAACCGTTTCAGCCATTTATACACTACTTTGACTAACTATTCAAGTCATGTATACACTGCTTTAAGCCAACTATATTAAATATTTATGAATGACTTTTAGCGACCTATTTTAAGCAATCATACATTAGTTTCACTTAACTATTTCAGACATATTAACGTTACTTTTAGCTATCTGTTTCAGCCATTTATACAGTACTTTGAGCTCTGTCTGAGGCCATTTGAAATTATTTTCAACCATTACTTCTAGATATTTCACTCTTTTATACATTACTTTTAGCTAATTACTTTGTCAGTTTCTACATTACTTTCAGCTAACCATTTCAACCATATTTATTTTACTTTTAGACAACTATTTCAACCACTACCAAGCTAACTATTAAACCTTTTATACATTACTTTTGGCCGTTTCAGCCAAACACATGATGCTTAGTTGGCTGTTTCAGCCATTAAAACATTACTTTTAGCTAACTATTTAAAAAATGTATACATTATTTTCAGCCACCTGTTTTATCCATTAATGCATTACCTTTACAACCGTTTCAACCATATTTACATTACTTTAGCTAACTAACAAAACCTCTTTTACCATACTTTTAGCTGTTACATCATGTTTTAGGTAGGCATTTTAAGTTTTCAGCCTGCTTGCTAACTCTCACATACTTCAAACTGCAACCCACTGGCTGATTTTTAATCAGTAGACTGTATTTTTCTACAAATAACTGCAGTAACTTGCCCCTCAAGCTGGGGATTAGTTATAATGGGCTTATGTTAACATCACCTTTTCCTCTAGAAAATGATTTTCTATTCTTGCTTTTAGTTGTTAACTAGTTTAACAGTTTATCTGTATGTATCCACTTCACTCATAAAACTAATATACTACTAATAAAGGACCTCTGCTCCCCAAGCAGCAAGATTATTAATGTGAAGGTAGATAAACATCCAAGTCTTTTCACCATGAAATGGAAATAAAACCCTCCCCCCTTATTGATGAGCAAGTGAGACCTACTGTGGCTCTATTAACAAAGAGCTTTCAGTTAATTGCTCACAGAGTTTTCACACATCCAGCCCTGGGAATCCTGATCAGTATGTAGGTCAGAAAAAGGTTTCTTTTGTTTTGTCAGATAAGGCTAATTTTTAAATGGCTTTTAAGCAGATTTCATTTATATTCAAATTACAAATTATAAGATGAATGCATAATGCATATTAACAATATATGTTTTTTAAAGTACGCCTGTTCAGTCAAAATAAAATAATAATAATTATTATTAATTTTTTTTTTTTTAAAAAAAACCCAAACACCTCTTCGGAAGTATCCCATTGAAATACTCAAACATTAATACTAACTGGAAATTGCCTCCTATAATGAGCTTCATTAAAATGATTCAGCTTCTCCAGCAGAGCAACAGTGAAAATGTATCACTCTCCGAATGTTAATCTCACTGCATGGGGGCCAAATTTTTAATCCAAAACAAATCATTGGGCCTTTATAACCAAAAATAAAGTCAAGATAATTTATCTGGCCCCTTGCTGTGCTGTAAGCTGGGACTGAAAGCAAACAGGGGCCTTTTGTGCCCGCCCATGCTGCATTTAGGGGTGTACAGTGAGTCCAAACTCAAGCAGTGAACAATGGCTGCCCAGCATGGTGGGGCTTGTACAGCATGTCCACATCTTCAAAGATTTTTTTAATGAATGAAATGACTGAAAGAAAAACCTAAAGAACTATAGAGAGGGTCCCAGTTTTGGGAGAAAAAGGGTAACGAGTAAATCATTACAACCATTACATAGCTTTACAGCAAACTATTAAAGTAGTCTTGTTAATAAAAAAAACAGTCTTCAAAAAAATAACGGTGACAAAACAAGCAAATCTACATTTAAGCAAAGTGGAAAGCATTTTCAACTTTCTTTCTGAATATAGGCTGCGTACCACTTTACAACAGCTTGCAAATCTCAATAATGTTCCCCACAAAACCAGTTAGCAATGATAAAGACTCCTATAATGCTTTTTAGCTTATCTTATCAAATAGATAAATAGGATTACATTAAACATCACAAGCAAAGCCTCCCAAATCTTAACACAAATGGCTTAAAGCAAATGCCTTACAGTTTTTTTGTTCCAATTATAAGGTTCTGAGATGTTTCTTGTGATTTAAAGGATGGACAAAAAACAAAATTCAAACCAATTCACAAACACACAATTAAATTGCTTTCTCTCACGGTTCCTTATTGAGCTTTAATGAAAACGGACCAAATGCTGCACCAGGTGTTGTGCGCTTGCCTGACAAAAGGAAATGCAATTCTCACTACAGTGGCCATATAATGTATTGATTACTGCAGCTGAATTAAGCTGCCATTAAGTGTTGCCAAGCGACGGCTTAATTATGCAAAGCTATCCACAGAGCAACGTCAGCAGTGAGTTTCAGTGCCTGCTGCAGTTTTAAAAGAGGCTAATGAACACAGTTTTTAATTTTATAAAGAGTAAGATTGACTTTTCACCCCAACATTTAGCTTTTACCAAAATCAATGGCAATGGAGGTGACAGAAAAGCAGAAGAAAATGTGAAATATTTCTGAATAATAAACAAGAGATGTGTAAAACTGAGACCATTAGGCTCCAGTTAAGTAAACTTAATGGGTAGTTGCTTGCTGGTATGCTGTGAGGCACCAACACAGCTGTCCCTCTGGCCACAGGCCTCATTAATCATAACGTATTGTATTTGAGTGGGGCCTTTTCAAGGGAAACACACACGGAGGAACCAATCAGATTGTCCTCCATAAAAAAGGAGAAAAAAAACTCTGACTAGACCCCCTGTTTCCTATATGTAGTCAAACATACCTGTTGGAAAACACAATTGGAAATACCAGCTTTTGATCTCATGTTTTATATCATATTATATTGTGTTTAAAGGAGATCTGCACGATAGAGTAAGAGAGAAGTTCACCCCCACCAGGCAGTTCCTTAAAGCAGTTAACCCTTGACGTCAACCTTGTCCATAAATACACACTTGAGGCTATTTCATTAATCATCTGCTCTCATTTTAACTTCATCTCTGTCAAGCCTGAAACGGCTACTTTGAACAGTGAGTACTGGACCACGGCCAAGACCAATTAGCTCAGGGGTGGCGAGGATGCATTTCCAAAAGTGAGAGGAGAGAGTTGAAGTTCAGCAGAAGGAGAGATCTCTAGCGTGGCTGGTAATTAAACACTATCAAATATGGGCAACCTGCCAAAGGGGCACACACAAGTGAGAGAACAAGAGGCAGTGGTGAGCCTGACTCTCAGCAGGAAGAAGTCAACAATTAATAATAAGAATTAGAACACACACCAGCTAACACAGAGAGAAAAAGATGTTGATTTCCTCTCTGCAAAGATTAAGATTGAGGCTCTGGCTACCTAAACTGGGGTTCAAATGACTATAATATACACAAGAGTGGTCAGGAATTTTGACGTATGTGTAATTTATGAGTGAAAAGCTAACTATAAAAGACGACAAACAAAAAATGTGGCCTCAAAGTGTGCAGTACAGATAACTTACTTGTTTTAATGACTCATCGTAACTCCAGTCCACAAAGCCATTGGGTGATGAAAAGGAATGTTGGCCTGCAGGAGACAGCAGCTCCTTCTCCTTCTGCTCCTGTTTTATTGCTGGGGGTGGAGATTGGGACAATTGCTTCACAGCAGACGTCTGAGGTGTGGAATAAGGAGGGAAGGAGAAGCCTGCAACCTGCTGGAGTTGAGGCTTCTTCGCCTGTTGTTGAGGCCCGTCCTCCTCCTCCTCATTGTCTTCCTCTGCCTCATCGTGCTCCTCAGGCTCCCCCATTTCCTGTCCCTCCTCATCTGAGTCATCCTCCTCCTCATCTGGATCTATTCTGCTGAGAATAGCAGCACTCAAAGCATGCTGAGCTGCTTGATAAGTCTGTCCATCTGCTTTGCCAAATAATGCAGAGTCCAGTCTGGAGCCCGAGGCTCTGGCTGCAGCAGCATGTTGAGCAAACAGGAGCTGGGCATGAAGAAGCTGCTTCTCTTGCAGGTTCATCTCCAGTTTGGCTCCCTGTTGTCTCTGCAGATGCTCCATCATCGCCTCCAGGTTCACACCAGCGTTGCTGGACTGTGGACACCCAACTGAACTGCCCTCCTCAAGTGAGCTTGCCTATGGACAAAAAAAAAAAATCATTGACAAAATTTGATCAGGTAATTTTGTTTTTTAATGCTGCAGGAAATTATCCAAAGTTCCAAATAACTAAATAATGGAAACTGCATTCAACAAGTATAAAAAGACTCAAAGAGGCAAATGAAACCAATTCTAGGTATTTTGCCTGAATAAAGTTGCAAACTTTGATGGGGGATATAAACAAATTAAGTGAACAGTTTTCTAAAGAGGAGCTGGTTAGGCTTTACAAAGCAGAGCAATGATGGATTAAAGTGAAACAAAGCTTAGTGGTTTGAAACAATAATTAACAGAATATAAACTAATTAAATTGAGAGTAAATTAGCAGCTGGGCTCAAAATGTTTCTCTTAATATTACCCGTGTCCTCACTTGGTTAAAAGCTACTTAAATATAAAAGTACCCAAAATTTGGGTATTTAACCAGTCGATTCTTCGTTTTTCTTTTAATTGAAAGGCAACTTTATTTCAGTGCTAAATGCGAAAACACGGCCTACACGCCGATAATCGCGGAAAACACTTTATCTGATTAATGACTAAAGCGAAAATTTCATAATTCAAGTGGGAATGTTGCTCAACATTAATCGCCATTTGCTTTGTTACTGTAACAAACACGAGTAGGAGCGTTACCAGTTCGTCGACACTCACCATTTGCGCCTTCGAGTAATCCATCATCGCCAACAGGTCTTATCTAGTTTTTCCGTCTTCCCTCCCGTAGAAATAAATCGCATCGCATGACCAGTTTCCTTTTTGAAACAGAAAAAAAATATTCTTCTGATCAAATGTGGTTTAAAAAGCTCCTGCAGTGTGGAGGCCGGATTGATCGGAGCTGGAGGAGGGGTAACACTGCTGTGCGCTTTACCTCCCTGGTCACTGCGCATGGAAACTCAAACATCTTTGATTGTCTTTGACTGAGTGGCCTACACCCCCAACTCGCATGAATGAAAGGCCCGCCCCGTGCGTAAAGCTCGTAATGTGGGTCTTCTTGCCCTCACAGCTTTTCTGTGGAGCTACCCACCCACTTCACGAGGAAATCCCACCCACTGCTGTGATCCTACACACTGGTCTGCTTAATGAGGTAATACCAGCACTGCAAAAAATATGGGATAACATTATTTTAGTCAAGAGGTTCTTCATTCACACAGTAAACAGGCCTGACCTTTACACCCAGAGCAGCACTTCATCTTTACACCAGCGCTGAATTGGATTTATTTCACAGTGGAAACATGCATGGAAATGCAGCGTGGCTCATGGTCTGGCTATAAAAGTCATGGTTCGTTAGTCATTGTCCCTTTTTCTTTGGAGCAGCACTAAGTACATTTAACAGGGATTTGATTTGGATTAATATGTCACTGCACAACTGTCATTCTAATTCAGATATAGTGTACATATAGTATTTTTAATCTTTTTATTGCATTTTTATTCTATTCGTGTTCTTGATTTTTACAGTGCTATTTATTTTCTCTTACTTTAGTTATTGCACCAATGCGCCAAAGCAAATCCCCTGCACGTGACGACGTAATGCGTTTCTTAACAGAAAGTGTGTAATAAGAAGCTGGCAGAAGTCATCTTTTGGAGGTATTGCAGATCTTGTATTTTCTTCCTCAAAACGGCCAGTCTTTAATTAATGTATTCATGCTGGCATTCACAAATAGAACAAACTATATCATGCAATACTATATGGTTTCTTAGAGCTCAAACAAGAACAATACTGGATGTCTCTTCTCTCATCCACGAGCCAAAGGCAGATGCTGCTGACATGACTGATTACAGAAGAAGAGCAAAGTGAAGATTTAATTCATTCTTTCATTAAACTCAAGATGTCTTTGTTATGAGTGTTCAGCAGTTGAGGAGGTAAGTTAAGTAAAGGAATAAATTACATCACGACGTATCCACACATTCTAGTGGTCAAATGGTCTTTTCACAGTCTTGAAATGGGTAGTTGCAAGGATGCAAAATAATAATTAAAATATCTAAAATTGATTTCAAAGTGACCTTTTCGCAGCAGATGCAGAACAGTGAGCACTTTAATTAATACATATAAATAGTCACTCGTATTTCGTCTCCTGCAGGTTTACTTGAATGGTATTGATTTGTAAATCTTATTCTCAGGGATGCTGAAATTGGCAAAAATATTTTTTTGCGTACTTTTCTTTCTTAAGCATATCATAAGACAAAGTACACCACAAGAGGAGTTAAGTCTTTAAAAACATGTTGGACCTTTGACTTGTTGACTGCATTCGTATTGCAGCAAACTCTTGCAAAGATTGCTGTGAAAAAAGAGCTCTGAAATAATTTAGAGGAGACTGAAGATGGTTGTAACTTTTTTGACATTTCTGTCCGTGTCTTGGAGCTCTTTTAAGCCAGTGAGTTCACACTGTGATACAAACTAAAAACACACTGCCTTTACACAGTGTAGCTGTATTCTCTGCAAGACAAACTGAAAATGCATGGTTTAGACTTAAACACAACGTATGAAATGTTACAATTCCGCCCATTGCCTGGTTAGTTGTAACATAGACTGAGGTGAAATGTAACATAGTGAAATACAAATTAGGGCAAAACTCAGCTTACTTTAACTCAAATAAAATGACTATTGGGTGAATCTTTTTTTTAAAGAGAAAAACATTGAATTGTGCACAATTTAATGGTACAACTTCACTTTAGCTGGACCCAAGCCCTATTGCACACTTTTACTGATACACCTTAGAGGTACTTTATTGCTCATTTCTACAGAGTAGCTTTCATGGTAATTATTAGCATAACTTGCCACTATTTAAATACTCTAACAATATCCATATAATACATCTTTACATCTTTTATATCTCCAAAAAGACAATGGACTGTAAGAAAAGTAAAAAGTAAAAGTAAATGTATATGAGTAATGTCCCATTCTGATTTTAGAAATTTATTTACTTAGTATACTTTTGAGCAATATTCCAGTTATGTGTTGATAATAACATTACACCATTTGCCATTTGAACACGTTTATTTTACAAGCATGAAAAATTTCCCTGAAATGAAAACAGATGTAATATAGATTGAAAACAGTAGAATGATTTTACATTCATATGAAAACGCTGCTCCCTGGTGGCAAAATGTGACTCTCACAAGAACGTCCGACACACCGAGTCAACATGCACCTTTAAAAGTGACGCACTGCTCTCTATTAAAGCAACCTGTAATGAATTGAGTGAGCACTCAAACTATTTCAACATTTCCAAAATACTTGTGACACTCAATAAAGACACATTTTCCTTTATTAGGTTCATCAATATTTTACAAGCAAAAGAACTTAATAAAGGCCAAATTAAATATCACACGTATTATATGAGGCGAACAGTTAAGTACAAGGGTTTTGTGTACTGGGGAGATCCACCGTCGTTAGATCTGAAAAAGAACAAAACAAATGCTGTCAGACTGCCAACTTAAGACAAACCAGGTTGTTGAAAAAACACACCTGACTGTGGAGAGTTTTAATACCTACTCATCTACAGTTTGTCAATGCCAAGCTCCTCAGGCGTCGAGATGCCGAGCTCGTCTAATGTTGGCCGCAGCTCTTGGATCAGATATGGGTAGATCTCTTTATGAGGGCCGGATTTATCCTGAGGAAATGCCAAATAGTAAAACCTGTTAATCATTAACTGCCAACTGCAAAGATGCCAATTGGCAACATTCCCCAAATTATTACCAAACCCCAAACTATACCCCAAACTCCAAAGCTGCCTTTTTTCCCTCTCACCTTCACAGCTTCCAAAATTCGGATGGCACTGGCCAAGTCATTTAACCTCCGACAAGCTCTCAGTGCTGCCTCAAGAATCTTTGGCTCAGGTACCAGATCATAACCAATCAATGTGTTCATCCCTGAAAGAAGGAAGCACATCTTTTAAATTGGAGAACAGAGAGAGAAATAAGCCCTTTTACTATAAGCCGTATTTATTTCATTTTTATCTGTTGCTTAACTGAAAAAAGGCTGGCAATAAAAAAAAAAAAAAAATCACATGAGAAGATCAAAACCAATAATGACCTGATCCTGCCTAAAGTGTTTTCTGTGTAGTCTAATCTCTTGCTATCTCTGTAAATTAGCTGCACAGTTACTGGGTAATGTGTTCCTTCATTAACTTTAGCATGGACACTGTAGTTTATTTTCAGCTTATCCCACACACACACCATCCTGGAGCCAAAAATACTCACTGGTGCATGTGCATTAATTCATGGCTGAAAATAGTCCCCAATAACTGCACTATGCATTTGAGTAACGTTTTGCTATAAGATACAGTATCCAACTGTGAGGAAATTACGGAGCCTATTTTAACATTGTATCGTGTTTGTGACTTGCTTTTAAAAGGCTAATATCTTCAGTAGCAGCCAGTGGGGTTGGGGCTGCAAGCATCAAACATATGGCTGGTTTTGAGCTTTTCATGAGATTTGTTGACAATAAAAAAATATGAAATAGCTTTGATTATATCCTAAAATGTTGTTCCAATATCTAAATTAAGCAATAACTGCATACACATTTTTTAAGAAGTTTGAATTGTACACCAACCACATTTGCAACAGTACTTTCTGTCTTGCTGCAAAGTGTAGCATTTAACCACTAGTATTGCCTACTGAGTTACTTCCATGAGTCTCTGGTCTCACCTCAATATGAGCCTTTCCCTAGTGCACCTTCTTTCCTGCCACTCAAAATATTTCTTTTGCTATGCTTTTTTCTCTTCAGACCAAAAATAGTCCTGCCTTTAATGATGAATGTTCCCTCAAGTACCACTGGGATGATGAAATACAATCCAGAAAGTCCAGGGTGAGAAACGACTTAATGTGACTGAAGGCTTATCAGATGCCAAACCACAGCACAGCTGTATATAATACTCCCTGACAGGATGTTATTACTCTGGAAAGCTGTCGCTCTGTGACAGTCATTTTCACTTTAGTCGTGACAACAGTGATTTAAATAGTAGAAATGCAGTGTTCATGTTAAAAAAATCATTATCACAAGTCTATGCTTGCACATATTTTTTATGGTACAAACCCATTAACTAAAAGGGTTGTATAAACTAGGACCAGGTATCAAATCTCAATACCTTTAGGTAAAATGTTTGTAGCACTGAGTACTGAAAACTGTCAAATAACCAAAGCTGGAATTAAATGCTCACTCAAATTGGTTCACATCTTTACTAATCACTTTATCAGAGTTTCTGATTTAATAATAATGTTCCTTGTTGTAGAACATTAAGCTGAATTTGACTTTGTTTAACATTAGCCTATTTTACACTGTTCAAGGTGGGAATGTCACACCATCTTTCCGGCTCGCTGTTCTTTATAAGAAGGTACAGTTGTTAAATGGGGAGACAGAATGGTCTTGCCTCTAAGCCAGCAGCAGAGGCAGCAACAGCTTGGAATCAATGTCTGTGTAAAAGGGACAACTGGTAGGACAGGAGAGGTGTAATGTTTTGACAATGTTTTAAGTGTATGACTGTCTGTTTTAAAAACAGCTAGCAGCAGTAAGTAGCTAACTCAAAGAAGAACAGTGGCCAAAAAATGTCAGAAAATTGCACAAACAATGAGGTCCAGGAGCTCCTTACCCTACTAGAGACTGTCACTGTTGCTTTAAATGTCACACCTCTTATTGTCTTCTGAAACACTGTCTACAATTACACATTGGAGCAGCATAATGACACCGTTGTTTGGTTTTGTGTAAAAAAATAAAGACAGTGAAACGAAGAGACTTCATAGTGGCCCTGTCTCATAATCTCTGTGTGAAAAGGGCTATTTGTTAAATTTAGATACTTTTGTAAAACTATGAAAAAGGTTTCTTAAAACAATGTATAATGACATTATATTGCTTTTGTATCTTTTCTGAAACTCAGATAATCCCAGATCATGAATTAGCACTGCACCGAATGCCCCTGATTGTCACATTATACAGAGGCAAAAGGAGGTCATGGCAATACTGGTCACATTTACAGACATATCAGTTATCCTGCCCTAATGCGCTAATGCTATCTGTAATACTGTCAAAGCAGTCATCCTGACGGATTCACTTCAAATGTTCAATCAAACACAATCTTAACTAGTAAACAACTCGACTCAGGGTTATTATTGTATTTTCACCAGACCTTAGCTTTGACTAACTAAACTAACTGAACCTAATACAACTTCCTCATGCTACCCCCTCTAATGCTAATAATGTTATGAATTTAGTTTCACTGTCATCTGTGCACAAACCTTTTCTCAGCTCCCATGCATCAATGTCTGGCTTGTTGAAATAGGTGACCCAGCGAGCGTCAAACTCCTCATCTGTCTCTTGCTTCCCATGTGAGTAACACCTTGAGGCCAAAAGAGCTGCATAATAAAAACAGTTTTTAGTTGGAAAACCTCTCATCAATAAAATAAAGCATTTGTAGTGGCACCTAGTGTCAGGTAATATAGAAGAGGAAATGCAGGCGAGAGTACCGACACTGAGTCAAGTGAGTTGAGGACAAATGCTGTCTGTCTAGTAATGTCATGCAGCTGGATCACTGCCGACGTCCTGACATGACTTATACTGCACCTACCAGCCTGAGTACTCACAGCACCATATTTATATATACGTGTATATATTGTAGCTCTAGTGATATATGAAAAGGATGTGCATTCAGTAAACATTTATTGTGATAATCTTATCCACACCTGCCTTTTTTAATATACCTAATGGGATAGATAATGTAGCAAAATGTTCGCCAAAACAACACCACGACATAGTATCATCATAGTAGCGTGTGTTTCCAGATTGTTATTGCTTGTACCAAATCACATCTTAATGTCAAGAACACGAACTACTAGTTGGCTGAAAACATTTTCAGTCAACTAACCTAGTTAGCATTTTAGCAACTAGCATCAGCAGCCGAGCTACAGGCCTCAGACTGAGCCTTCTAACTGGGTCATGGCAAGGACACGGACACCACCGAGCTGAACACCGGGACATTTGTAGAGCAGCACACGTTCAGGTTATTTGATCAATGGCAGTACTAAGCGAAAATCTACCTTATTTGACTGAACATTAACACGTTTGCCAGCACGGCGTATATTTATATGTGATAGACACATTGGCTAGGCTAACACTAGCTATCTCGCTAAAGCCACACGATTTCCGTTAGAGCTTCACCCTGACAGTTTAACGACCGTCTACATTTCAAAATAACATTCAGAGGTAATAGCTGAATGAAGAAATACCTTGGCACCCAGGTTGCCTGCGGGTTAAACTCCGGACACCGGAGACCGAAAGTCGGACGGCGGCTCTGAACATGTTGCGGACAGCCAGCTACACGAACCGGTGAGATTTGGAAGGAGGAAGCTAACAGCGCTAACTTGGCTCAGCCCGTCACGTATGCGATCTCGTGCTGCGCATGCGCGACCTGCAGTTTACGTATTTTGTCTGTATTGTTGACCTACTGGCTCTGACTTTGACCTAGAAAAAGTACAGTCAAGAACCGGGCCTTTTTATGATTTTACCTCCCTGTACCTTGAAAAGTTTTCTGAAATAATCTTTGTATTGTAAATCTCATTTTGTCTGCCCAAGAGAGTTCAAGACATGCTTAGTGGAAAGGGGTTCACACTAAATACTAGCTGCTTTAACATGTTGAAGTTGGGGTTTTTTTTCTAAAATATTTGCGTTTTTAAGATTGTATGTTTTTAAGATCCTGTATGTCCTGGTTGTATTTTAGTAAAGAGACTACTGAGAAATAAATATGTATGATAATTATATCTTTACTGAAATAACAAAGTTTAAGGTGGCCTAAGACCTTTGTACTATACTGTATATTGACTATTCTCACAAAGGAGTTCTACACCATGGGATATATTTTAGTGGCAAGCTATACAAAACATCCAAAAACTTTAAAATGCAATGCAGCTGCTATAAGATGCCAGTAAGACCCAATTCACATCATTATTACATTACTTTGAATTGCCCTGCATGTGAAGATGTGCTGTATTTCCCTAACATATGACTCCACTAATAGCACACACACTAGCCCCGAAGATATATCAGATTTTTTAACTAATGGTTGCATACAGGCTCTATTGTGTCAGGATGAGAATGGGAATTAAATAATCCCAACACTATTGGTGTTTAATACTATCTTCTTTTGCTATAACCTGGAAAAAAAGGTCTGCCATATGACATATTTTAGATGACCGATTATAACTCACAAACATTAACTAACAAACCTGGATAAAAACTGCCTGCTTGCTGACTCTATACAGGTAGCCATGTGCATAAAAATGTCTATGTCTATAAAATTCCCGGTTTATAGAAATTTCTACAATTCCATAAGGGGATTTTAGTCAAATTAAAGGTGCATATATACACACATTCAAACACAACCAAAGACACCAATGTTCAAATGCATACTTCATTTATTTCAGTGAAGTTACATCTGCAAAAAGGGACAGTGAAAATTAATCCTTAACCCAAACATTGTGGTCCTGTGATTCATGACAATACATAATTTTTATCCAAAAGTAGAAAATAGAATAAAGACAATTGTTACAAACCTCTGTGTTTATATTTACAATGACTAAGATGAACTTTGTGAACTTCTGCATCAGAATAAGCTCTTATATACATTATATATATATATTACATATTCCACTAATGTGACTATTTATATTGCCGCTAATCAGCATTTAAACACATTACTTTCCATAACAAAAGGTTGCAAAAGACATATTTAAATTTCGACATGCAATTTTTTTTGCTAGGAATCATCAACTCTTCATTCTCAGTGAGGCTGTAATGCAATATTGTAGTTTTTGAATTGACAGAAAGTCTTTTGTTTTGGCCGTCAGATGCAGTGTCAGTTGTTCACTTTAGTGGTGGAATACCTTACATAAACATTAAAATATAAAAGTTATAATTCAGAGGGTCATATTTCAGGTAAAATTGATGCTGTTAAAAAAGACATAAATTATCAAGCCCGAGATATACATTATAAATCATTTTTTTGATATTTCACAGGATTTAGTTGGACTTTCATGAAGACGTTCATGGAAACATACACTCCAGTCATCCAAACAGACTCTCTTGGCTGTGTGCTGTGAGGAGGGACTGTGAGCCGGTCTGAGCAGAGCTCTGCATCTCTCTACGTCCTCTGTGGGAACACTCAGGGTTTGGGGGAGTTGGTATCCAGGCTCCTGTGGATCCAGAGGGTCTTTTGAGAGCAAAATACAGATGGCAGGGACTGTCCTCTGCATGGTTACACCTGGCTCTCCCTGTTGAGAACTCTCCCAGACCTCATTCACTGTCTTGTAGTAGAGCTTGGTTACCTGGTGGAGCTCTCCGACTTTACGTTTCAGAATCTCCACACAGGTGATGGTCTTGGTGACTCCTCTACCTGAGCCAGTAAAGACCACCTGTCTCAGTGATGTGTCATTGCTGTCTTTCCCGTCCCCTTGCATACGAGCTGTGGCAAACCGAAGCAAATTGCGGATTTTGCTTCCTTCTTTCACTCGCATGTGCAGGATGTCTGCTGCCAGGCCGGGGATTGGATATGGGCTGTTGTCCTCTGTGCGGCTGACTCTTCTGAAGTTACTCCGTCCAAGTTTTGGAGACGAAGATGAAGATGGGATGTCAAAGTTGAATGAAGTAGACTGCAGTTCCATTACAGGGCTGCTTCCAATATTTGAACTCTTCATCTGACCCCTGCGTTTACTCATTGTTTAGGGAGCAGTGAAATAACGGTGCTGGATGCCGTTTCTGAGCCTGCAGCGCTCGGATTATTTGCATTCCTCCCTCGAGAATGGAAACACGTTTCTTGTTCATTTAGTATAAGAAACTAAAAACTGATTAGTTTTGTAATCCAAACTTGTGACTTATCCTGATCTTCCCTCTGTCCTCTGTCCATACTTCATTTCCATTTTGTCTTCTGAACACTGAGATGACAGCCAGCAGTATGAAGAGGGTGTTTCTTCCTCTAATCCCATTGATGTGAAGGAAAAGATGTCCTTGCTCTATTCAGCACTGAGGACAGCTGATGCCAACAAACACATATGAGGCTCAGAGAGAGACATGTAGAGTGGGACATAGTGCTCTTAAAGGCACATGCAACATTAAATAATGTCTGTGACATTCTGGTTTGTTGGTTTTGGAGGGAAGCTTTTGTTAAACCCTAAAGGGCTCTGAGATTTTTATTTGTCCATGTGGATGCTTAAATCATATGGATGAATTAACATGAGTTGATGAGATTTAACTAGGCATGCAGCTGAAACAACCATTTGTTTTAACTGAATTGGTTGGGATTGTTGACATTCTTAATGTGTCTTTTTGCAGATATTGCACTGCAATCTCACTGGGCTTAAGATGTTAAGAAATAATTCAACAGTTATGGTAACATGCCATGCCTTTCAAGACAACTCTCCCTCTGCACTATCATCACAGAGCCATATGGTCCTTGAGAAATGTCTTCCTTTGGGCTATTGCAGCAACTTCACAGTTCTGCTCCCTTCAGTCCATCGCCTGCTGGGCTGACCCAGAAAATGCTTGCTACCTCGTTTGTGCCTCTTTTTAGTCAATGACATTTAAGAGGACAATCATACCTTGGAGCTGTTGCTTTTTTTTCCAGCAAACTTGCATAAAACCAAAACTTGTAAGAGAGGATCTAGATGCAAACAGAGATGTTTTCCTAAAAGGCCCTCTTTTAATGAGCAGAGCAATCGGAGGAGGTCAGAAGGCAGCTGTGGGGCTCATATGGAACCAATATACTGTTATAATGGTGCATTTCTGCCTCATAGGATGCTGTGCACCCCGTGATATTCACTGACTCGAACAATGAGCACAAATATGTGGTTTTCAGTGGTAACAATATAGTTGAGAGCAAAACACAATAGATTCACAGGGGAATAATCCACTGGCCATTCATGTCAGCTAAGTGTGTAAACTGTCTATCAGTAACTGTATTCCCATTTTCAGTATATTGGTAAAACATCTGGATAATGGCTGTGGTTCAACAGAGTCACTGCATGTCCCACAAAACTCTTAATTTCTTCTTTGTACTAGTTTTTTTTTTAAGTATAATGCACATGATTTATTTATTTTTTTACTTTGTGACTCCTGTGACACATTTGGTGTGTTACGCAGTTGTCTCCTGGTTTTTCTGAAGTAGAATATAACACAGGCTTATGCCAGCACATTGGATTTAAATGTGGTCACAATGCTGTAATTCATATATCTGTATCAGTCTCGTCTTACGGATATTTAGAATTTTAACTGTCATGACACAACAATTATGGGGTTTCACTGATTCTGTGTTAGCAATTAAATAGGTCCTCAGAATGGTTGCTATTGATTACACTTCCACCTTGTGGTACAACACAGGAATTACACAAGTAACAAAGTGGACTTGGGCTGTGGGCAAGCTGCATTGACATGCAAAAGGAACAAAAGAAACAATTGACTTGTTTAACAAAATTAGAAAGTACTGAAAATATTTATTTTAAAAAACTGCGGTTATAAAAATGTACAAAAGTGTGTGTGTTTATAGCATATATCATACATCATATTTAAATGATGATATAAGGCAAAAAAAAGCTTTTACAGGTGCTTGACGCAACAAACAAGTTTCATCCATCAGATATTACAGACAGTGTTGGGAAAGTTACTCTTAAAGTGAAATGAGTTACAGATTACTAGTTACCCCGTCAAAAATGTAATAGGCTAAGTATTTAATAATTATAATGGATAGGACTTGTATAGCACTTTTCTAAGTACTCAAAGACACTTTACATGAAATGTAAAAAAAGTTATTGCTTTGTAATCACAGACATTTTGATTAGTAATTGTTATTTAATTCCTTTTTTTCAATAACTGTAACAGATTACCATTACATCTATTTTCTAAAGCAATTATGCAACTCTTTTACATGTAACTAGCTTTTCCCCAACACTGATAATTACAGTTGCTAACAGAAAGAGGAGACGACCTCTTCAGTTTTGTGGTGGTATTTCAATTTCTTTTGGTCAATGTTTTTCATTCAAACAAAAGATAATAAATTAAATAAAACCATTGTTTTATGCCCACTTGTCAAACCAATAAAAGCTTAAAGTGTAAAAGTTTAAAAGTTTAGCCACACAGAAAGTAAGAGCTGTTCTCAGCTAGTGAGTGATGAAATCTGCATTCTAATCATAAATCATTTGTTTTCTCAACACATCTTTGAAGCAATTACTTGTAAAATTTCCCTGCGGATCCCAGCTTCCTGAGTGTTGATGTGAACATCTCCCACCTGGCCGTTCTCATACCTGAGAAAGACAAAAGTAGAGAGTTGCTGCAACATAATGTGGAAATGTGGAATGAGTTTTTCCACACAATTGAGTTTCTGCTGCTTCATTTTATACTCACACAAAGAGGAAACGTGTGCACACATGGTCAGATATCGGACACACCCAGATGTTCCCATGTTTTTGAAGGTCCTTGGAAGTTATGACTGTTTCGACATGCAGAAAACGTTTTAAAAAACACTGTCCCCAAATCATTCCTAAAATCAGTGCTCTTTGTAACTTGTAATGTATGTATTGTCTCAAATGTACCTTCACAGAGAGCAATGCAGTTTAGGTTTGTGTTTTGCAGAAATCTGGCTTGTCCCGGCTGTCCCTAAGACAAGAAAAGAATATAGGATAAGAGACCAAAAAAAATGAGAGAAAATGGAAAAAAAGGGCAAGTGGATAAAGTTTGAACAAATGTGACTGATAATCTACCTGTTTGATTTTGTTTATTTGGTTGTATTTCTTTATAAGTTCTTCTTTGGTCGGCATTTGGTGTCGCCCTTTACCCATCTCTGTACAAAGACGAAGGATAAATTTAAAAAATAAAAATCAAACAAAAGAAAAGCATTGTAGAATCAATAAGGACGAATTATCTTTGAATAAACGGTTTATTTTGTATGTGGTATTCATAAAAAAAAAAAAGGTGCACATTCATACCAGAATATCCAAATGATATGCTTGAGACAGGACTCAGATAGATGCCTTTCCCATATGCAGCTCCATGAAGCTTGTGTAAGAAACAATGTGAACACTTTAGTTAATTTCAAATCCTTAAGTCTCATAGGACTAAGTATACACTTAATCTGAAAAAAAAACCAATTCAAAATTCTGTTGAAATCTCCACTGTGACATGCCATTAGATTTAAAAGCTTACATTGATTTAGCTCACGGAATACAAAACCCTTTGTTATTTTCATACTTTACCTGTAATTTTGTATAAGAGGCATTAATCAGCCCATTTCTCAAAATAGAGTGCCAGTTTTCAATGTGGGAACCACTGTAAGAAGAGAAGATAAGGTGAAGCAGGGGTCATATCGTGTATGTTTTTATTTTTTTTATCAGTGGCACAGCTTTGTTTTTACTCACTGGAAAGCAAAGGTGCTGCCATAAAGTTTCTTGCTAGATTGAAAACGAGCTTCTTTGGATGGAGGGCTGCTGATCAACAGGAACTGATGGGGAGTGTGCATGAACTCGAGTTGCTGTGGTACATGAAGTGATACAAAAACAGATGAGACAGCACAAACAATAAAATTTATATGAAGTATAAAAAGCCAGTCTGCTAATGGTTGCTAACTTTAACTACAGTACTACAGCTCTAAAACCTGCAACTACTGAGTTAAAGGGACAATTCACTCCAAAATCAAAAATACATATTTACTTATAGCACTATTTATCAATCTAGGTTGTTTTGGTGTGACAACAGCTAGCTCACCTAGCACCTCTAAACTACCTAACGTTACACTTCAGCCAAGGAGGACACCATTAATGTTTACACCTTGTGCTGTCACAAGCCTCTCGTCCATGAGTAGATGCTCACTCCCTGTCTCACTTTCTTTCTTTCAAAAGTTGAATAATTACGAAGACAAAAGGTGTTTCACATCAAAGCCATATGCAGCTGAGAAAAGCACTGAGCATATTGCTGGATAAATGAGAGATTGATTATACTGCATGAGTTGTGTGAGAGTTTGTAAACTGATGCCTTGATACAGTTTTACTGTTAAATGTGGTTATCATTTACTTCAATACCCTTTTTTGGGGGCTTTGAGCACCACAAGTCGAGTGCCATGTAGTTCCATTATATTGGAGAGCAGTCAGACATATCAATGGTCAATATCTCCAACACTCAGCAACTCACACCAAAACAATCTGTAGATGAAAAGCACTATGGATAAGAGGAAAAATGTATTTATTTTTGATTTTGGGGTGAAATGTCCCTTTGAAGCATCATATTCTAGCTGTGAACTGCTCTATCATACCCTGTTCAGTGGAAGCTTGACAATGTGTGATCTGTTGCTTGACAAAATCCTGTTGTCAAACATACAAAACCACACCTGGATGTGAAGCTAAGAAACATTTGGATTTGATGGTTTGATCAAGGTTATGCAACAGAAAGAAAATATGTTCAGATTGTTTCACTCACCATTGTAGTAAGGGATGAGCGAGAGGGTCTATCTTATCCATCTGCTTCTTTATTTCTGAATATGGACCCTGGATAAGAAAAAAATGCAGTTTGATCCATCTGATATTAATACAACAGCTTTCAGATTAGTGTCAGACGAGGAGAACCAGATATGAAAACGGTGTCATGAGTGTCGGATTAAGATCAGTCACCTGTGCCATCCTCCTGATTAACAAGACATTGTCCAGTGCTTTTTGCAGCCTCTCATAGCTCTTTCTCTGCAACAAACACACATGATTCCTTCAGGTGTAAAATAAATGACATATTGAGGAGTTACAAATTAAGTCAGTAATACATCAGATTGCTTTAGTTTATACCTTGGGGCTAAAGGCCAGGCTTTTGGGATTGCATGGATCAACAACAGAGGGGTACGGCTCAAATATGATGCTCTTGCGTGAAGACTGAAGAGCAGCTCTGCACATGGCCACCAGCAGGTCAACTACCTGTGAAACAAACATTACTGCAATACATCAGTCTTATATTACGATCACCCAGACTTCCAATAAAAGTGTGCACGTGTGTTACCAACCTCTGCACCAGTGGCTACCTCCTCTGTAGCTCCAGACATAACCCCCAACGTATAAAAGGAAAACACACACAGTTCCCTGGTGCAAACTGCCGGCTATAAGCACACACAAAACAGAATGGTGACATTATATCAACAGTTAAGTGCATTTTTTTTAGTTCTCATTAAGTAGTAAATTTACAACTTATTTATTTGCAGGCATGTACCTTTAACATCGGGCCATTCTGAAACACATGGCGCTCATCACAAACAACACAGTATTCATTCAGTGTGGGGAGTCTCTGCTCGGCATACCTCATTATCTGTCAACACAATGGAAAACATCATTACAGACTTTGTGGCATTCCATCCCACTATCTGCTTCATACAAGCTAATAATGAGATTCAAATTTTCAACCCTGAACACTTCAGAATGTGGTCGCTTCAGTTTCAAGTACTTTTTTTTTTTTTTACAATGTAAGAAGGTTTATAGACATTATATACCTTTTTCATTTATTTTATTTATGTTTTTCCTCCCTCTTACCGGTTTTATTTGCCTTTTTTTGTTTTAAATATATTTTGTCTTTTATATTTATTTTATTTTTTAGTCTAGCCAGACCTTATATTATTAGTAGTATTATTAGTGGTAGTAGTATTAGGATTAGTATTGCTATATCTATTTTGAAATTCCTTTTTTTTTTTTTTTTTTTTTACATTTTTTCTTATCAATTGGTGCATTGGTGCATTGGTCTCAAATTGTGAAATTGTTTTTGTCTTTTTTGTTGTTTTTGTGGTCTACATTGTTCTGTGTATTATCATTTCTTAAAGTCATCTTTGGAGCACTTTGTACTGGTGTTTTTAGGACACTGGAATTTCCACCTATGATTCAATGCCTTAAAAAATATCGATATTCAGTACAATTTTTGATACCAACAACGAAAACGAGTTTTTCTTTGATAATAGCAGAGAATGGCAGAATAACTGTAGTAAACTTCAACAATAAGAGGGTGCAACACAAGTACTAATACTGCATGATAGTGCCACTCTCAAACGCTGCTGCATTGGCTGTACAAAGAGTATAAAGTCACCAGTAGATGTCAGTGCAATGTTTATTATGAGACTGGGTGCAGTTACTCTGAAATGTCCCTCTCTGCCAAAATATTATACTGCCTTATTTCTGCTGCATTACCTGAACCAAGAAGCCGTGCTGCAGGCTCGGGGTGGTCTTACAGTGCCTGATGGCCTGGGTTGAGAAAAGTAGCTCTAACAGCTGTTTGGTGCTGAGCTGTGCTGATGACTTAACTGCTGACACCACCACCCGCTGTGGAGGAAGGAACACAAACACTTTTATTAACCCCCCTGTTTCTATTATATAATAGACTTTAGAAATACAAACAAAATGTTCTCTCCTTCTTGTTCAGGTTTCCTGTTGTAAACATTTTCAACATTGTTAAAAAATGACTGTGGTTTTAAGATTTAAATTTAAATTTAAAGGAAGAATGAAATGTGAAGAACAGAAGAGATGTGTTGTTTGAATTGATCAACATGCCCCCATAACAGAACATATTTTAAAATGTTGGAAAAACAAACAAACAGAAAAAAACAACTGTTTGAATTTTTTAAAACATTTTTTATGGAAAACAAGTGAAGTCTCGTCAGTAAACCATGATCTGTAAGAGGTGAAAAACTTGATTACACTAATAATTAATGAAATTAACATTAATTGAGCTAAAGATATTGTTTTGGGAGAAAACATATGCTAGTTTGAGATGGTTAAACATGCACTGAGTCAATTTGACCTGAGAACATCATTGCTTCTCCTTAGAGTTGAACAGAACAGGAGGACTAAACACATAAAGAACTTATTGAGTTATTAGAGGGACAAAGTCTTGCAAAAATGCAGCAACAGCAACCACGAAATACTCAAGTGACTGTGACAGAGCAATATCTCTGAATTTACCTTTCCACTGGGTGTATAGGTGAAAAGCTCTCCTCTGGGATTCTTGATGGAGTATGAAGTTGTCTGATTAGTAAAACGGTTTAGTTTCATCACTGGCGAAATGATTTTTCCTCTCACTGTGGGTTCCTGGAGCTCATTAGACCTGATCACAGTGAGGGAGGAAACAGCAAAAATGTAAAGAGACTTCAGATCAGAGTGAGTCAGTGATAAAACCGCCATATTCATCAGACTGTCACATACTTTGATGGTGGGAGCCAGATGCTAAGTCTTGCCCGAAATTTCTTGATGGTTCCACTTGGCCTGAACCAGCTGTGTCTTCTCTTCTGTCGGACTACAATGTTCTCATTGGTCAGATGTTTCCACTCCCGAGATAAGAAGACTAGGAGAATACTGGGGAAAAGAAATGAGGATTTCTTCTGAGTAATCAGTAGGCTATCTCAGGTCATCGTAAAATACCGTTGCTTTGTCACACCGCTCAGCATCTGATACCAACACACAAGGCAGTCTCTAGCATCTGGAGCACTAGGCTTTCAACTGTTTAGTCTAAAGAGCAAGAACGTCAGCATAGGAAGAAGGTAGGGGCTGAGGCATTGGTCAAACAAACACAGACTTTAACCTGGGAGACGGCTGTTTGTGTCCCATGTGAAACCAAAAGTCAGCATCAATTTTAATCCAAATAACAATCTTTTACTAAACCTAACGAAATAGTTTTGGTACAAAAACCTCCATAACCTGTGAACATCGTAGTTATAGTTATGAGCAGAAACTGACACGTCCAAAATTGACGCTATAGAGAGCATCATGGTTTGAAACAAAAAGCCACTGACCAAGCTGCTGTATTTGGGAGTTGGGAAACGTGTTGCAATGCCATAGAAAAGGTTTAACATCTTCATCCATTTTTGAACTAAAAAGTTTAAAATGACATATTTAATGATAAATAAAGGACATGTACTAATTGTCATAAAAATGATAGTATTCACACTCACTTCTGTAGTTGTTTTCCAAGGCTGAAATGATCTGTGTTGGATGGTTGATAGACTTCTACTGAAGGTGCTGTGGTAAGAAACATCACTTAATCTTGTGTCACATAAAGTTAATAGTAAATCTGGTGTGCAGCAGTGTTATTGATGCTCACCAGGTCCATCCAGATACTGAGACAAAGAAAAGTGCAGACGGATAACAATGGGCTCTGATGGGTTAATCCTCCAGGCCTTGGCCACTTCCTCCTGTGAACACCACACAATGCAATCACATAAAACACACCAACATGCAAACATGTCGATATACTGTACTGACACTGACTGTGCTGCAAATTTAACTTACATCCAAAACGTTGGCATTTATTTTCAAGTCAACATCCACATCATCAATTGACCCATACTCCCTAAAAGAAGAAAGAGGAGGAAGCGGAAATTTGACATTGTAGAAAAGCCGCAGTGATCCTTTTAAAACCATGAATAAGAAAAGATGTTCTGACCTGATGGAGACTGCAGAGTCTGAATACAAAGTCCTGAACGCCTCTATGTCTGCATCCAGCTGAGGGTGGTGAGTCAGGTCAGCGGCACAGCTCTCCTGCCGAGACAAACACTAACATACTTACCTTATGGCCCAAACAGCTCAGCACCACAGGGGGCTGAGGGATTAAACCAGTCACACATTTTTACAACAATGGCTGAGTAAAAGATGTTAAGCCCTTCTTAAGATATAATGTGGGTAACAATTTATTTAGCATTTATAAGCAGTATATAAACAATTAAAACACTCACCATAACACACTATACTGTAGTTGCAAGCAGATATAAGTAAAAGTTTAAGTGTTTATTAAAGTTACTATGCATGCAACTTCTGTGTGTCTTTTAATGGTGAAGGCTGCAAGCTGTGATAAAGCTGCAGAAGACATCTAGTGTGTGGACATTGAGTCGGAAAGTTATGGTCAGTAATAATCCTTGAGGCTTAACGTGATTAACTTTATGAGTTTTAAACACATTCATGACCAGTTTTAAACCTGACTGCAAGGAACCTGTGCATGTGTATAAACAGCTAATTACAGCTGATTATGTAGTAATACATAATAAAGTGGGCTGCATATTTGCAACAACTTATTAATACAATACATATCACGGCACATACAACATATTTTAGAATTTAATTTTAGAAAATCACAGTAATAACAGATCATCATATGCATAAAATCTGAGTAAAAGTGTTTTTTCCTTTTTTCTTTTGCAATTGGAGCTCTTTGTGTACAGTGGGAGCAGCATTTGTATTTATCACCATCCCTGTAACACGCTAGCGAAATGTTGTTATATCAGACTGACAGTCAAATGACTTAAACTAGATTACAACACTGATATTAAGCAGTCGGGCGTTTAAATACAACACAAAATAAATCCCCGCCACAAATCTTTGCATGTAAACTATCAATTAAAATTCAATACTGTGGGGTTTTTTTTTAGAAATGTTACAGTGTAACAAAATATATTGCGATGCTCAAGTGTATCAATATTTTCTTACATACATAATATTTAATATGGCTGTATGTGTGTAATCAATCATTTATTGTATTTCTTAAAAGATAAATTGTTGACAAATACATGAATAAACACTTAAATGATGTCAAAATGTCCTCATATCTGTTTGCAGCTATATTATAATTTTATACAGCATTTATCAATGGTGTATATTCTGATTTAACGTATCAAGAAACATTTTACCCCAAACTTTACTCCTCAATATGCAAACTAAGGTGATCCATTGCCATTCCAACATTCAGTGACTACAATGACAATTTGTGACTTCAAATAAAACCGCATAAGCAGCTGTTACTGTAGGTTGTTGTCATTATGATGATAATTGATTGCGCTAAAAATGACATCCAAAGCACCAGAGAGTAATTCTTACATGGATTCCACACAGGATCTGCTCTGTGTCACTGTCCTCATCAGTTTGGCTGTCTGCCCACTGCTGGCACTCGGTCTCCTGTTGGGTTAATGGGAGAAGCTGTCAATCAAAAGATCGTCTTATTTACAACGCTAATTACTTCCTTCTGTCCACCCAAACAAAGTCAACCAACCATGCAGCCGAGACTGCCACTGATTTTAACACACATGCAGGTCAAACCACTGATCCATCATCAAAAAATTGTTAAGGTTTATCGTCTGTGGATGCAAACATCTTACTACCTGAAGACATATCAGACTGTGATAGATGAAAGGTGAATTTGGGGCTCACAGACTCACCATATGTTTAGTAGTTTGGAACTTTTTCAGCAACAATCAACAGTTGTTCCCTCCACTGTGACTGAAACAAAGATGCTGGAAAAACATATGCAACTTTTATTAGCTTAGATACCTCTACATGTATATGAAAATATTACTGAAACTATATTTCCATTATGACAATCACATTTATCTAAGCATCCTCAGGGACATAATGTCCCTGAGGACATTATGTCCCTGAGGAACTCATTCAAAGACAGCAACATGTTAACGATGTCAGTGGCACAAAGCTGAAAAGTGCTTATCTTACCTTCCTGAAAAAACTTGAAGTTTCCACATAATTCAAGTGAGCAAACAAAGTAATGCTATAACAGTAAAAAACAAAAAAATCTTAAGACCATGTGACATTAAAAACAAGAATATTCCAGTTTGATGGCTTGGCTGTCTGTGTGTGTTTGGCCGTCCTCTCACCCTCTGGGCTTGAACGGCAGTTCCCACATGTTCTGTCTCTGACTTCAGCGTCACGTGATTGGCTGCAGGTACTAACGGCCTGATCAGCTGAACCTGGTCCAGAAAGAGGAGCGGCGGAGGTCAACACCTGCAGCTACAAGTCTTACGCTTTCATGATCAGTGTGATAGGAGCACCAACCACTCCATGGCATGTATTCCTTTGTAAAAGAAGAGAAAAACAAACATGTATCAAACTATTTTCCAAACCCTTGAAAAGTCAGGTTCATTAATCCATTTGAAGACTGCCGTGGTGGCACATTTGAAGGATAGTGAAGTAGGTGATGTTTGACATTTGTTAGTTTTCCTGTCTGTCTGCTGCACTGCAGTCTGACCTTAATCTGCAGTTACCCTTGTTAGCAGTCGCCTGCTGCTCTGCAGTCTGGCCAGATTAGACTCTTTGAAGACTGCATACATCTGTGCAGGTCTTCTCTTAACAAATGCTTTTCTCACAGTAATCCACTTAGACATGAGTGGGTGTTTGCAATGTGGCAGTCTATATTTATAGTGGGTGGGCACAATAGCATGAACGCCTGCACTGTAAATACTGCCAATGCTGTGCATGAACAGTGAGAATAGACTGACTTTAAGGCATCTGAAAGTTTCTGCGGAGGTGAGTCAACACGCCTTAGACAGAGTGACAACAAAGCATTGTGGGCTCCATAAAGGTAGCAGGGATACTGATTCATTTTTTGAAATTTGTGTGTTGTAGGCCTATTCACTCACCTCACATCTGATGTAACCACTGCTATACCATGATGCTCAGACCTGTTTATTCCACAAGACAGACATACAACAGGTCCACAGTGGATGGTACAGGAATCAGGTTTCCATAGCAACCAGCTCTATACAAAATGAACTGCATCTGTTGTAGAAACCAAACAGTCTACATTAAGATTTATTAAGAGGTTACCTGATATAAACACAAGTTTGTAAATGTTTAAACAGATAACTTTTCAAAATTAAGATCTCGCTCTATTTTATCTGATTGTAGATACAGACAGGAAATGAACAGAGAGAAGGAGGGATATGATCTCAAGTTGGAAATGAATCAGGGACATTACAGTTATATGGTATGAGTCTTAACCATACCCCAGAGAGTCTGGCTCTTTGCACATACAGCATAAAATCATATAAACAAAGAAATCTGAATGAATTTCACGTTACACTAAAGAAAACAAATATGGTTTTTAAAACATAATGGAAGGATGGATAATGGATAATGGAATGAAATGGAAGGAGAGATTTTGATCAAAATCATTTGTATAACTCATTGTTATAACTCAACTCTCCAAACCCACACACACATGCAAGCGCGCATGGACGTAAGCACACACACACACACACACACACACACACACACACACACACACACACACACTCACACACACACACACACACACACACACACACACACACACACTGTGTGGGATAGCAGAACCCCCGCTATGGACTGTGCACTTACAATGTATGTGGCGTAACGTTGAATATGTAGTGCAGCTGAGGGTTTTTTAAAGCAGAGACTTATTAATATTTAATAACTTAGTTTTGATTACACAATTTTGCACATTACAGCTGTTGTGCAGGTCAACACTCATGCAGAAGCACTTTTGAGGCATAAACACAATTTAAGCAGCTGTCCACAAGAGAGAGCTGTTGCTGTGAAAGAGAGAAAACAGGAGACAGAGAGCCACAGATGGACAGTATGTCCCAATTCAAACTATGCACTTTGGATACACTATGTACTAAAATCAAACAGTGATTTTAAGATGTCACTCACAGTTGAATTTCATCTAAATGTTTTCTACAGAACTAATAGTTGTCTTGGGCATTCACAACGGTCTTTTACCTAAAATCTACAAGTTTTTTGCAACTCTGCGTGACATCACCTTTTCCTTTGCACATTGCATTGTGACAGAACCGTGTCCATCACCAGCACACAGAGAAATTAAGCGGCTTTAGTATGCATGCTATTATGCCATACTGAATTTTGTTACGTTCGCATTGCACACTACAGACTGAATCTCAATCTACAGACTCAAATCTGCTTAGAATCAGTGTGTAGTGTTTATATGGGACACAGATGTGTAGATACCATACAGAGAATATAACAGCAAATTAGACTGTCTTAGATTTTGCTTGAATATTGTGAAATAAGAATGGTTGTTATTATATGAAAACCTACAGACCTATTTTTCACAGTGTGATATGCATGCTCAGATAACTTTTGATGCCAAAATCAACATAATAACTTCAAAACTAAATACATGCAGGTGAAGCAAAAGTGCAGTGAGAACTGTTGCATTTCTCTGCAGCCAGTAGAGCCAGGGGAGCCTCTGGCAACCTAAAGATGGAGAATTCCATCTGTAGGTTGTCTACATTATCCATACATGGACAGGAGGAGTGTGGAAGGTCGTTTGGAGTTAAATTTCCGCTTCTTAAGGATCATAGCATCCACACGTTCCAAGGATCCTTTGGAGTCGTAAAAGATGCACAAAGGAAATACTAAATAGCTCCTTCTAAACAGCTCCACAAGGTATAAATGTTTATAGAAGTTATTTTGTTGTAGTAAATATTAGCTCTCAGGACTCACTACATATTTCTGGTCCAGTTAAGGTTAATTTTTTAAGGTTATTTTAAAGCATCTTAGAATTTAGGTCAATTTGCTATCCGGTTAGCAGATGAGCAAACCTGCAGCTTTCCCATCAAATTAATACGTAGTTAAAAATATTTTAGAGGGTAGAAGGTAAATTTGCTTAAAAAATGGAGTACCCCTATTAGTAAATATAGTAAATATGATTGTGTTGCTGTGCAGGGCTGAGATTGCACATTTGATTGTATTAAATAACTGAGGGGAGTCAACATATATGTTGAACATGGCACTGGGAGGGTCTGGTTTTATGTTGTGGTACGGCATGTTCCAATTATGTTCCTCAGGCTACACGAGCCTCATCTATATATATGCATTTACCATAACATACGGCACAGTGATAGAGTGACAACCAAACATATGGTGGAGTTGCACTCACAGTATAATATACTACTCTATTTTAAGTAAAGGTGTGACATTTGCTATACCTGATCGATTACATTTGTGCTTCTGTATAATATGTGAGCAGGTTAATATCGAGTTTGTGTCTCTGCAAGCATTTGCTGTTTATCTGACATGTCAGCTGTAACACCCTCCACTACTTGTAATTTTCAGCTTGGCTGCCCCTTTCCTCTAATTTTAAAACATTGTCACTCTATATCAAGCTGAATGCATTTTAAGTGGTATGTCATGATACAGGAATGAAAACACAATCCCAGCCCTGCTAGGTTCATAAAACAAGTCTAACCTGAAAGAAAAGAAATTAAGGAGATGATGTGTCAGCTTCGTAGTGCAATGATACAAGGGAGGGAAAAGTAATTCAAGTTAATTAAATAATAATAAAGAAAAAATACACATAAATAAGATAAAGAAAAACAATACTTAAAGTCCGGACATAGTTGTGCATCTGACGCATCTCGATGAATCCACAACATTTGACATTATGATGTCAATAATAATGGATCTGGACAGTAAGCTAGAGAGCTAAATCAAAAGTATGTTTTATGTGAGAAATTTGTAAGAAATACATTTTCCAATACATTCATTTAAAAAACTTAATTTAAAAAAAGATTTAACTTTAAGCAAAAATTAGTAAAATTTAGGGGTTTGTGTGAGAATTGTGTTTAAGGATAGCTTGAGGTCAGGGGTCAGTAAATAAAGACTGGTCATTAAAAGTAGCCCATAGAATGCACATATTAAACATATTTTGACTGAGTTATCAAGGTACAAGCAAAGACAACCATACAAAAAATACTGAAATATGCAAATGATCTTGAGATAAATAAAAGGAAATAGAAGAAAAAACATAATAGCAATAATAATAACGATAATAATAATTACAATAATAACAATATAATAATAAAAGAACAAAAGATACAGCAGAAAAGTGTAGTGTAATAACAGGTTTATCTATATTCTTAAAAGGCAGTAAAGTAGCAGCGCCTAGATTAGAGCTGAAAGGTCACTCTGTTGCTCATAATTTAAGTTGCCTCCGGTCCAAATTGATGACCCAGGCTCATGTTCAACACTCAGCTGGGAGCTTTGTGATTGGCCGGGCGAACAACACCCGCACCTGCGCTGTATCCTCCCTCAATATTTCTTTTCTCCAACTTCTGATATTTTATCTCGAAATTTAACTCAGAACTTGACATTTACACATAGAAAACTACGCCCGTCTGAAAAACATACCTTCAGCTTGTTGTCCAAAGGGTTAATCTTGCTTTGACTCTCGCGCTCTATATCGCCTGTCACCGGGTGTTGTTAGCACAGGAAAGTAGTTCCGGTTAGTGGAGGGCATAAAAATTGTCCCACCAGCTGAGCCAGTGGCGTCTTGGTCCCTGCACAGTTCTCCCAGTAGGTGAGTAGCAGCAAGGACACTCAACTATATGACAGACAGAGACAGAGAGACAGAGATGAGAGGACACTTTTTTCATTAACTTTAACTGAATTTTTAAATGAAATTATCATTTCTTATCATGTTATTTTTTTTTTTTTTATAAAAAAGCAAAAAGAACTACTGTGAATCACTAAAACTTTTTCTTCTAAAGTCTCTACTGACTCATTGATATATTTAACTTGCATGATCATTATAATTATGCATACATTTTATTTATGTATTACATATTTTTCAAATATACAAATAAACTGCGTTTAAAATGACATTTTATTTTGGAATAAATTGCACTTGTTTTCACATAGACCTACAGTTCCAAATAGCTCTCAAACCTTGATTTATTTGTTAAGTTTTACATATCTTATTAATATATCTGTATCCTGTTCTTATACTACATCTCTACTGAATGCTGAATGCGCAGATAGAGTTTTTTTCTATTTAAACTGCAAGTTTTAAGAAACTTTTTTTCTTAAACCAAATAAATAGCAGCAATAATGTATGATCTGTTTCTCTGTGATTTATTACATTTGTTTTAGCAATTAACCCTTACATTATACAAAGCTTTAATATTCCACATTACTTGGAATAAAAACCCTGCAAGTGGCTTAGACCTTGTCACATGTGGTATTTATATATATTAAAAAATACATTTTAATCATGAATTTATCTGATTTCTGATATATTTCTACAGTCCATAACTGCTCCCAGCTGCCAGAGTTATTTTAGGTCAATGCTGGTGGCAAGAATAGTCTCCCAGCACACACCCACCGTGTCTCCATGCACTGGCTGACAACACACGTTTGGCATGTTGCACACCTCCATTATAATAGACGGTTGTAAGCTGAATCCTGATAACTCTGCTGCATTGCACCTCAGGCAGCATAAATTATGTTTTTCAGCCTCCTCCTGGAGTCCCGGAGTTATACTCTGTGGGTGTAAATTACCTTTAGCCTCTGTCAAGTGACCAGCTCCTCTTCTTCAGCTGCACATAAACTCCCGCTGGAATGTGGGAGAGTGCAGTCAGGCAGGCACGTACTGTTGTTGTTGCTCTCTGCACAGGCTGTTCAGTCAGCTCGCACAGTCACTCTGGAGAGGTCACACCTTCCTATAAATGTGCACTTTTCCATTTAGATAACTGATAGAATCTTTCTTTAGTTTCTGATTTTCTTTCAACACTTTTTGAATATGCATATGCTCAAATTTATATGATAGTTTCTATTACAAGCTCTTAGTTCCATGAGCAATTGTGTCACCAAAGTATTTACCTGAACTGTCTTCTTTCTGTGGCCCATTAAAAAAAACCCCATTATAACCCATAATACATGTTTAAGGTTGAGTTGTCACATACTAATTGATCATTGCACCTGTTCCCTTCTATGTCGCCACAGGACGTTTCCTGCAGACACAGATCCAATCATGTCGAAGACAAAGGACATGGGCTCTTCCATTATCCACACCCAGCAGATGCATGCTGCGATGGCGGACACTTTCCTCGAGCACATGTGTCTTCTGGACATTGACTCTGATCCCGCTGTGTCTCGCAACACTGGCATCATCTGCACAATCGGTCAGACTCATTGACAAACCAAACAACAAAGATGATTTCATTGTCATTTTACGAGTATGATATTTACTCTTGTGTTCATTCACCTGTCTTGATGCAGGACCTGCCTCCCGATCTGTGGACATGGCCAAGGAAATGATCAAGGCTGGGATGAACATTGCAAGAATGAACTTCTCTCATGGAACACATGAGGTGAGTCGATGAAAAATATTCAGCAATTTTTTTTTGTCCCTATTTGCATCTTGAAACCTTCGCTTGCACTACACAATCCCAAAAGGTGATGTCACAGAAAGTGTCAAAAAACACCGACTGTGACATAACTGATTCAGGTGTGAGCGCAGTTTGAACCCAGGTTGAGCAGTACAGCAGTAGTGTTTTTACCCTTTGCAAGTAATTCAGTGTGAATTTGCCCTTTGCAGCTGCAGCCATTGGTGTGATATTACTCTTGTGCCCTGCTGACTGTCTGTGGCTGTAATATGATCTATGAGCTTGTACTTGCCCCTTCAATGCAGGTCTGTGTTCTAGCTTAGGATTTGGTGAGCCAACTGCATCAAAGCCAACTCTTTAGCCAACCTTATACTATTGACCCTTCGCCTTTAAAAGCCAATCCTCTTTACCTTTCTCCCTGTCACCTGAGTGGGGGAGCCTCCAGATCATCAGCTGTAGTGTGAACACCTCTGTTGATATTTTGGTCTTCAAAGGTTAAAAGCTGTGCTTTTTTCTTTCACTGCAGCTCAACTCTGAGTTGCTTTTAAGCTATCTGTGCTTTAGCCATTTTTTTGCAACAAAAAATAAGATTATGATCACAACTCCAGAAAATTCCAAAGTCCATGAATGATTTTTATGGGATGGGCAAAATAGATCTGACCTCTGTCTTGCTGGTGTGTCAGTTGTCAGTACAGCTATAAATAGGTCTTCTCAGAGGGTCAGCCTTGCAGCAACAGTTGAAGGCATGTAGTGAAACCACTGTTATTTTCATTATGAACTGAGGACATCAGTCGTGTACAGATTAGACTTTGAATTTCTGTTTTTTTGCATGCAGCCTAGCGTTCATATACCAGATCCATAGCTATAGACAGACAGCGCAACAGTGGTACACGTCCATCACATGATGCAGGAAATTAAAAGTATTTGAATTTACCACCAACACCATGTTTTAATGGCTACAGCTCAACTATTTTGGAAACTTCTTATGTAATCCCTGACAGCTGTTAAGTACAATGAACTGTCATGTCCTAAAAATGTGTTGCAGTTGTCATTCAAGATTTACCGCATATGTCACTAGTGCTGTGCTGTCCTTGTGACTACGGGACCACTTTTGTCCACCTGTTGTTGTCCAAGCATCATTTAAAGAATTTCACACATTTAGGGATCATCTTTTCTCCACTGAAATAAAACAAGATATTAATTCAATTTTTCAAATTTTTTAAATTACTAAAATTCGTTTATGGTATTCTAAATGTATTAAAGTTTCAAAAGAAAAATTATATACAATGAAATGCAAGCTGGGATAAATGAATGAATGTATGCATGAAGACATTGTGTCCTGTCTATTTGTGGACACTGTCATGTGTTGCTAAGCTATCTGTATGTGGCTGTATTTTGCTATGTGTATATCTTGGTGTGAATATGTGTATGTTAATACTGGCTGTGAAGACAAATACTCCTCTGGCACAAATTATAAATCTAGCTGAATTCATACGATATAAGCAAGGACATTTTAGAGATTGTTTCCAGAAGTCCTGTCTAAGTGTTAAAACTTAATAATAATAAGAATAATAATAATAATGATAATAATAACAATATGTATACATGGTATGGGCAACTCAGGGCTAAGAACGAAAACAGACCAGAATTGCAAACATGGCCAGTTAAAATTTTTGGTGAGGGGAAAAAATGCCACTAGGATTCACATAAAAGACACAGGTGAAGCAAAAGTCTGACTAATGATGTCTGGTCCTGTTGACTCATTCTTAAAGAATTACTAAAACTGCCCTCAGGTGGAAGCTGAAGACCTGCTGCAGCAACCAGAACATTTACAAAAAGCCTTAATACAAATGCTAAAACTTGACTAAATTTATCAAACACTATTCACACTGGATCCATGTCTGTTAATGTTCTCCATATTATGCATGTCATGTTATTGATTGTGCGATTTACTATATTGTGTTTTAGCCAACCTGCAAATTCCGAGGCAAATTACCACGTGTGGATAAAAGAATATTTTTATTTTTTCTACAGTACCATGCTGAGACCATCAAGAATGTCCGTGAGGCAGCTGAGAGCTTTGTCCCAGGAAGTGCTGATTACAGACCACTGGCCATTGCTCTGGACACCAAGGGACCAGAAATCAGGACCGGACTTATCAAGGGCGTGAGTTCTTGCCAAATTCCAAAGTATACAAGCATTATAAATTAATAAGGCCTTTACACAAGTAATTGTATGAAGGTTTTATAATGAGAATGAACAAGCTCTCGTTGGTCTTTTTTTTTTTTTTTTAGAGTGGCACTGCTGAGGTTGAGCTCAAGAAGGGTGAAACCATCAAGATCACACTTGACAACCAGTTCATGGAGAAATGTGATGAGAAAACTCTGTGGCTCGACTACAAGAACATCACCAAGGTTGTGCAGACCGGCAGCCACGTCTACGTTGACGATGGTCTGATTTCCCTCAAGGTTAAGGAAGTTGGTAAGCACACAAACATCTATCTTTCATATAGATTTTGCTTTCACCCTTGAGATTAATGTATTCTCTATGATATCTAGCGAATAAGTGCCACACGAAAGACATTATGTGTTTATCGTGAAGTTATGTACTTAAAGTAGCGTAGGTTAGGTTTACGCAAGTTAAGTTATGTAAGTTAGATTTAGAAACATAAACCTGATGACGATGTACATCTAAAATGACTCAGTGTTCACATGGTTTCACACAGTTCCAAACACTGCTCTAATGGGGGAAAGTTCTGTGTTTTTTGATCCATTCATTACGCCAACCCTCCTCCTTACACATACGTTTGGTCTTAATATGATTTACTTCTTTACTCACGTCAGCGCATTGGTTACGTGATCACAGCCTCCCTGATTATGTGGTTTGCATATAAATTGTGGTACATCACTTTTTGTAGGCATACGTACAAAAGTTGCATAAGAACAGTCTATTTTTCTTGATGGTGGAAATGAAGTTTCTCTTCGTTCTGTGTGTCTGAAGGAAACGACTACCTGATGTGTGAAATTGAGAATGGTGGTATGCTGGGCAGCAAGAAGGGAGTCAACCTGCCTGGAGCTGCTGTTGACCTGCCTGCTCTGTCTGAGAAGGACCTTCAGGACCTGCAGTTCGGCGTGGAGCAGGGTGTCGACATGGTCTTCGCCTCCTTCATCCGTAAAGCTGCTGACGTTCAGGCTGTCAGGAAAGCACTGGGTGAGAAGGGCAAGGACATCAAGATCATCAGCAAGCTGGAGAACCACGAGGGTGTGCGCAGGTGAGTTAAATTACCAGTGGTCACACTTGATCTGCACAGATCTGGATCTTTGGAGGATTGTTAAATTGACTTTTTTTCCTGTATAGATTCGATGAGATCCTCGAGGCTAGTGATGGCATCATGGTTGCCCGTGGAGACCTGGGCATTGAAATCCCAACTGAGAAGGTCTTCATCGCCCAGAAGATGATGACTGGCAGGTGCATGAGGGTTGGCAAGCCCATCACCTGTGCCACACAGGTCTGTGACATCAACAGAATGACGGGTTTGCAGAAGACATTTTTAAAAGAAAAGTGGATCAGAGAGTCTTGTTGTTTCTTCTCAGATGCTGGAGAGCATGACCAAGAAACCCCGCCCCACTCGCGCTGAGGCCAGTGATGTCGCCAATGCCGTGTTGGACGGCAACGACTGCATCATGCTGAGCGGTGAGACCGCCAAGGGAGACTATCCCCTGGAGGCCGTCCGCACACAGCACAGGGTAAGAGCACACCTGACTGGTCCCATTATTAAATGTTTAAAGACCATACCAGTGGTCTTGCATGTTGGTTTGTTTTCTTACTTAAAAAATTGTAACAATTGTGCACATGCAGTGCAGCAGTCGTGTGTCGCAATTATTCATATTTGTGGCTGCAAGAAGGCCTCATTATATATATCGAAGGAATACGTCACTCACAAAATAACCATTTGTGTATCACTTAGTCATGGAAAAATGACCATGGAAAAAGCCAAACATCAATTTATTCAAAACTATGTAAAAAAAATGTTTTTACAAACTCTCACAAAACTCGCACAGTATAATCAAAGTCTCATTTATCCATTTGAATGCACAGGACTCTTAGTGATGAATTCTGACTTTAAAGAGAGCACTGATAAGTTTGACTTTCAGTTAAAATAGTATGTTTTTGGTGAAAATGCATGTGTATATGAATGGATAAATGAGACTTGGATTATACAGAGTTGTATGAGAGTTTGTAAATGGATGCTTTGCTATAATTTTGCTGTTGACGGACCCCAATGATTTTGATTTTGAGAAGGTTAACTTTTTTGGATTCTCTGTTTTCCATAGAGACATGCGAGAAATACAAAGTTTTCTATGGGAAATCAGGGAAACATGGGATTAATAACTGATTTTCATTTGATGGGTGAAGTATTCCTTTAAGGCCATCTAACACTGGAAGCATGTGGTACATTCATGTGCTTTTAACAAATTCACATAATTATGCAATATATTACTATACTATACTATAACTTATTGGCTTTGCACTATTTGAGTTTATATTCAAAGGCACTATGTTTTGTGCAGACCAGAAGCTGCTTGTTACACTTTAAAAAACAAAACAAAAAACACCCCAACTCATTTTGCTGTAGTAATTGTCATAACAGTTTGTGGTGAACATGAAAATTGTTCAGTTATACACATTTTAGCATCTTCATCTGACTATAACTTCCATAATGGTGCACCACCAGTTCAGTGATTATCAAGATCATAAATAACAAAACAAGTTACCAACACACCGATGAGATTTACTTTAGAATATGTTACTTTTGTCAGTTAAATATTAAGATCTTAAAGATTATTTTTGCATTTTGATGTAGGTTGTATCATGTAGAATTAAGAGAAAAGCAGCTTTCACTGGTACCAGCTTGGGTTTTACTAACAGCTTGTTTAGTATTTGTTCAAGTTGCTTCGTGTATCCCGCTTGCGCCTCCACTCCCTCCATCCATCTGCTGTCCTCTCGCATTGTGCCTTAACTGTGTGTTCATATTACTCAACTAGCATGTGTCTGAGGATCTGCAGTGCACGCAACAGTCCCTGGACATCATGGCCGCCGCTGTTGTTTAGCTTCATGTCTCAGTGTGCTTTCAGGTATGAAGACTTCAGCACTAATGTTAAGTGCCCCTTTGTTTTGTCTTTGCAAATAAAAACTAACTCCTGCAGCTGAAAGTGGCTGTGTGACTGCAGCTTTACTGTAATCTGTTTTCACGTGTTCAGATCGCCCGCGAAGCCGAGGCAGCCATGTTCCACAGGCAGATATTCGAGGAGCTGCGTCGCACCACTCATCTGACCCGTGACCCCACAGAGTCCGTCGCTATCGGTGCCGTCGAGGCTTCCTTCAAGTGCTGCGCCAGCGCTATCATCGTGCTCACCAAGTCTGGCAGGTGAGACTCTGAAAAAAAAGCAGTCCACTAAACCTCCTCTGTAGAGCTCTGACTCATAACATCCTACACGGTGCCCACTGTGAGCAAAGAAACTGGTGCATTACAACATCTCTCTATTCCTCCGCCTCCGCTCCCTCCCTAACACAAGCCCTCGGCTCATACGAAGTGTGCCAACTTTCACAGCACTCAAAATCTGTGCTCCACTTGTGACCTTTTGAGATCTGAACCTTGACATTTTATGAGTTAATTTTAACTCCCTGTTCGTTCCTCTCTACTTGGGAGCTCATTCTCACAACACATGATACAGAAGATGACCTACTGTCAGCTGTGGATTTCCTAATGATAATAGCACAATAAACGCAGCTGTTGTCAATATTTCCATCTTAACAATGAATCACATATCTGCTTCTATGTGAAAGCAGCCACACCCAATGTATTTTGCTTTACTCTCAGTGTTATCATGGTTTGTTTTCAGCTGTGAAGAAGCTCCAATAACACACTGTACACTATTTGGTCAGCACTACATGCCAGATAAAGTTAGAGAATAGCTGATGAACATAGTGTATATCCCCCTCAGGAGTTTGGGGAGACCAAAATGTGAGCTGAAAGAGAATGAATATTGGACAAGTGGACGTAATCCCAACTTCAGATGAATGCTTATGCTGAATAGCTGTAAATATGTAACAGTTTGCTAACAATTTTGTCAAATCAACTTAAAAAGTTGATCATTTGTCAATGTTCTGTTTTACAAATTGTTTCCACTGTCCCCAAGTAATGTATACTAATACAAAAATTTGTATGATACCTAATGAATTCCTACCCCATGTATGCCGCTGTCACATTACATTTTTAACATAAATTCATGTACGCAGTGTAAAGTTACATAGGTTAAGTAAAAAGAAAGATAGTTCGGCATTGTCACATCATGTGAAGTTATGTACTAAAAATAGAGTTACAGGTTTAGGAAAAGAAACATGGTGATGACATACCTTAAAATAACTCCAAAAGTCCTGTTTTTGTTTGACCCATCCACCACCCCAACCTGAATCCTGACATGGACTTCTGCTCTTAATACCACCTCCCTCTTTATGCCCATCAGCGCTTTTGTTAGGTGATCGTGGTCTTACAAGTTCTGTGGGTTATAAATTAATTCTGTGGCATTGCTGTTTGTAGATATAAATATGAACAATGCATGAAAAGCCTGCTCCAACTGGGCAAATAATCCATTATTTCAGGTCTAAGTTTTGACACTAATATTTTGAAATGGGGTTGCAATTAAGAACCTTTCAGTTTAACATTGTATTAATTTGTATCCTCTACCTGCAGGTCTGCTCACATGCTGTCAAGGTACAGGCCCCGTGCCCCCATCATTGCTGTGACCCGCTGTGCCCAGACTGCCCGCCAGGCCCACCTGTACCGCGGTATCTACCCTGTGCTCTACACCAAGCCCGCCAACGATGTCTGGGCCGAGGACGTTGACCTGCGTGTGAACTTTGCCCTGGAAGTTGGTGAGTGGTGATGTTTTTTGGTAACATTAGTCTAATAGAGAGAGAATTTTTCTTAACACTTCAGTGAAACTGTAATCGGTGCAAGAGGTAAGGGGAAATTTTGTTCATCTTCAGGAGTCACAAGACAATTAAATGAATTTAATCTTTCTTTATTAAACTAACACCTCTTTTCTCTATCCGTAGGCAAGCACCGCAAATTCTTTAAGTCCGGTGATGTCGCCATTGTTGTGACCGGCTGGCGCCCAGGAACCGGTTACACCAACACCATGAGAGTTGTGCTGGTGCCTTGAACATCATCAGAGGACATTAGCAACGACTCCCCTTCCCCTCTCCTGTAACCTGCCTCCCCCAACTCCGCATCGGACTTTTCTTTTTTGTTGGTCTTCATAACCAACAGAAAGTCAAAACCAGGCCGCTCCTTCAAAGGACTTTTGAAGTTGTCGTTCACAGACAGAAACTCCATGATTCCTGTCATCCATATTTGTAATTCATTGTCTAAATTATGCTACCAGAGACTGAACTCAAACCCTTTCAGTGGAAACTGTCATGCATGTGCTGACTCTGTTTGCATGGTAAACAGAAATCAATGTTCCTCTGTAAACTGAAGTACACATTTGATCCTTCCCTTGACTGTTTTGAGTTCTTAAATTGTCCAGGGATAAACATAAAGATGTACTGTTATTGTCCTCTCCAGTGTTTCATGCTGAACAGTTGGTTTCTATCCATTAAAAGGAATTCTTGGGTCAACTGTGTTTGTTTTCCTCTCATAATTACTGTCACACCAAACTGAGAAAGGTTTCTTTTATTCAGTATTTATTTGCTTAGAATTCAAATAAGAAAATTCTCTTTTATGATCATTAACGTTAAGGCTCAGACACATCAAACCGACGTCAAAGAACTGTTGTGGCCTCACCTGTGTGTCAGTCAGAAAGTTGCACTTAATCACACTGCAAAGACTACAACCGATGGGCACATAGATTCTGTGCTGATGAGAGAGGAAATAACTCTCCATACCAGCAGGTGGTGGTTGTCTGAAATCATCATTCAAAAAGGTAAACATGAAGACCTACAGGATGGAGTCAAGACGCTTGTTAGACAAGAACTCATAGGGAACACAACCTGATGTTGAAAGAACAAATGATATTTACCATGTGCCCATGAACAGTAACACCAGCAATTGCAAACCGTTTTTGCTAAGAAGCTCAATGGCTAAAATAATAAATAAATTACCAAATATAGCAAGTTTGTTTTGATCTCATGCCTGCTTTGCTTCAGTTGCTTCTTTACTTTCCTCACTTCTGTAATTCCTCTCATGCACTGAGCTGAACTGCCAATCAGAGTGATTTGATTCGCCGACAGGCTCCACTGTCACTTAGACTGATTCAACATGTTGAAATGGCCTACCCAAAAACGCTAACAAGGTGCAACTGTACATGACAAAACAAGGACAACAAACACTCGACTCCCTGACATCGACCAACGGTCGACTGTCGGCTATGTGTGTCAGGCCGTCATGCCAACAGAGAATGTTTGTGAGGAAGCAAGGGACAGATACCTCAACAGAAAAAACTACATCAGACTACAGTGGTGTAAAAAGTACTTGTACCATTCACTTAATCAAAAGTAGCAATACCACAGTGTAGAAATACTCTGCTTAACTTAAGTAAAAGTATAAAGTACAAGTATTAGCATCAAAATATATAAAAGGTATGCAGAATGGGCTGCTTTAGAATAATGTGTACTATGATTACTGATAAATTCATGTGTTTATCCCACTAATATTGCAGCTGGTAAAGACAGCGTTATACATGTTTACTGCCAGGTTGCTGTGAATTTCATTATGGGATCAACACAGTTTTATATCTATTCACAGTAATCATCAGTTTGGTGTGACTTGCTGATTTGCTTTTGTCTTTGCTCCCATTTTTCACAAGTATGAGTTTAAAAAAAATATGCATATAAAGACTTATTTCTTTCACATTTTGATTGCACATTTGTTAAAATCCAGCACTTGTCCTTTTTTAAGATGATCCATCCACCTGACAGGTGTGCTATAACAAGCTGCTGCTTAAACAGCACGATTACTTCACAGGTGTGTCTTGGGATGGTGACAATAGAAGACACTTATTGGGATTTCATATGACTATCACTACAGAAATGCATTTTTTGGTCAGATGCTCATAAAGAATCAGTATCTAGTGTAACCACCATTTACCTCATGCCTGTTGATCAGGGTGCTGGATATTGGTAGGAACTGGAAAATGAACCTGGAAACCCAACTATTGCATGAGCTGTTTGAGAGGCTGGTCTCAGACGATCTTGCAGGTGAAGATGCAAAATATGGAGGTGTTGGGCTGGTGTGGTTACACGTGGTCTCTGTTTTGTGTGAAATGCCAGTGGCACTGTCATCCGTTGGTTATGTATTGTGTGATTAAACTGCCCATTGTGGCCATCCCAAGGCACACCTGTGTGCTAATCATGCTGTTTAATCAGCATCTTGATATGCCACACCTGTGATGTGGATGGGTTATCTTGGAATAAGAGAAGTGACTTACATGTATTTTAACAAATTTGCAACCTAAATTTGAGAGAAATGTATCTATTGAGTGCATAAAAAGTCTTACATCTTCAACTTAAACCTGTGAAAAATGGGAGAAAAAAACAAGTGTTACATTTTTTTTGTTGAGTGTGCGTGGTAATCAAGTTTTGTTTTGTGGTTATCACAAATATGAAAATGTTAGTATGTAATAAAAGCACAGCTCAGATGATGAGGCCGAAGCTATAGTCACAACTATATTTTGACATAATTCTAATAGTTTTGGAAATGTATCAAGATATACAGTGGGTCGGCTTTCAGATTTGCATAGCATAGAGGACTGGACTATAGGTTTTACTACGCTCTACGCTCTCTAAGTGCCCTTCTAGTTTCCTCTGAATTGTAGTGTAGAAGTTTATAGAAGAAGAAAATGTAAATGCTCTGTCAGACTATTATATAATAATCTTCAAAAAACTATCATATCTAGTGGTGCTGTTACACGACAAAGAACATCAAGTCGGTCCACCCTATGTCCAGATTGACATATGAAAAACACAAATCCTGAAACAACCTGAATCTTATTTCAATCAAACTTTGAAGCAGCAGCAGCACTGAGTTACATATCTATATTTACTAATCTAGCAGTTATCAACTCCATAAACACAGAAGATAAATTTCTTTGTACTGTTGAGTCGAGTATCTCACAGATTACAATCCTGGCTATTTTGAATGTTGGCACCGAACAACACCACACAGTTCTCGATTCATAATCCGGCTTAAAGTCTGAAACTTCACCAGCGTTTTATCAGATTCACATCACATGCCACACTCTGCTCTTGAAAAAAAAGAAAAATCAACAGCTAGGACAAGTGCTGTTCACCATATGTTGTTTTATTGCACTGAATTCAGTAGCTAAAATAAAATATGCCTAACATACATAGGTGGTGGAATTCTCAGATTTGTCGGTTAAAAGGCAGCAAAATGAGAAATAAATATATAAATAGATGAGTGACTGACACCTCCTCTCCTGCGCGCACCTTTAAGTTGACTGCACTCAAAGTAACCTTACACTTAACCCGAGCTGATGCCTCTGGCAGGTGGTGTGGTGGTGCGGGGGTTGGAGGAGAATAGTAATGAGGGATTGATCGAGCCCACTGGCAGTGACTGGCTAGTGACTGATAGTATCTCTCCTCCCCTTGGGCGGGCCAGAGTCACAGCAAACCTCAGATTCAGTAACCAGGCAGCAAAAGCCACTGGACAGGATCCTCCGATGGGTTGACCTGCTCACAGGTCCTCGCCAGCCACAGGTCCACAGAGAGAGAAGTTATCATTTAAACACATGAACTTATTAACAAGTAGGAAGATTTAAGGTTGTAAAAAAAAAAAAAAAGCAGTCAGTGATACACGTGTTATTGATTCAGCATAGCATCACAAAGCAGCAATTGTTCAACAACGGATGTCAAATCTTACAATCAAATAATGTAAAATGAAAGAGGTAAAGTATGCAGCAATATGACCCATCGGGGTTTCTTGTTAACCATGTGTCCAAGTAACTGCTTTTAGCCCTTTGACTGGTGCAAGAAACATTCAGATCAGTCTTAGTGCATTGCTGGTTTCAGGATGTTTGATTATCCACAATTGCTTTTATTCCATTTAAGTCCCTTGGCTTTAAAGGAGCAGTGTGTAGGATTTAGGGACATCTAGTGGTGATGATTGCGCATTACAACCAGTTGAAACCTCTTCTGTTTGTGAACTCCTAGTTAGAATTTCTTCAGTGTTCATTGTTTAGGTTTTTTTTTATAAAGAGCAGAATTATCTGCAGAGGTCTCTTCCTTTCCAAAACAAACAGACCAATTAACTAAAACTGGTAAAACATGAAAAAAAAGCAGTTTTATGTCATAAACCGTCCAGCACCTGCTATTGTGTTCTCATCTTTTTCTCTCTGATAAGTTAAGATCCAGATGTTCAGGAGGTTTTTATAAGGAGTCAAATGATCCACAGAGCTCTTTTCCTCTTCCTCTTTTTCTCTGTATTCATATATTACTATGCAGCTACTTCAAGTCACAGAGATATATGGGAAATTTTAATAGTAAAACTGTAACACTGTATACATCTATATTTAAGTCTGACTGTTTCTCCTTTTTGCTTTTGTTACCTTTTCATATAAAATCCCCCTTCTCTCTTGATTTTCACTACAATGATACTTCTATTCTGATTTTTTGTATTTGATCCTGTCATTATCACCACTGTGGCTAAAGTCCCTCTTTTGTCGTTGTGTGTCTATTCCTTGACTTGCTCTGTATATATTTGTCTTGTGTTGTAAAAAAAGAGCAAAAAAAAAAAACAAATGGACTGAAAAAAAACAACCTCACTGTTTTCCATACATTTTTTGGCTCTTCGCAGTTGGGCTCTAGCCCAGCACCAGCTTTTTTGTACTCACCTTTTTTTCTCTGAAAAGTTAAGATTCAGACGTTAGGGAGGTTTTTGCTGCTAGCTGAATTATCTGCAGAGGCCTCTTTTATTTAGAGGCCTCTCCAAAACAAACAGACCCAGTGATTAACACTGTTACAGCAACCCGAAAAATTGATGTTTTTCCAACACTGTTTGGCGAATGGCCCTATCTAAAGCCAGTTTTTGGTCTTTCTGTTCTGGGCCACTGTAATAACGTGGCGATCCAACATGGCCGTCTCCGTGAACCATGACCGGCTCTCTATGTAGATATAAATGCCTCATTCTGAAGTAACGAAAACACAATTCTTATTTTGGTTGATTATACACTAAAGAAAACAAACTTTTATATTCCATTTCTGCCATTACATACCGCTAAATCCTGCACACCGAACCTTTAATCTTGAACTAAAAACAGAATCTCACTCATTGACTCGAGTGTTTCAATTCACAGTACCTTTGTATACCCATAGAAAAACACAGATTATTGCATACTATGCTGATGGCACACAAACAAATGTTCTGTACCAAAGGTATTGTCAAATGAGTTGGCATCAGTGGCTCGTCTCGCCACACGCTGCAGCAGTTGTGGAGATGTATCTCTGAAACTGGTTACACTCTCCAGAAAACCATCATGGCCCTCGAGTTCAACACATTCAGAAATTAATTCCACTCAGACAGACAAACATCACATTACATTCATTACTCTGTGATCTGATTTGTGTGACCCATTTGGGTGTGCAATATTGCTGAAACGTTATCTTGGAAGACATGCCATCATCAAACCATTAGGTGATCTCTGAAACGAGCAAAGTGCACAGTCAGTCTCTCCTCGAATCTCTTAGGGGGTAAATCTTGCATTCAAACGACACACTCAGTGGCGGGAAAGGACATAAAAAAAGGACAGTCATTTTTGGTTTCAATCATAACTGGATAACAGTTGTGGACATATTTCCAACTAAACATGTGAGGCTAAAAGGTTACACAAATTGCCTGGACAAAACAAAATACTTAGAACAAATCACAGAGTGTGGTTATAATACAATACATAGAACAATTGATATTTTCATGAGGTGCTATATATACCCATCAATAGGTTTCGGATTTTATTACTATATTCAAAGACTCAATATCCTGTAGAAAAAAATATCCATCATTGTCCATTATTATCCTGATCCATTCAGTCTGATTAAAAACGAAACCACCGATCTCCAATCTGATTAGAATAACACACCCTCCTGCTGTAAAATTTGACAAAGTCGTGGTTGAAACAATGCCAAAGAAGGAGGTGATGTCCTGTTTGTTCAGGCATTAAAGGAGGGTGTGTCTGAACCTCACAAGTTGGATGGAAGTTTGGACTGTTTGTGTTCGGTCTCTAGCATCTTAGCGGGGGACCTAGCATGGGGAGAGTGAACACCAACAGACTGGTTCTGAGGTTCGGGACCTGAATGTGTCCGGCTGATTGGAGCAACTTGACCCGGGATCGGGCTGTAGGGTTTACTGACAGCCAATTGGGAGGAGAAGGGGCTGGATGCCCTTGCTGCCCCTTCTGAGAAGCCGCTCATGGCCAAAGGCCTTTCCTGGTGTATAGAGCTGTGAGAGCCTGAGATAGTCTTTATTTCCTGGGTAAAGAGATCCACCGAGGACTCGGCCCTCTCTTTGAGGGTACAGGCCACCCTGGCAGGGCATGAGGTCTGAGGGGTGAGAGGGCTGCGAGAGGCCACAGTGCTGGGGAGCTCACTGTGGTAAAATGTCCTTCCCTTCACAGGACTCTGTATGCTGGGACTATGGACTGGAGGCGTGTAGCAGGGCGAGGCCTCGGCGGAGCCATACTGTGCCAGGGAGGCGAGGGCCGAGTGCTCGGGGAGAACCTGGGGGAGGAAAACAGACTGGAGACCTGCAAAGCTTTGCTGCGCCAGTGAGGCTGTGGCCCCGGCTCCGACTGCAGACCCTGGCTGAATAAATCCACTGGAGGACGGAGTGCTGGTGATGAAGGGAAAATGTGGGAGGTTCAGACCACTGGATGTCCTGCCTGCTCTGTCATGACTGAACCCCATCTGCTGCACGGTGGCGTGAGAGGTCTGCTGCAGCTGGCTTAGTATGGGGCCGACTGAGCTGGAGATCAGAGGGCTTATGGCGGAGGCAGAGGGGGCTGGGAATCTCCCGGCTAGCCTCCCGGGCGCCCCCTGCTGGAGTAAACCTATAGTGTGTGGTGGGGTGGTCATAGCACCGTGGAAGGGCTGAGGGTGGAGCTGAGCGGAGCAGGTGTAGGAGACGGTGGCCTGGCTGATGGGGAAGACTGAGGCCATGCCCGAGTGGGGAGGGTGGTGCGGGAGGTGGTGTGAGGGCAGAGGGGCCAGAGGCTGCAGGCTGCTGGTGAAGACGGGCTGGGACGTCAGTGAGGGTGACACAGATCCAGCGATGAGTTGCTGCGCCCTGAGGGACGCCGGTGTGGAGGTCTCAATCCCAGATTTGACTTTAATGGAGCTGGCAGGAGAACCTGGCCCTGAGCCACAGCTACTGGATGTGTTCGCTCCCAAATAGACTCTCTTTGGATGGCTGATGGGGTCCTTCAGGGGCCCTGGTGTCAGAGGATGGTGGAAGAGGATGGGTGGCAGCTGGGAGTGGTGGGCTAAGGCCAGAGCAAGTGGGGTGGTGGCAGCAGCAGCCTGGAGCGGGGCCTGAACCAGCGGGGCCCAGATGACCGGGGTGGGTGATGGGGGTGCGGGGGGAGGCTGTGGGCTGGTCTGGATCAGCTGCGTGCACTGGGCCATGTCTCGGTCATGCTGCACTATTCTTTGGATGATCTCGCTCTCTTGGAAGTTTAGTGTGCCAGAACTTTGGTGATGCTGGACTTTATTCTGAAGAACAGAGTTCCTCTTTCCTGTTAAGAAAATGCAAATAAGGCCGTGCTATTTCTTTACAGAAGATTTCCATAAATCAGCAACCGAACCACAACCATGTTGAGTTCCTATGTGTGGTGTTATGCTGCAATACATGTGGCTGAAACATTGACGTCAGTGTGGGATCTTATACAAAGCAGAAACTTTGAAATGTTATTCTACGCACACAGCTCAGACATCTCCTCCTCCAGAAAAAAGGGTTTATTAATCCTCTGTCCCTTGTAAAGAATAAACTCAATAAGAACACTTTGAAAACAGTTTGTCTACATCAGCATTTCTTAAACTGGCAGGTGGGCTGTTGCTGACTGGGGTAAAATGCGATGTTAATGTAATATTTTGAGTAAACAAATTGTGCTGTCACAGTAGCAACAGTGTTCATTTACAGTTAGTCTGTAGGTTTACAGAATGGACAGATATTTGACAAGGACAAAATCAAGAACGGGAGATGCTTTCCAGCAGAGTACAAATGCTGCAGAACATGCAGAGGGATTCGTTTTTCCTCCCCCCGACCCCACTGAACTCACAGAGAGAGAGAGAGACAGAGAGAGACAGAGACAGAGAGAGACAGAGACAGAGAGAGAGACAGAGAGAGAGAGAGAGAGAGAGAGAGAGAGAGAGAGCTGTGGCTGTGCTCAGAGCAGACAGCTGTTGATGATTGGAGCAGAGGAGGAATTAGCAGTAATGTGGTAAAGTAGTAGTAAATATACCATGTAAGTTTCAGTTTCATAAATAAATGCTGCATCTCATAGTCCTATAGAGCAGATTCCTCTGAATTTTTTCTTCCCCTAAAGGGGAATAAAATGTTTGAGAGCCACTGGAATATAAATATATAAATCATGTTTTTCAAAACAGTTGGAAAATGGTGTGACTCTAGGGGATTGGATAATTTATGATTTTATTCTGCATCGAGATAAAAATCACAATAAGTTGATGCTGGTAAATTTCCATGATCAGGATAATTGTGAATATCGTGTCAGGAAACAGGATTCAAACACACCAACCTCAAAAACTGTGAAAGATCCTGAACAAGCATTGACATATTTTATGTCAAAAGATCTGATGCCATTTAAAATAGTAGAACACTTTTGCTTTTCAAAATTGTTTGTTTTTCCACTAAAAAGGCTCTTCACTAACAAAAAAATAGTGTTCTGTCTGTGATGCAATAAAAGTATGATTCTTGAACTCAGGCTGAGTGATAAGGAGAAAATCAAACATGGCAGTATTTTTGATCAGATACCTTGATATCAATTTGCAATGATATCATAGGGATGTCTTTTAGCACAAAATATTCACACAATGAGATTTTTTGATAAATAATCATCAGAAATGTGGAAATAATGACTAAGAGTGTAAGGGCAAATAATAAAACAGCAAAAAAAAAAAAAGTTCTGTAGAAATTTCAAAATTCACTATATCACAGCCGATAAAACCAGGAAAAGAAATTATAAAAACTCCACCTTTTGGTCCTGTTAGTCCTTCAAACCATTGCAGAGTGCAGAACACAATAGATTATATGTGAGTTAAAATATGGGCTTTTCATATTTATATCCGTATCTGACGTGCTTAATAGATCACAGATTTGTTTGAATGTGTTCAATTGTTTGGTATTCATGGTAAATTCATGGTAAATTCCTTAATGCAAAGATTATGGCCGCATTAATGATGTGAGAATAACAATGACCTGATTTATTTCACCGATCATATTTAATCCTTTGTTTAACCCAACTGTTCTGATTAGTAATATTTCATTTTTGTGTACTGAAAGAAAAAAAAACAGCAGCAGTTCAATCAAATCATCCCTGACCGCAATTAATAAACTGTTGCAACGGCTTTGTTGGATTCTGTGTTTAAATGTGCACTTCTCATGATGTGATGCTCCATCAGCCAATGTCCCCGCCATCACGAACTATAATAGCCATTATTATTATTAATGTTATATTAAACATTATATATGAAGAACAGACACAATTGTAAATGTAATACCAACACTTAAAATATGGATAATATTTCACTGCAACACATTAAACAAGCTCCTATATGTGGGTTTTTTTTTATGGTTAAGGACTTACCGATGCGGTCCAGGCGGTCGAGCGCCACAGTCTCAAAGGCCCTCCTCATCATGGGATACTCCTCCAGCACCTCGTTGAAGTTGTCCACCGACAGAGAGTACAGCCGACAGTAGTTATCTGCTCGCACGCTGGCTGTCCTCCTGCCTCGGGTCAGCAGGCAAATTTCTGAAGAGAAGAAAGCAGAAAAAATGGAAGTATTTGTTATATTTTTTTATTAAAACACATCCTGCTGAGTGCAAATCAGATTACCATCAAGGTTTTTTTTAAAAAAAAAACAACAGGTAATTAATATGAAGTGTTATGTGATGACACATAAGAAACAACATTTATATATTTTTTGATCCATTCACAAAAGGAGAGGCAAAAATAGTATTATTAGTGTGAGATGCAAAAACACGAAAAGAGCGATGCCTCTGAACCCCACAGATGGAGCACTTAATGCAATTTCTGCAGCTTACAGTTTGTCCTGACCTCATCTGTCGTGCCAGATCAGAAAATAAAATAATGCGCCATTAAAAAAAAAAGTAGACATATTTTTCAGGACAGACATATTGAGGATATAGACAGAAACACACACACAGACTCACACCCTCTTTCTCTCTTTTAAACACACATTTCCTGTCCTCATTTACCATTTTCACATCTGTGTGTGTGTGTTTTGCTGAGTAGCTTTAAGCCAAAACATATCATTTTTTAGTGATAACCACATCATCCTTGTGTCAGAAATCTTCACTGGAGTATGGATAAACATTAGAATATAGTTAGAAATAATAGCAAATTATATCTTCATATTCCTGAGCTGACACATTTGATGGTTTCTACTTTTCTGCACAGCCAGAAACCGACAACGAGACAATGAAACGAGGGTGACAGCAAATTGAAAGTTCTGGACTTCAGCTTTAAATATGGCCTTAACAAAAGAGGGAAAACCCCCGCAGATGGAATCAAAGATCACAAAGCTTTGCTCCTCTTAGTCTCGAGCCCTTTTAAGGAGATGATGTGGACAATTTTTCCCAGCTGTAATAGTCAGGGAAGTTAATCTGCTGAGTGCCAGAGCCAAATAAATCAAAACAAATCATACCATCAGCACTCCTTCACATACATTCAAACTGACTCAGTGTCAGTGATATTAGCATGCAGTCCACACAGCAGCTTGCGTGCAGACATTACCTCCAAAATAAGAGCCATCGGACAGTTTGGTGTCATTGCTGTTCTTGGTGATGACGCTGACGACGCCGTGCTGGATGAAGTACATCTTCTTGCCGATGGTTCCCTCTCTGATGATGTAATCGCCCGGCTGGAAGACTTCGAAGCGCAGTTTGGTGAGCATGGAGGTGACAAAGTTGGGATCGGCATTGGCAAACAGCGGCATGGAGGCCACCAGTTTACGACAGTTAAAGTTGATGATCTCCTGCAAGAGATGCAAAAAAAACAAAAGAAAGAAGGTGTTTTAGATTAAAGCCTTCACAACACAAACATCAGTGTCACTACATGTGTACATTTCAATCATTATAAAAGCAGGGCGGTTAACGGCTTAGTGCTCCGTTAATGAGGTTTTCTGTCCTCATAAAGTCTCAGGCCATTACTAATCAGATTACACCACTATTAACATTATCGTGCAAAGTAAGAGAGGCATATTAGATTGCACAAATAATTAACTGCAAACCATTTAGAAAAAGGATGCCCACTTCATTAAATCTGAGAACCGTATAAAATAAAATACATGGAAAACATTTCTGGTCACACTTTACTTTAATGCTTCTATTTAGCATTAAAGTAAAATACTGCTTTTTAACACAAGATAATGTAGTTTTAAGCAGATACAAGGACATTTTGAAGTTAACATTAATGCACATTGTTTTTTCAACAATTATAAATTATCCTATGTCTCCCATAAAAACTGTGTTTTACTATATTGCCGTCCATTGTCAGTTTCCACTCATGGGCATTAACAGCAGTACTTTTGGTTATTGACAAATGAATAAATAAAGATTAATATCTGTGTAAAACATTACAGTGTGTCACAAACCCTTTATTTATGTTTTTATATTGCTTGTAAATTCTAAAGCAAAGCAATTTTAAAGTAAAATGTTGCATACTTTTTTTTTACAGTGAGGGCAACATTTTAATGACTCAGCTGTTTTACTATCACAACAACAACATGACTGCTGACCTCTCGCAGCGGCTCATTTAGCTCCTCCAAGATGCTCTCCTCATCAAACATCTTTCCCTGGTAACGGTGTTCGTAGTAGTCGTGGATCCTCTGCCGCATGTCAGCAGGGAGCTTGTGGAAAGACATGTATTGCTCCACCTGCTTATACTGTAACAACAACAACAACAACAACAACAACACAATTATTGCAATTATAAAATCATTCAAAGTTTATATATTCAACGGCAGCCACAGACATTTGTATAACTGTAATGTAACTGCAAGAGAAAATGCAAAGTCATGTCAAAACGAATATATTAACGTGATTGATGTGTTGGCTCAGAGGTGGACTATAATGTGTCTCATTATGTTAACAGTCAACTGTCAGGCCATCTGTGAAACCTGCCCACAGAGCGATGCTGTGCCTCTGTCCCATCTGACAAATACAGTCGCGCTCTGCAGGCTGCAGCTAATAACATTAACTACTGTGTCCTTCAGCCGTGTACTCTAGCAGCAGAGCACCATGACTGCTCTGTACTCCCAATCTACTGTATGGGAGTTGTTGTTTTGCTGTTATTAACTTGCTCTAACCTGTCAACCATGTCTCTCTTTACAACAACTCTACAACAAATCTACACTTACATGCTGCTCCATCTATTCTCATCTATTTATATTCTCCTTTTATGGGGCATTTTCTCACTTAAATGCCTAAAGATTTATGATAGGTGGGTGAATTTGTCACAATATCATGTATCATCATCATCATTCAAACTGCATTCTGATAATCCATGGAGTACAGATGCTTTATTTTAAGGCCTAGTGTGTAGGATTTAGTAGCATCTAGCTGTTAGGTTACAGAACTGAAACTTCTCCCACGTGCCAAGTGTGTAGGAGAACCGACGCATTAAACAGACATGTCCCTGTCTAGAGCCAGTGTTTGATTTGTCCACTCTGGGCCACTGTAGAAACATGGAGGTACAACATGGCAGACTGCGTAGACAAGGACCCGCTCCCTATGTAGATATAAATGATTAACTCAAAGGTTACAAAAACAAAAAGATTCTTATTTTCAGGTGATTATACACATAGTTATGAATATAATATAACATTCTGCTCCTAAATCCTGTACACTGGAGCTTTACATGAAAGCAGCAACACAGCAATAGAAAATATTTAAAATTTGCTTACAAGTAAAAGTACCACATTCAAGTAAAAGTGCATAAGTATTAGTAAATTGCACTTAAATTGTTTAAAGTTTAAGTACTAATTATGCAGAAAAACAGCCATCATGAGTGTTATATTATTATGCATTATATTATTGGATTTCTGATGGGTAGTTTAATCTGTAATAATGCATCAGATTATATAGACTGATTAAATGTTTTGTATAGGCCTGCACAATAAAACTGAATATTTTTTAAATAGAAATACATGCACATCACAGGAGCCTTTTTTTGATAAAGATAATCTCGCATTGTGGTGCAAGAGAGATGCCAGAGTCTACAAATCATATTCCACAATCACGTAAGGGACGATGCTGGTTTGGTATGGATGGCTGCTAAAATCACATCTCCACCTTTTGAATTTTTTAGTGAAAATGAAATGCAAAAGTGACCATTTCCATCTAAATCACAACTCATGTCACAGTCGCAATATCTGTCAAAATAATCACAATTTCAATTTTTTTGCATATCATTCAGCACCTTGTATTGTATAAAAATGTATGCTGTTAAATAATGTATTGGAGTAGAAATAAAAAGGAGAATTAAATGGAAATACTCCAGTAACATATCTCAAAAGTGTACTTTAGTGCAATATTTCCATCACTGATTTCAAGACTCAAAGGAAGAAAATTTGTTGACAAATTTCAGCCACGCAGAGAACAAACGCCCACCTTTTCTTGGTACTGCCTCCTGGAGGAGTCCAGAGACTGAATGAGTGCAGTAGCATGCCCCACAAACATGGCAAAGCAGGTAGCGCCCACGATCATGCTGAGGATGGTGAGCCACACGTCAGCCATGCCGATGGGGGGGTACAGGCCGTACCCGATGCACAGCATGTGACTCATGGCCTTGAACAGGGCGTAGGAGTATTGCTGACCCCAAGTGTCGTTCTGTAAGAGATGAAGAGGAGGACAGAGAAAGTTTATCACCACAACATTAATGCTTCGGCACATTTTGTGAGACGATTCAAAGTTTAAGATCAAGAATGCAGATGATGCCTTTTTTTCCAGTTTTGTTGGTTTTGAAATGCCCACCTAATGACTGTCAGAAAACATCACCTTAAAACACCTTAAAACATGCTGTCCTGCTTTATTCTTAGCTGTTAGTCTATTTTAGTCACCAGTATATCTCTTACTTCATTTTGTATTTAAACCAAAAATTAATCAATTTCAACAATAAACACTCGAATATGAATATGAAAAATATGTTATCATTTTCCACAGCCACAACAAGGTGATTCATTTAAACTTTATTTTTTTTTATGACCAACAGTCTAAAATCAAAGAAAGAATTACAACAAAGAAAAGATTCTCACATTTAAGAGGGAGAAACCAGGGAATATTTGGCATAGTATTTGTTTAAAAAATTACTAAAACGATGAGTTACTTAGTAAAATAGTTGCCAATACATTTTCTGTAAATCAGCTAATCTATTAATCACATTTTTGCAGCTCTTAATATGATCTTTTTTTTGGTTTTAAAGCCCCCAAAATGGGTTTCAAAATGTAAGTATTTCTCTATGACATTAAATATCCTAAATTGTGTGAATAAACAAATTTAAGTTTGAAATTTTTAAAGGGGGCCTATTATGCTTTTTCTTATTTTCTGTCAAAATGACACAGTGTCAGATGTTCATTCTAAATGTGGCCATAGTTTCAAATAGTGAAGTAAAGGTAATCCCTGTGAGGAAAAACCTCAGGCTTCAAACTTGTGAATACTCTGGGTCCAACGTTTTATTCCTACTTTCGAGACAAGCTGACATAGGCTTGTGACATATTTCTTTATAAGGAGGCTGCTTCAGGCTCAATACTACAAGTGTTCACATTACATACACTGTTACATGTAGCTACATTTTAACATCAGGGAAACATATCATATCGGTTGCTGATGTGATTACTTTCAGGTCATATTCCTGCTAAAACATGAACGGTTGTGTTTAGAACAAGCAACAGCCTCCGGGGCTGGAAAATGAGGCCAACTCTGAAGTGTCAGAAACTCCAGTTCTTTAAATGACCACTTGAGGCTGGCTCCACAAAACAGAGTAAATCCCCACGGACCCACATGTTAAAATGCCCAACTTTACAGCCTAAATAAACAAAAACTGGAATAGGTCTCTACAGCTAATTTCAACATTCATGACAACTTTACAGGGGGTGAATTTTTATATAACTCACCCATTTACAGTTTATTGAGGTTTAAAGTTATGCATATTTAAGAGAGGGGCTGCTTTGAGTGACAGGCTGTCTGCGAATGGTGTCCTCGGCTTCTCAGTCAGATCCACCCTTCACTCCTACACAGCGCTAACCTCATGTCCGAATATGGTTACTTCTGGCTCCAGAAAACAAAGGTGCAAACAACCAAAAATTCCATACTTGAGGCTTCAAAACGGGGGTCCACAAACCAGTGGGTGATGTCACGGAAACAAGCTCCTCTGTTTATACAGTCTATGGTTTTTTGTTTTTATTGGTGATTTTTTTTACAGTAAGAAGTGCTGCTATTCTTCATTACAGTCATTCCCCCTCTGAAGTGATGGCCAAGAGATGCCATATCAACAGCGGAGAGTGCAGATGCAGAAGTCCTGGAAACGCTGACCAATAAAAGCAGACTGGACTTTTTTGGGAGAGGGACTTAAAGAGACAGGCGCTAAAATGGAGCGTCTCAGACAGAGGGTGAATACAGGTGCTCCAGTACAGATATTATGAGGATAGTGGTGTTTTTGAACATTAAAGCATGTAAACGAGTTCTTTTAGAAACCCAAAATACAAGTATGAACCTGAAAATGAGTGTAATAGGTTCTCTTTGCAAAATATTTAGTGTTAAACATTCAAATACTCAACTATTGTGCTTCATCAGGACTGTGTGGGTTTGATTTGATCTCATTTGCAAGAGTTCAAAAATCGCAGCATTAGATGTTGGTTCATTTCAGGAGGCTTGCACGGCCTTCCTTATTTGCTCTTGGGCTTATTTTTTCCCGTAATTCTGCATTTTTCTTGTAGGTGCAATGAATGTTGGGACTGTGACTTGTAAATAAAAAAACAGAATGATGGGTATCAACAAAATAAGGGAAAATAAATGGCGATGGTGCAGGAGCTTCCACACTGAGCAGCCATCTTCCTTCGCGCCATCACATGACCCTGATTTGATCTAATTTGATTGACAGTGACTAAACAACCCCGCAACTGTGATCAGCTTTCAATGCAAATGTTGCTAACTCCTGATTGGTGGATAGCAGTGTGTGATATATTTCCACACCTGACGACTTCAATCAAGCCAGAGGAGCACAGAAACAACAAAAAATACAGAAAATCTCTCACGAAACAACCAAAACTGTTGGAAAAGATTGTGTTCATGCATCACTCAGTGTTAAAACTACTCTGACCACTTACCACCATCTTGTTTCTGGTGACCCAGCAGTCAGGAGGGAAGTCTTGCAGCATGGGAACCAGGAACTGCAGACAGCCATCCCAGTGACACAGCAGCAGCATCATACCAATCAGGTTCATGATGCGCACCATGGCGCTGGCCAGGTCATAAGTCATATGGAAAACCTGTGACACAGATTATCAGCATTAATATAACTGAAACAACTAAACACATGTCTCTCTGCACATAAATCTATGAAAAATCAATTCTCTCATGCAATCAGAGGATTTGAAAAATATAATAGGTGCCTTGTGGGCTGACAGGCACAGGGTCCTATACCAGACCATACTGTTCTTAATCTTCTATAGACCACCAGAGGCTGTTCCAGTGTTGTGTAACCATCTGCAAGCAACATTAATGGCCTATGGGGAGTGCAGCCTCAGTTGGAATTATAGAAATAAGATAATGCAGGAAAATATCTGTTATTAGGTCAGTTGTTTGTGCGCAAGTCTCTGAGGGGAATCAATAGATGAACTCTCTTTGTTTTTTGCGATGGGTATCATGCATTTTCCTTGAAAGAAGAATAGGGTAGTAATTCAGACAGGTTAATAGATATGAAGGAGATCTCAGCATGTTGTGATGATGATTTTCAAAACGTTATAATCTGTTTGTTGAAATGACAGAAATCTGTAAGAAATGCTCATAATCTCAGAGCAAGGTGGTGTTAAATTGCTTGTTTTACAAAAAGAGCAGTTAAAACCTAAAGCTATTTACTTTACTATTGTCAAAAACACTGTTTAAAAATGCTATAAGCAGAGCGTTTGGGACATTTCTTCTTATAAAGTGGCTAAAATTATTATCAAAATTGCTACAGATTAATAGATGGCGTTTTTCTGTAGGCCGATGAAGAAGTTAGCGTCGCCCTGGTTCCCTGGTCAAAAAGCCTATGGGATTTTTCCATTGGATTTTGTTTATGGCAGAAAAAAAGGTCATGTGTCAAACGCTTATGATACTTACACGTTTTGTTCAAGGCTGTTTTAAGACGCTTAAAAGCTTCAGAGTTTGCGAATAGGGTATTTTCTGATGTACTTTCGTAGTCTCCTCAGCTTGTGTTAACCACAGACCATATTTCAGACATCTAACCATAAAGCTATTTAAAAAAAAAACACTGACTTCAAGACGAGGGAACCAGTAGTGCTAAACTGCTAACTCATTTCCAGGATTTAGGACTCATTCCTGCAGCACTCCATTGGGGTGTAATTGACTAACTGTTGCATCTCTATTAGTTAATGTGAAGTCTTTTCTAGAGATCCAAAGAGCCTGTCCCTGCAGAATCTACCTCTTCCCACTGGTGGATGTAGCGAATGAGTCTGGAAAGTCGCAGCAGCCGCAGCAGACTGAGGATTTTGGTGAACCGGACGATCCTCAGGGCTCGTGCTGTCTTATAAAAGTCCGAGTTGATGCGTGTCTCCACGATGAGAAAGATGTAGTCCACAGGTATGGAGGAGATGAAATCCACCACGAACCAGGTCTTCAGGTACTTGATCTTGATCTGCTGCGGGTCCAGGATGATCTCTGTGTTGTCCTCCTTGACGATGCCCGTGCGGAAATTGAGGACGAGGTCCATGAGAAAGAAGGTGTCGGAGACTACGTTGAAGACGATCCAGGGTGGCGTGTGCTCGTCCTTGAAGAAGGTGATGCCCACGGGGATGATGATGAGGTTTCCCACCATCAGCAGCAGCATGGTTAGATCCCAGTAGAACCTGAAACACATGGCCACATACATAACTCATGATGAAGGTAACAGCTGGCCAAAGTCATCCAGGTCTTTTGATAACTCATCAAACAATACCTCACAACGCTGAGAGAATAACTGAGTTGAATATTTTATGTGAGGATGAATTTTCTGACTTTATAAGAGATCGGGGCAAAAATATAAACATTTGCTGTCTCCCACTTCTTAAATATTAGGATTTAAGACTTCTCTGTCATATTAGCATATTGGATATATCTGAGTTTTTGGTCTGTTTTTATATATATATTGGCCTCTGGGAAATAATTTTAGCCTATTTACACTTAAGACAAAATAATCTCATTACAATTTTCTCATTCAAAAGAAGATTGATTGGACTTCAGTGTAGAGGTGCCAAAAAATGCAGTTCATTAAATGGCCACTTGAGGCTGACTCGAAAACAGACTAAATTCCCATCAACCATGTTAAAATGTCCTTTACAGCAGAAATGAACATGTTTACAGCCCGCTACAAAAAACAGCTTTGGTCTCTGTTGCTAATTTCAACAATCCTGACAACTGTATGAGGGAATCATTTTGATATAACTCTGACATTTAGTTCAGATCACCCAAACATGTTCTCGTCTGGCTCCAAAAACAACAGCCTAACAAATGTTGAACTTCAGGCTTCAAAACGAGTGTCCACAAACAATGGCTGATGTCACAGTAGCTACATCCATTAGTTATACAGTCTATGTGATAAACTGAATCTACTTGTATTTTGTTCTAAAGGGCCTCTGGAGAAAATATTATGGCCATTTTTACACTTTGTGTACATTACAGACCAAACAATCAATCAAAATAGTAATTAGCAGATTAACCAATAATGAAAAATTGTAGCCCCAGGAAGAGTACTGATTCATTTTAAATCTGTTTTCTTTGAGTGAAATGGCAGAAAGAACCTGCAAGAACCACCAATTTTATCAGTGGCTGCTATTCCTTCCACACAGGAGACTCTTAAAACCAGAGTCTGTGTGTGTTTCTCTGTGAATACTGAATATCTGCTACATATTCAAAGCAATTCTGGATGTGTAGGAGCTTCAAATAGAAATTGATCTCTGTGCAGCTACCATTCTGCCACTGTAACACAAGATCCAGTGGATTTATGTTCAAATGAGGAGAAACAATGAAAACAAATCAAGCATAAACATTAACAAAGCAAGAAATGAGTTGATTCAAGAAAATGTAATTCAGTTCAATACTGGGCTTCTGGCCACAGGGACAAAGAGGAAAATGGGTTATTGGAATCAATCTGAATTGCTCATGAGGAAATATTGATTTTCGCAACTAACTAAATCCTCAAGTATCAGCAGCAGAGTGTTCAATTTCATCCATAATTGCATTTAAAAAGGGGCTGCGTTTAGTTGTTTACAGTGAAGTTGCTAAATTGCATTTTTAATATGGCAAAAATATTTTATTAAAATGCATGCTTTCATTAAAAAATATCTGCCAACAGATAAATATAAAAAAAGTCCTGATATCTGCCTGGAGGGTGGGGGGCACATATTAAGTCAGATGTCTGGTCCTAGCCAACAAAATTTTGAGCGTGAAACACTGTAGTCTTGGCATATGACGCATGCCCAAAATCTACACCTATGCTCTATTAACTATCCTGACATTTGATACGATCAGTTCTTAAATGTCTCATTACAAACATCTTAAAAACAAAACTTCTAAATCCAAAATTTGCATTGCACCCAATGATGTGTAACAGAGGACAACATCAGAGCACTTTCCAATTCACAGGAAACACAAATATGTACAGCTCAGCCACAAAACGGCCAGCCAAGACATGGAGAGTGTTTGTTTAGCAATTACCATCTTAAGTGTGTGTGTGTGTGTGTGTGTGTGTGTGTGTGAAACAGGAAAGCATGCCCGGATGTGACTGCATGTCCGATCCATTCCAGAGACCTAATTAACAACTGATCGATCCAACAGGAGGCTGACACACCTGCAGGGCCAGCACAAACTGCTGGTAGGGGAGGGTGTCAGGGGGGCAGACCTGCGAGGGCGCATGCATTGCACCACTTAAGGTTACTTAAGCGGTATGTGGGGCAGCATACAGTAACCACACTATAGGAGCTTGTTGTAATGAATGCAAACGTCAACAGGTGTAATGCAAAACTTGAGTCCATGATTAGCTGTGAAACAAAATCCATAAAGAACCAGCTGAGAGGAACAGGCGGCTAAACTGTTTTCTTGATATTTTCTGGGTTCACTTACAGGTCCATGAAACAGCAGAGATGTGACCAGGGCAGATCACAACCTACAAACCCAGATTTCAGAGTTAACACCAAACCATCACAGGAGAACATCACAAAACGAGGGAACCAGAGAGGACACGGTGGCCATTTGTTCTAATCAGCTTTCTGTTGTTCTCTGCCAAACAAAGCATTTGCATTCCTCTCTTCATCTGCCTGTTCGCCTCTGCAGTGACACACTGGTCCTAATTGCACTTCCCCTCTCTAGCTAAATCCACCGTTATCTCCTGGGAATCCATGTCATCTCCAGAAGTCAGCTCCCATCAGCCAGATGTTGAGTAGTTAGCATTACTGCTCTGCACACGTCACCCTGCTGCAGAACCCTGGAACAGCTGGACCAAAAAATAAAAAAAAAAAGTCTGCAGGGGACAGTGCATTACTGCCCCTGCAGACCATCCTCATCGACAGTGCACGCAGCATTCAGGCCGCAAAGATCAGACAACTTTCTGATATAATCTGTTACCATCAAAAAAAACTGACAGTTGTGGGGTCTCTGCACCATGGCTGGTCTGCAAAGGAATCTTGCACTATTTGGGTCAGAGTGCAACCACGTTAAAGAGCATGAGAGCACAAAGGGAGTGGAGTTGCAAGCAAAGTGAACACAAAAAGGCTTAAAATGGTGAAAGGAGCTTAGATCAATCAGGACAGCTGAAAAAGGGATCACATTTGTACTAGAGATACTTATCTCTTGCTGCCAGAGCGCAGCTCAAGCACAACAGCCTGCATGCAGCTCAGTGGCTTAACACACACCTGTACTGTGGCTCAGGCTCACCAGCAATCATATTAACCATATTTGCGCAGCGTGCCAGTTCGGTATGTCTGCTGCTGCGTCCATGGACAGCTTTAATCAAAGACAGCAGTCACTTATGCTATAAACAACACAGAGACGGTGTTTATAAATGATATATGGAGAAGGTAACACTGTGCTGAGCTGGTACACAATGGTCATGGAAACATACAGTGTTTGAAGTAAGCGAAGTTGACTGTTTGCAGGACTGGATTCAAGAGTGTCTCACAAGCCGAAAAAACATGAATAGTCTTAAAGGGCACAAAGGTTTACACCTGTAACTTGAAATGAGATCTGCAGGATAAATGTCCAACTTAAGAAGCCAAAACCGTCCTCCTGCTCAAAGCGTGACCCAAACCGGCCATAAAGCCATGACACCTCATACCTCATACACAGAGTTAACAGCTGGGTGTCCTGATTCCTCACATCCTTTTCATTTCAATCTCTCTTTCTGTGTGTGTGTGTCGTTTTGTGGTGTGTCCTCTCCCTGTCCACACCATCTCTACTCCATTAGACTAATTGTACTGTAATAATCTCCACTGATGTGTGCTTCTAATATCTTCTAATATCTCGAATGGTCATGTTACCCTATTTTGATTACCCCATTTCCAAGCCCCTGCTGCACTCTCTGTAATCCATTGCCCTCACTAAATGATCAAAAAAAAGTGTAATTCAGATGAGTGGAAAAAAAACCTGCAGTGACACACATCGGCGTACAACTGGCTGGTGAAAATATGATGACAGCGAGCCTCAAGGTTAAATGTCATGAAAATCCCTTGATGGCGGTGATGAACAGAATGCTGGTTTGCATGCGGCGTGCAATGAAATATAGAGCGTGCATATATGCATCGCAAAGCGTGGATGGCAAATTAGGGAATTACAGACAGGCTTAGGCTGGTGCAGAGATTTAATTTATAGATGTTTGTGCAGGAAACTGGTTGCTTTGATTAGCTACTATGGAACCTATTCTTGTGTGAATGAAACCATATACACACACACTTAGGCCAAACAAAAGAGGGACTTACATTCTACATATGTGGGTTATAATTTGGCTGTCATAGGAGGATTTTGGATGCCAGCCTTTGCATACATCAAATGTTTCCCTGTGAGAACGGCCTGCACAGTAGAATGAGTCTCTAGAAAAGGATAATTGTCAGAAAGGTGGATTACTGAGGCACATTCATCTAATGATCTGTCCTACAGGCTCCTGATTATCATGTTATCATAATGTCATCACAGTGATCAAAGAAAAAACACTCATGCTATATGGGGGATTAGTGTGTGGCTATGATAGGCTATTCAGTTTATAGTGACCTTATCATATTTAATGTTATTTTATGCTCCATTATGATTATTCTATTAAAAATTATGAGTCTTTTTTTCTGCGTTTGTACACTAGCAAAAGCTTCAAATGTGTGACAGGATCACTGCTGCACTTTTTTTTGTAAGACACCACAGCCTGCACATGAAGGTTTTCTGCCCACAAATTACCTAAAATCACTGTATGGGTGGATTATCCAGAAGCCAGCAGACTTTACTCGTTCCCTCTCATGCTCCACGGCCCTCTCACTCCCCAGCATCCGCAGGGAGAACTTGTTGACTCCCGGCTGGAGCATCGCCCCAAACTGCCGGTGCATGAAGCCGGCTTGGTACAGCCGGTCGTCCTCAGGTATGATCTGCTCGGTCCCCTCCAACTTGATGAAACTTGACTGGTCAAACACGGACGCTTGCCCGGCTGCGCCACTCACACCTCCCGTTGCCCGCTGCTGGGCCCCGGGGCCGTGCTCACCGGGGTAACTCTCACTGACACCAGCCTCCGGGATGAGGCGCCGCTGCTCCGCTGGATCTGACCCGGGAGGATGCCGCCCGGTGATGGAGGAGATGCTGCCCCTAAATAAGCGACAGTCCCCGTTCAAGTTGGTCTTCACAGTAACGTCCCTTTCCAAGTCTTCGCTCCTGGCCTCCTCGATGCTCCTGCAACTGCTCGCAGGAGACGGAGAGGACAAATGTTTTAGCCGAATACTTTTCCTCTTTGTGTCCTTGTCGCCGTTGTCTCCTTCGTCAACCACGAAGGGTTTTTGCCCAATGTTTTGCGGCAGGCTGTACAGCCGTTTGCGCATGGAGGACTGAAATCTTTCCATTTTTAAACAGGAGAAGAGATGCGCTCTAAGGATAGCCCGTGAAAACACAGGGATGAATCATGAATCACTTGGGAAGCCACTGGAGGCAAAACAGTGACGGCGCATCCGCAGGACAGGTTGTATCTTCTGTGACACTTGGGACGTGCCTCTCTCCCCCGGTTCAAACATTGAGATGCGTCAACAATACGTGGCCTCTTCGATCCGACGGTCATGTAGAAGAGGTACACGGGAAATGCGTGTAAATCCAGGTAACCCCACGGCGTGCAGACGAGAGCGCATCAGGATGCAGCATGCTGAGCGTCGGACGTGCCGGAGTGGGAGAAACGCTGCTGCTGAGCTCCTCAATGACAAAGCATGATCTCCACCTCCCCAAAATATCCGAGCTCTCTGTCAGTGCAAGGTGATGACACGCATGCAGGGCAGCCGGCACCGGCGTCCACAGAGCGCTGACATCACTGATCCATCAGCCTGCCAGCTTTCTAATAACGTGAATATTGATGGAGCTAATCTATGGGGTTGCCATAGGAGCCAGGATGGCACATGCGCTCACCCCGCCCAGTCAGGACAGCTGGAGAGGATGATTCAAGCATGCGATCCTGCCTTGAAGTTGGTTGACTAGTTGAGAGAAAGCGACGGGATGTCAGGGAATAAAGTCGGGTCTTTATGCATCATCACATGTTTGAAGATGGCCCCGCATGAAGAAACAATAGGCTACACCAGGGATACTCAACTTACGGCCCGCGGGCCAAATTTGGTCCCAATAGGGTGCCCTGTGGCCCTTCAACCATTTTCTAATTCACAATAAAAGTAAAGTGATCCACACTAGAGATTGTTTTAGGTATAGGCTACACAAGGCACCAGAGTGACCCCCACAGAGGTCCTGGCAAAGCCCCTATAATGTCCTGAAATCCTCAAAAAAAAGGGAGTTATTCATTATCTAAATTAAAAGTCTGCAAGGTTACATGCTGTTTATGCTGTAAATATTGTAAAGCCGGTTGAGGCAAATTTGTGATTTTACACTATATAAACAAAATGATGTGATGTGACCTGAGCTGTAATCAATCTGCCATGACACATCTCAAGGGACCAGAGGGATTGATTGTTCCCAATTTTCTGTCCCCACACCTTCTGATCAACCTTTAAACTTACAGTTTGAGGTGAGAAGTCAATGTGAATAACATTCAGTACTTTCTTTTTTAATAGTGGACTTGTTTAAACCTTCATCAATTACTGTGATAATATTACACTGAGGTACAACCTGTCTGGCCACCTACTCCCTGTATTATGGCAAATGCATAACTCTCAGTGTATGCAGTGTTAATTTTTATTCCCTGATGGAGACATTTAAGTGATGAAATACTTCCTGGCATATACAAACAGAGCCATTTGATTTGGTGAAAGGTTGTTGGCAGCTGATTTGATTACCTCTCTGTCATTCCCTTGAATTGGTTTAAACCATGCAACAATTTCATATGGCAAGATGCCATGAGACAAAGAGAAGTAAACAGTTTGTTTCTGCCAAAATGTTCCCTCATGATACAGTGATGAACTAAATGTAAATGTCTATCAGAGTTCAAGATTCTGCTACTTTGTGCATCAAAGACTATTTTTCTTTCATTCTCCCATCAGTGGACACATAACATGGGGTGTAAAATGAAGGGAATAGAATTGGCATGTAAAAGGATGTTCTTCACACTGTATAAAACTCTAAAATGACATTTGGACACTTGCGTATGGAAATCAAATTTGAAAAATAAGTTTGAATTAGTGATCTAATTCATGTGCAAGAATTATGAGGCAAAAATGCCACAGAAGGAAAAAGTCATGCTTTCTGTGATGGAAATTAGTCAAGAGTTTTATTCGTTGGTCTAAAATCCTAATTACAGGTTGGCGTGATGAACAAACCTACAAATCATAAACACCATTAGCAGTTATTATGTGTGATTTTAGTGCATTTTTGTCAATAAACTCAAGTTTAAAAAGTGACTTTTCAAATGCATGCAACTGTCTGCAGGCTGTCTATGCAAAAATAACCATATTGCCATTATTTTAGTAAACAATGCGATTGAGATGAGTCGCAGTTTTAATTTGATTTAATTCTAACTGAAAAAAATATGTATCAAATAAGGATGATGTCATTTTTGCTGGGATTTGTAACAAACAAGCATGTCCACTTATATGTGTGGAATATGATTTGTAGGCTCTGGCATTTCTCTAGCACCACAATGCTTCAATTGTCGTGGTAGGTTTTGACGCTTTTGTCCTTTATTGAAAAAATTGCAGCGATAGCGATTTGGATTTTGCACAATAATGAGGAGTTCAGTACTTCAGTCATCACTTTTCATTATGCTTGCATGCATGACTATTGGCAAGTGTGAGATATCATCTCATACCACAAAGATGATTTACACTCAGTTTACAGTTTATTAGGTGCACAAAAACCAACACAGCCAAAGATAATTGCCATGTTCTGTGCTGTGTAGAGGTGTTGATGCAACTTTAAGGTCATTTTGGAGGCTGCAGCTTGTGGTGCTGTTGAAGAGCATTGCACTATACGAAGACCCCTTTTCAGTAGACCAAATATTAGCTTTAGCAAGTGTTAAATAGTTACAGGTAATGGAGTTACATTATGAAATCACAAAGTAAATGTAATCCATTACAGTTACTGATCAAAATGTTGGTGATTACAAAGGGGTTACATCTGAATATTCTTTATCCGTAAAAACAAACAAACAAGAAAAACAAAAAAAAGGCTTATATGTAGAATAAAACATCCATTCTGTTGCTTTTCATCTTTTCCCTGAGTAGGGAGCAAAGACATTTGGACAAATTTAAGTGCATCATCAAGCAAGAGTATTACAAGAAGCTGTCTCTACAGTAAGACAGGCTCCATTTAATTGTCAGTGACGCTCAAATTTAGAACATAGTTTTTGATTGGTTCTCTTATTTAAATTTGTACAGCCTCTCACAGCCAATCAAATCAATGCAACCTGAGTTTGCTGTCCCTGACACCTGCCGACCATGCCAAAGCGAGTGGTCATGTTGTCAAGAACTACAGAAATCAGAAAATATCTCTAACATTACCATACAATGTAAAGCTCATTCATATATCAATGTTTTCGTCAACATTAAAATGCTCCATGTCAAAACCCTGATAAACATATACAGCGATTAAATATAACCACAATCAATCCCATTAGAAAAGTAATCAAAAAGGTACATTACGTTGATTAATTAAAATTGTTACATTACATTTTTAACAGGGTAACTAGTAATCTTTAACCTATTACATTGCAAGAAAAACCTTCCTAAAACCAGTTTTCGCTGAGTGTACATAAAAAACTGTCACTTCACTTAATATCAAAAGGGAAACACACACTCCAGCGATGTTGAAAAACCCATATCAGACAGAAAATATTATTCAGTGTTAACTATTTTTATGTCTGGAGAGGATCTTTAAATTGGAGTCAGTCTGATTACAGAGGAGGCAAAAGTAGAGGTTCAAAAACCAATGAATTGATTAAAAATAAAATGATAAATCTCTCAACGTTTAAATCTACCCTTACATTTGTTTTTAAATACAACCTACTGACCTGTTTAAGAAGTAGTCCATCTGATTTATTTAAACTTCACCTAACATCTCAGAGTGAGAGATTAACCCAGACAGACACGACTACAAATCACTTTTCTCGAAAGTTGTGTTCCTATTTTTTTTTTCCAGGGTTCACAAAGTCACAGATGTCTCTCTGTTCTAGAAATGGACTGGTCTTATTACAGTTTGAATCCCAGTGACATATTAATCCAGGACATGGCATTACATCATGGGAACCAAGTCCAGATAATTAAAAGACCAGTTTAAAATTTATGAAAACACATTACAATATGCCATCACTCTTCAGACGGTAACAGATACAGAAATGTTGCTTAAATGAGACCTGACCACTGGTGCTACCACACAGCAACCACTATAAAATAGCGCCCCACTTTGCTAAGCTGCTGCATTTTTCCACATAATTTGTTGAATGTGCTGCCCACTGCTGTTTGAGATAATACAATTCAACAGCATCACAACTGAACATGCAGCTGAATCAATACCTTCATAAAGGTCTGATTTATAGCAGGACTGTTTTAGAATTCATTAGTTTTAGCTCAGTGTACCTAATAAACTGAGTGTATATGCAGTGTTTCTGTCTTTAAAAAAACATAAAATGGCAAAACTGCACATATTCTTGCTTGAAATTGAATCAGTTGCCATCATGCCATGCATGTTAATGATTAAATCACTCATTCAAAATACTTATTTTGCTCCTTTTTTGATACACAATTGTCCAGATGCTTTCAAGCCTTCTCTACAATACCAGGGACATAATTTTTCACATAATAATGCTGTGACAAAAGCCTGAACTGCAGTAACACAGGCATCTTCAGCATGTTTCAGACGAAGGACCCCTCAGCTGAAAGAGATGGAGCAGAGCCCCACTACATAAATAAAATTAAGCTGCATATTAAACTGGACCTAAATTACCATGTAGGCATCCCAAAGTGACATATATAAATACACTTTTATATGGCACATATAATACTACACTATTAAAGTAATAAACGACCAATTCATATTAATGGTTTCAGTTGACAAGGGTCCATGGGTAATAATTGGCCTGTCATCAACATTGTGGCCTTTACATCGATTTTTTAATTACATTTTTTAATTTAATAGGTCATTTATCTTTGCTTAATATTATGTTGGATTCACATACAAGTAAATGTCTTTCAGACATATTTCACTTTTAGGAGTAAAAGGAAAAGCAAATAAACACTTGGGGCCTGTGTCCCCATAGGCTAGTGTTTTTTTTCTCAGCTCTTGCATATTTTTCAATTGCGTCTGCTTCTGCATGCGCTGACCTCGAGAAAAAGCACTTGGCCTGTTTTGTGCAGCCATGCCACAAGCTTCAAGTTCAAAAACTCTGAACTTTTCAGAGAGGTGTTGGAGATGTCAATGGCGCTTTTTAGCTAAGCTACTGACACAAGAGTACTCTTTCTGTAAGACAGAAAAGTCCTTCTGTGGGAGCAGATCGGCTGGCGGACACTGAATGTTGATAGTGTGTGTTGTGCTTCAATCACTGCGGTGTTGTGAGCTTGTTGTTCACTGTGTAGTCAACCTCTTGTCAATGTGGCATCACCTGAGCTCCCTAGCTAATGTTAATGTTGAGATATCGTTATAGAAACAAAACCCAAACACATCATTTAAAAAAGTGCTACGAGAGCTGTTTAATGAAGCTGGAATGAGGGTGTCCCCAAGCGTCCTGCCAACATTTTTAGGCTGAGAAAAAAAACACCAGGGGGACACAGGCCCTATGAGAGAAATTATTCAACAATAATTTGGGGGCCCCTTTTCAGTAACTCTGATGACCTCCTATGGGTCACAGATCCCCTGTTGAAGACCCATGCAGTAGCACAGGTAATGCTTCTCAGGAGGCAGAACAGCTGCTTTAGGTGCATTCAGACTGCTTTTCAAAAGTCATGGGAGCTGCATCCCATCATATTCTATTCATTTTCTCATGCACAAGGGTGACTCAGTTCAATTTAACGTTTGGATTTTGGCATAAAACAGTCCAATTTTAGAATGTGGGCTCAGAAAAAACATCTGGATCAATCATAAATACTCAATACTTTTTTTTTCCAATGGTAGATGATAAACACCAAACCAAGGATGTTTTAAAACCCCATGTTCCTTGACAAGGTACAATAGTACATAAAACCTCTATATACATCCTTAAAGTAGGTGAAGTGCCAGAAACCCCCAGACGCCAAAGGCATGACCTCAGTGTCCTCGATAGTAGCCTTTGTCAATAGTAATGTAGAACAATTTTTCATCTCCACCTCAATAATCCTAACCAGAAAGATAGCTTTATCTTTACAATCTCACATTTCCCTTCATTTCACATCCAAACTGGATCTTATAGATAAAAACACTGAAAAGAATCAATTGAAAGAGTTAATGATCTTGTATGATTAAATATGGTGCTATACTCTTGTAATTAGGGGTCTGGTTTTAGAATATTTTGTTGTTTGACCAATGCTCATTGCTAAATTGTAAATGACCCCACAGACTGATTCAAAGTTTGTTTGTTATTCATGACCAGATATTAAAAGAACTCCAAAAACCTAGAATGAACCAACATAACAAATATGTATTGTTCAAAGAAGACTTAAGTTTGAACTGGTGTGTTTTGTAGTAAATTTCTGGGATTTTTGTGCAATGAAAAAGTATTTCTATACATCAAGGTTTGCTGGTCCTTGTTCTTTTGATGTGAAGTTCATCATCATGTTCAACATGTCTGCTGTGAGTCGCTTTAACGTCACTAGATGGTGCTGTTTTCAACGTGCTCTACTTTTCCTACATCTTCATGGGGAGGCCTCTGTGCATCATTAAAGGTGCAACTCAATATCTCCTGAGTTTCACAAAGAAACCAACTCAACAGACTTTTCTTTTTTGAGATATTTATTCTTAAAAATGAGTCGGGGGGATCTTGGAGTTGCTTCACACGTGTCAGTCCTGACGTGGGCTTCTTTCACCGCCTCCCACGTCAGCTGGAGAATTCATGCAGCCGTGTAGTATGCCGTCGACGCTCTACGGTGATCCTACTAGTTTAAAGCTTTGTCACAGAGAAATCAAAAGCTGCAGTGATTTTCAATATATTGATATGGATAATAATTGCATAGGATAATAGCCATGCTGTACAATACACACAATTATAAAACAATATGTTAGAATGATTAGTACAGTTTTCCTAAAGTAGGTTTATACACATTGTCATTATCCTCAACATTTAAGTGCATCATATCATATGAATAGTCTTTATATTAATGGTGATCTGATACATAGTTATAGTGATTTAATACATACAGTACATACAGTAAATTAAATCTTAAACAAATTTAGAGGGACGTTGCAAAGCCCTTAAAATGTAATAAATATTTTCAGATAAAATGGTATGCAGTGGAATGATAAAACTGTACACAGCTGTCATACCAGATCACGGTGGCGTTTTCTTTTACATTGCCGAGTTTTGTTTTTCCTCTAGAACGCACGGCACAGATCATCTAAATGAAGCCACTCTCAGAGAAAAGAGCAAAAAGAAAAAGCCATTTCTGTATCAAACAGAAGGTCAACATCTTGCATGCATTATTTAAGAAGTAGTAAAAATGTTAAATTAGTGGATAAGAGGGAAAAAAAAATTATCAACAACCGCATGCAGCAACAATGGTTATAATGTTAACAATTCCATATTCGCACCCTCACACAATAAAATCATAAGGCATGCCTCATTGAACTCCTCCATAACCATACTCATAATGGAAGATACATCCTATTAACAACTGGTATGGATTCCCTTCTTGTTTACCTTCATATGGTCAATACATGTGTAATGAAACCTGCAAAGAAAGAGAACAATCGACTCATTAGTCCCATCTGACAGCAGTCTTATTTTGGTTGACAACAGCGTTCAGTGATAAGATCATATGGTGGATCATCTTGTAATTTGTAGCCACAGGCTTGTCATACATATTCATCATCAGGCTTTCTTCTTAATAATTGAATACTTACTTAGCAGACAGACTGCTCAGTTTGTATTCCTCTGGCGCAGATTCTTGTCTTTGTGGTTGTTGGTTGAATTAGTTTTCCTTAAGCAGGAAGAAAACAACACATTAAGGGCATACCCCAAGTTAAATGTGTGTACACTAAAGACAGTAAAATTATTTGACTACAATTAAAATAACTGTTAAATTATTGTAGCCATTTATCAAATGAAAACACAAACAACTACATTTCTCTATTTCATGTTACTACAAATGAGATACTTTTGGTCAGCAATTAGAATAGCTTAACAATTTTAAGTCATCTTTTTAAACTTTGCCAAGTAGCAGTGGCGCCACCAATTCGTGGTCAGGGGGACCACTGCTGCCCAGTTACAATAGAGTTTTTTCACAGCAGAAATGTCGACTCATAAAAAAAACAAACAAAAAAAAAACACTTTTCCCAATATGACTTGTCAAAATATCTGCTGTAAAAAAGGTCCATTGCAAGATTTTCAGTGGCCCCAAGAGGTCACCCCTGTAAAGGAAATTTCTCTGGTCAACACTGCCAACCAGTGGTCAAAATTTAGCATAATTTCTGATATGTGGAGAAAATGATTGGTGTAATGCTTCTTTAATCGATACCAAAACAGTACTTAGTTGTAGCTCTAGTGTACACTAAACAGCTACACAAACAATTAAACATGAACACAAATTCTACCATTCACTGTGAAGGAGTACCTGAGTTCAGTTATACATTTTTACACATTAAGATATCAAAGCAATGTACAATCATTTAATAAATGGTTTATACTGCAACACACTATAATTTAGTTGTAATAATATTGAGCTGGCAGCTAGCAGCATGGACAGAGCCAACTGAGTGAACCAGGGAGCTTCATTTCTGCAACATATCATCGATATCAGCAGTAACTGCTGTATGAGAGCAGTACAAAGCAGCGTCAAGGACTAAAATGCACTAACATGCAGACCAGCAGCAAAACAAAAAACAGAGAAGCTCAGTTTACAACATAAACAGAAGTAGCTTAACTTCATTCTCTACTCGGGACGCCATTACTCCATTATATCTTTACACAGCTAACAGCTGCTTGCTGCTATATTAATGCTCATAATGTCACATACAGATCCTTTTAACAATACTTACTCCTGCTTTCAGCTGCATTATAGTGTGCTTGTATTTTTAAATGTTTGCATACTGCTTATGAATGTTTAGTCTTAGAGCATCATGGGCAGGGCTTCCATAAACACGACAATTTAGATGGTAACTTTTCGTTGACTAAGGCTTTGTGTTGGCAAGAATCTGTCGATTTGATACGTGTTACATTACAATACATTGCAATACTGTAAGCAAGACAATATATTGTCATTTTATGAAAATCTAATTTTAAGAAACACTTTAACACTATATGCATTTAATTTGAGTAAAAAAGCTTAGTTTTTGTGCAATCACAACAGTGGAAGCTACATTTGTATTTGTCACAGTCCCTGTAACACGCTGGCACTTTGCTGTTATGTTGCAGTGGAAGAAGCAAATGGCTGAAGATAGATTAAAACACTGTTCTCAAGAGGTTTAAACTACACAAAAATGAACCGCTGCCCTGAATCTGTGCATCTAAATTTATAATTAAAATTAAAAGATAGTGATTTTGAGAACTGATCAAGTATCACAAAATATAATATTGCAATACTCGAGTGTATCAGTATTTTCTTACACTGAAGGCATAAAAATGTCCGTACTTGACTGATAATATTTTCCTGTGATTTATCTGACTGCAGCAAAAACATGTCCGCATGATGCTCCCGGTCATATGTGACCCAGTTCTGGGGTGTACTGTTCACTGAGCTCTAAAGACAGTCAGGAGGGGATACACCATAATAAGCTACAACAAAGCACACATGATTAAGCTTTACAGAGGAAAGTTATTTAAGGTAAAAAATTTTGTACTTACACGGGACCTGCTGGGTCATCATCTGAGGCAACAAGGGAAAATATGGAGAAATGAAGACCAAGAAATAAAATCATCGCAAGGAAGTTGCAAACGTTGATGAAGTGGCGTTTTTTTTTCTTTTTACAGAAAGCATGAAGTATTGAGGACAATAGCTGTGACTGACACAGTTTTTATGTTTTATACTGCACGTGCACACTGTGTTATGGGATGGAAATGCAGCCTAGATGAAGCAACAAAATAGTAAACGACAGGCTGTCATGCTGCAGGAAAAACCACGTCATTAGGTCTCTCACAAAACACACAGCAAAACACCACATTAAAACAATTACATACAAGCAAAATTTTAAAATATAAAAATATACTGTTGTCATGCACAGACAGGCATCGCTCTCAAAGAACAGCTGTTCAAAGAGATTAGTGAGAATAAAATATCAGCGCTCTACTGAGGGTAATAAAGTCACTGAAGCAATGGGACACAGCAACAGGGGAAATGATTAATAAACACAAAATATTTTAAATTCTGTGCAGTGACTTGCATGCCTTCTCATTGCTGCAATTTGATGCCAAAAAGTGAAGTTACTGTTTGTTTGTAAGATGTAAGATTTTTGCACTCGACACTAATGTTAAGGAGAGGCAGAAATGTGTATTCTTGTGCTGTGAACTGGAAGAAAATGAGTGCTTATTAAAATTCATGAAGCATGCTAAGTCTCACACTTACCACGAACATGGTTAAGGTTATGCAATTTGGGGAAAAGGGGAGGATGGGAGATATTACAACAGTCTGTTAAAATATTCTACAGCCAAAGCTAATCTCAGTAAAATAGGAAGTATTAACATTTCATGCAAGAATTTGCTGTTTTTATTCACGCAATCTACGTCCTGTGAGGATTCTCGAGGTGATTTAAACATAATGAACCGTAATGACAGTATATTCCTGTGTTACTGACTGACAGACTGTCGCAGCTCCAAGCTGTCAGTCATTCACTTCACGTTGCGTCTGATCAGCATGTGACAACATCAAAATTCTGTTAGAGAGGAAAAGGTCGCCCAAATACCATTAATGCATAATTTATGATATAGCTAGACTCTTGAAAATAAAGTACTCGGTAGTATTAGTGGCACATGCAGGTTGTGTAGCTAAATTATGTGTCTGGTGGTTAAGCTTGCAGCAGCTTGGGGACAGCACAAGGTCCTTGGGAATCTGTTAATAATTGAAACTGTCCACCTCCGCAACACTGCAGTATCATATTTCTCATGAATATTAAATGCATAAAATTGTCCTGACAAGGTGCGACCTCCTGCAACAGTGTCTGCCTGTTGGGTCAACCTCGCCAGACTGAATTACTGGAATCAGGCAGAGCTCAGTGTCAGGTGACTCTGTTGGTGTCTCTGGCGGAGGAATAACTTAAGCTGAAAAAAAACAAAGCGTGCGTCCTATTGCGGTCGCCTCGTCGCACACCACACTGACAGGGTTTGAAATGAACAGTATAACCAGTTTCTCCTCAAATATATTAAAAACAGTGGAATAATAAAACAGCTCTGAGCGCCACCGATGGTGACTCACCGTCTTGTAAATCCTCGGGCTTCTTGCGCTTCTCATAAACGACGATGATGATGACCAGGATGATGATCTCAGCCAAAACCCCCAGCAGAGGCCATAAGGGAGCCAAGTGGCTGCGGACCCTCAGCACGATCTTCTCATCGCGGGTGCCGAGCATGTTGGTGGCATTGCAGTGGTACTCGCCTGGATCTAAATTAATGTCCAGGTTGGCGATGTGGAGCTCGGTGTAGTTGTCTCTGCTGTTGATGAAGAAGCGACCGCTTGAGTTGTCGATTTCCTGTCAGGGGTGGAAGGAAAAAGTGTTGAGGGTTGACGGTGGTTCTGTTGAACAGAGCTGCTTTTTTTACATTAACACACATCTTAGACTATTATCTCTGCACATTGCACATATTTGCTATCCTGCAAACTTTTACCAACCCCTGATGAATATTTTTGCACATCCTGCGCAAAACTGTACGGCTTTCTCACTCTGAAACAGCTGCATTGTGCAGATTTGTTTTGCTGTCATGTTTTTATACTTTCTAAGTATCTTTTTCATATCCTAATTGTAATGTTTCTTGTCCAGTTATGTTCTTAACTGCTGCAGTACTTTCTCTTTATTTTTGTTTCTGCTTATATGTTTATCATATGTTTATTGTATCCACCACAGATAAAGCAAATTTGTTGTGAGTGAAAACCAACTTTGTTGATAAATCTCATTCTGATCCTAATTTTTATCTTCTTTTTCCTGTAAAAAGCACTTTGTCTTTATCTTCTTCATTGTTTGAAAGCTGTTTTACAAATGGTGAGTAGCATCATATCGTAATCTCGGTGTGTATGTTATGGTATACATGGATCTGTGCGTTACTGAATGCTAACTGTAGTTTCATTGTACATTTGTATGGCTAATTGTTTATTTATGGAAAAACTGTGGAAAATCCTATTTTTTTCTCCTAAGAGAGACAATTTAGGCTTATCTTATTTTCTCATCTTATCTTTTTTGATGTAATCATGTGGCCATAAATGTGGTTAATAATAAATTGCATTTCGAGCTTGAATATTCACAGTAACTCAGTATAAGTATGGTTTTGCGAACAAACACTAAATAAGCATTAAAGAATGCTGAGGTAGTTAGAAGCATGTTCACTCATTTATTAAATGACTGGCTAAACACCAATACTGTAAGCAAAGTGTTCATTTAAGTATTATTGAGGTTGTAGTTTGGAGAAGTTCTGAGAGGTGTTTCAAAATTTTTGCCCATCCCATTTACATACAGGAAGAATACTAAAAACACATTTCACTACAATGCAGTCCAGCACAACAACACCACCAACTATAACCTCAATAATAAACACACAGTTGAATGGATACCTCTCTGAAGGCTTTAACAAAAAACAAACATTATTATCTTTTTTTAAATGTACAATTTGTACTGACTGCATTAAATTGTACATGTGTACTTAATAAAGTAGCCAGATGGTGTACATTAATATCACATACCCGATGCATGCCGTTGTCGTACTTGCGCCAGGTCCAGATGGGGTGAGGATAGCCCGTAGACTTACAGTAAAGAATGGCACGCTGGCCCTCGTTCTTATTCTCACTGCGCTTGTGGCCTATGATCTCAGGAGCAGCTAAAATAAAATATAAAATAATAAAGAACAATTTTACCATTCAAGAAATCTACAAAAATAAGATGTTAAAATGCTTGTCAATTTAGGCTTCTCATCTACTTATTCTCAAGTCGTAGCAATGTGCTTTTTTAATGCATCTATCTTTTAAATATTAGTTAAGTAAACACTACTTGTGCAAAAGAGAGCTGCTTCACTTTGTTCAAATCATAAAAAATAATAAAAGTAATTATTTATTCATAGAGCACTTATCAAGCACAATGCACAAAGCACATTCTAGAGTCAGTATATGCTAAATATAACTGGCTTCAAAACAGCTGCAGGGGGAAATAATGCAGCAAACAAGGCTGCAACAAGTAGGGAAATATAAAAGAGGAAAACTCACAAGTAAAGACTAAAAACACAGACACAGTGGTATTCAACTAATCCACAATTAAAAGGTAATTCTATCGAAGTCTTCTAGTCATGAGCAGGGAGTAAAAGACAGGGAGGTCTGACAATCTTCTGAGTAAAACTTCAACATCAAATATTTAACTCATAGCATTTCATCGTATCTATCAGGAACATGTAACATCAAGCTGCCTGTATTATTCTGTGTATTCTGTAGATTATAAATCTGCCTGGCTGTAAAAGCATGACAAGAAATGTCCCGTAAAATAAAAGCAAACCAAATCCAATTTTCCTCTGTAGTGTGACGGCAGGAAAGGCCGACCAGATTTTACCGTTGAGACATAATCCCTTGCCATCAGACAAACAAGACACCATCTGCTGCCACTGAGCCGGGCATTGGTTAGATGGAGGTGTCAAGGGCGCCGGCTGCCCCATGAGCAGCCTGCAGAGCCGTTTGAAATCACAGGTCCTCACATGACAGAGCTGCTAATGCTCAAGGCCATTCAGGCCATTTTTATTGGTGACATCTCTGATGTGGCCTTGAAACTGACAAAAAAAAACGCCCGCAGCTCACAAATCAACACCTACATTTAACTTCGATGGTGGCATTTGCTGGAGGAGTCGTCTTGAAGGTGTAGACACACATGTAGACTCCGGCATCATCTCCTCTTGGTTTGGTCAGCCTGAAGAGCAGAAACACACCTCACGTGAACTCACTGCTAAACTCTTGAGTTTTAAGGCCATGACACACCAAGCCGACAGTCGGCTGTTGGTTAATATTAGGCTGTTGGTGAGCGTTTAAGTCACTGCAGTGTGTCTTTCACCATTGGCCCTCGTTGCCCTTTTTTCAGTCAGTTCAGCATGTTAAATCGATGTCTTGGGTGTCGCAGACTGCAGAGCTCATCATAGTCTATTGATGAATGATTTGCAGTAGGGCTGGGCAATATGGTTTTAAAATAATATCCCGATATTTTTAGACTTTATCGGGATACACAATATATATCTTGATATTTTGAAAATCTCCTTTAAACTACTGTAAACTACTAAAATACAAAATTATTAAATGAACTGTAGTTAGAGTTACAAATAAAGTAGCTACTGCCATAAAATAAAGTTATTATAAAGTTTAATAACCTATTGTACATTGACACGGCTCATTTCGGGCTGAAGTGTTGATGTTTTTGTTGCTGCTTTTTTTGTGTGTCCGTGAGAGGCAGAAAACCGTAAGAGAGGGAAAAACAAAACACCAAAGCGAGTCTCATGCCAGTGGCTAAAAAAACAAAACAATTAATACGAGATGGTCGTGATAGTCATATTATGCATCGCACGTGGAACAAGCTTTGTATATTTCCCTACTTCTGTGTCTGACCTTTCATACCCAAACCATGTCCAAACGACAACTGTGTGGGCTAACTGTCTAACTAACATAATGATGGTCCTCCATTTTTGCTTTTTGAGTGACGATTACAGAGTACTTCCACCTACTGGTATGGAGAGTTATTTCCTCTCACGCAGGTGCAAACGTATGCGCTGGTTGGCCGTCGGTTGTAGCCTTTGTGGTGTGTTCATGCACAACTTTTTGGCCGAGACACAGGTGACGTGAGGTGACGCATCAGTTGGCTTTCGTCGTTGCTAGTTCTTTGATGTCGGTATGGTGTGTCTGGGCCTTTACACAAGCAATTGTATGAGGTTTTGCTGTGACTCCTACTTGTACTCAGTGTTCCTATTTGGGCTGCGTGTTTCAGGGATCTCCTCCCCGTTCTTCATCCAGTAGCTCTCCTGGTGTGCACTGTGGGCGCTGGTCAGGTTGCACTGCAGTGTGTAAGAGTCGCCTTCCACAGGAAGTGTGGTGTGTTCGGAGGCGACGATTGACGGTTCTGTAAGAAAGACACGGATCAGCTACGACAGAAGTGATGCTTGCTGTTACCCGTGGGTGAGGGACTGTTGGAGGATGTAAACAACAACGCACAAAGGATTCAGGCGGACACCACAGCCAAACACACTTTATACACACTTATACAACATAGCACAGGAACAGAGTCCTGAAGTGGGAGGAATTATTTTGGGCATTTAGGGTTCCTTAAGTAGAAGTCATTTTCTGTGTTGTTTGGTGACTGGGAAGTGGGAGCACTTCCAAGGCTCAAAACTCCCTCGGCTGAATCATCAGTACAAGAGATGGCTAACTGCAATGGGAAATATCTGCTGCTTAAATAAAAGTTAAGCTACAAGCCTCCGTACATAAAAACGTTAGTAGAGAAGCCAACTACAGTTCCCAAGGTTCATTTGCTATGTGATCAACAAAAATGTAAACAAGATTACCGTAATGACCAGACATTTGATAGCGACAGAAACATTTCTTCAACACTGAAGTTCAGTAGCCACAAGTGGCTTCTATCTGTGTTCTGTGTATTTCAGGATTGTTTGTACAGAAAGAAACATCTGTACCAAACGGATTATACTTTTTAGAAAATAATTACATGCTGATTGTTTGCTGCTGCTTGAAAAAACAACAAACAACTGTTATAATTCAAAAGATTCAGAAACAAGGTCAAGGAAAATATTGGTGTTTGCGTGTGAAGTCAGTCTGCAAAAATCAACATTTAAGGAAAAGGAAAAAAAACAGATTAAATAATAATAATCAAAACAAAGAAGGAAACTGAATCTTATGGCATAGAGTTCAGGGAAATGAAAAGATGAGAGCTACAGGGAAAGAAAAACAAACCAGAGAGGAAAATAAAGATAGGGAGATTAGGCTTAATGGGGCTCAGGTTGAAGGACCGAGGGATGAGCACAATATAAAATACTCAACTTTGCTAGTAAAAGTGTATAATGACTAGTTTTTGGTATTTTTCTTCATTTACTAAGTCTGCAGGGGAGGATGGCACCTACGAAGGAAGCTAGAGGTCCTCTGGAGAGGTTTGAGGGAGGCTGAATCACACAGGAAGTGTTACATTTGGTTGCTAATAGAGGAGGAGGGGGGTGTTTCCTCTACAGTGACCACTCACTCTGCAGCACCGATATAGTGGCCTGAGCACGGATCCAGGTGGTGGCTGGATTTTGGTGCAGGTCGTTACGTCGCGGGTCATTGCTCGCTCTGCATTCGTAGGTCCCAGCATCATCCAATGTGAGATGAGAGACACCCAACACGCTCACGGCGTTGGAGCCATAAGCTGTATTGATGGACACTCGCCGCTTACGGGCGCCATCCCACAGCTGCCTGAAGGAGTCGCCTCGGTTGATCTCAGAGTACCACCACTGGATTTCTGGGGTGGGGTTTCCCACCACGTCACAGTACAGCTCAAAGGTGTCGCCAGTGAGTTTAGTCTCAGAAAAAGGTGATTTGACAAAGCCAGCTGGCGGTGGAGATTTAGGGGGCAGCATGTCCAGAGATAAGCCCCTCCCCCAAAAGAAGGAAAACAGGTGGCGGATGGAAAGGCAAGAAAATAACAAGGTAAGTTAAAAAGGAACCAGAAAAAGAAAAACACAGAAAAAAAACATAAATAAAGTAATCAAACAGACACTGACAGACAAATTATCGTAAAATGAAACAAAGGTTATTTAAGTAAACAAAGAAAGAAGAAAATGTATAAAAAGCTGCCGTTAATGATTGCGTTCATTATTAATGAAAGTCCAGGCTCATGTCCACAATTTTCTTTTTTTTTGGCTGACCAACAGTTCCAAACTCAACAATATTCCGTTCACTATATACACCTTTTCCACCAATATCTACACATATATTCAGGATTTTTTTAACGTGGGAAAAACCTACTGAAAATAGGCCATTGAATAAGTCTGTAACAGAATATTGTTTTCATCATTTAAGGGTCATTGTAACTGAATCTAAAAATTTTGAATGATGATCAAGCACTGCTTGGATGGAGACATATGGTATTTTGTGGCATCATTGCATCATGATGAGAAAAATTAGAAAAAAGACAAAAAAAACTAGGACGTCAGCTCGGGCATATTTTCATCGCTGCCAATTGGAGCAGATCAGAACACACAGAGATGCACACAATAATGTGCTTTTAAAATCCAAGCTTAAAAAAATATTATACATTGATATTATTTTCTACTTTCATGGAGTCATATTTTTAACCAACATCAGTCCTAATCATAAATATCAAATATTTGTTAAATTTCAGAATTTTTTTAGTGGAAATAGCATGAATCTTCTCCTTATGCCAAAAATGGTAAAAATGACATTAAGTGGAAAATAGTAAAAATTACAAATTCGAAGGCAAAAGCCCAGAATGACACCCAGAAATAATATAATGTATGTTTTCATGCTTTGATGGCTGTGGGATCAGAAATTCCAGTTTAAATGAGGTTTCTGTGGGGCAGTTTTTGCACTTATCAGTATGACTGTAACGATTATGTTTACAGAGTGTATTTTAGACTTATTGTAGGAGCTGAACTGCAAATTCGAAGATAAAACCAAAATACAAAAGCTTGCCAAAATGTTTGCCAACACAGCCAAAATCATCAAAAAAACATGAAGAATGAAAAGCATGCAAAACGTGCCAAACAGTCCCTAAGGGTTAAAAAAGAAAATCATAAAATTGGAAAAATGGCCAACATTATGAAAATTTTGGCCATTTTTTGCAGAATAACTTCTTTGTGACACACAACTCAGTGAAATCAACATGAAACAATCTGTTGGGAATGGTCAGGCCAACATTTTTGGTAAGAGAAAGAGATGACCTCAGTTCTGCCTCAGTCATTACTGCTGCTTATCCTAGAAAGCTTTCATTCAATTCTCCTGGGAAGTCTTTGCGAGGCTGCTCTCACTTTATTTTGTCCAATTAATGACATCGTATAGATTTGTGCCAGGCTCACATGGCACTCACATCCAAAAGTCCTCCAACTGACCTTGTCTTTTTCGGTATATAATGAAAACATCATTAGTGCTTGTTTATATAATCATTCAATAATGGGACACAGACACCAGGCAAAATGTGCACTGTTAATTTTACAGGACTGAAATGTCTCTCTCTCTCTGAGATTAATTCAATAAAAGTGAAACAATTGATTACGGCTGCACAGATTGGAGGAGGAGGAGGAGTTCGGGGGTGGTGGAGGGGGGCTGGAGTCATAAGCATGGTCTATAGGCACTGTGTAGAGCACATGAGATTGAGAGGAGATTTATAGAAACTGCAGCTCTAGGTCTCTGGGGAGTGTGTGGGCGCATGGTGATAGACCCCCTCCGTTTCCATAGAAGCACTCTACGGCAACAAAGTGGGAAGAGGAAGAGACGGCCAGCCGGACCAGGCAGATCATCACAAGACGCACAGACATGTTTGTTTTTTTGTCAAGCTGACATCATAACCCTGCTGCAAAGCCCACAACTGGTTCATCAGCACCAGCACATTTACTGCAGGCACAAACAGACACATACACTCAGCTGACAGTTTATTAGGTACACCAAGCTAAAACTAATACAACAGTCCTGCAATAAATCCTACCTCCATGAAGATTTTTATGTTGGATTGTATTGCATTATACTGACAGAAGTCTCTGTTGTTTTGACGAACCTCACTGACATAAATGGAGTGGACAAAATAGGAGAGACACCTGCCACAATTCAACACAATCACTGCAGCCTCTGAAAGAAGCATGTAGAAGAATCAACACATCTGCAAAACAAAAACCGAACTAGGGATAAAAAAGCTTATCAGTTTAGTTAGTATCATCATTTCAAATTTCAGTTATTATATGTCAGGGTGTCTACAGGTCACAGATACCTTTATTTTATGCTTTTTAAGATCTTTTAAAAATAATTTTTCACCAACTTTAACAACCCTGACACACCAAGCTGTCGGTCAATGTTAGGCTGATGGTGAGTGTCCTAGTCCCTGCGGTGTGTCCCGCACTGTCGGCCCGGTTTTCTTTTTTCAGCCGATTCAGCATGTTTAATCGCCATTGGAGACAGCAAAGCCCGTCGGTGAATGAAATCACTGTGATTGGCAGTTCAGCTCAGCTCACAAGAAGAGAAACCAAAGTGAGGAAAGTAAACAAACAGCTAAGGTCAAGAGGGAGTGAGAACGAAACAAACTTGTTATAAAAGGTAAAATTTTGTTTTAAGCCATTGAGCTCTATAGCAGAGACATCTCTGATCATCGATCTGATCATCTTGATGGTTTTTGTTGCTGTTCACTGGCGCATGGTAAATATGCTTGGTGCTTTCATTATTGGATTGTGTTATTAATGTGCTAACTAGTGTCACAACGGTCTTCCAGTGTCCCTTTTTGAATAACAATTACAGACTACTGCCCTCTGCTGATACAGAGTTATTTCCTCTCACACAGGCGCAACACAAACGTGCTGTTCGGCCATCTGTTTAAGTCTTTACTGTGTGTTTAAGTGCTACCTTTTGGTCGAGAGGCGAAACAACAGGCGGTTTTAGTTGCGGCTAGTTCTGTTAGGTCCGTCTACATTTTGCCAACATCGAAGTGAAAATAAAAAGACGGTGTGAGGTTTAGTGGTAGGTTTACAGATTTGCAACATCAGAAATGTGGGCTTTCAAGCATTTCGGCAAAAATAAGACAGATAAATGAAATTAGACAAAATGTTTGCGGTAATAACGACCCCAGAAATTCAAATTTAAGACTAGCTATTACTTATATGGCTTAATATTTATAAAATTGAATTTAAGACAGACCTGCAGACACCCTGGCTTGATCACTGCGCTCACTTTAAATGGTACCTGGTACCCAGCATAAAGTAAAGTCAGTATCTCCCAGATGCGAGCACAGCATGCATCAGGGGTTTGTTTTGCTATTCTCTTGTTTACAGAGTGGGCGTGCAGCAGGCATACCCAGTGATGCTACTGGTCTCTTGTCCTTATCGACAGTGACACACAGACACTCGAGCAAGCAATGCAAAAGACAGGCTATCTTCAGTGTTACTGCTCATTTGATATGGTTTTCACATGTGAGGTATTGGCTATTATTTTGCATATTTTTGCAAACAGAAAGTGCCGCTAATTTTATTTGTGGTTTTCATATAGAACTTGAAATTATGAAGGTAGGATTTATTGCAGGACTGCTGCATTAGGCTGCATTAGTTTTAGCTAATAAAGTGAGTGTAAATGACTGGGACTGAAAACAAAAAGCAACACTTCAGCTCTTAACACAGAACTGCTGAGAGACAGATCCTGCCACCTCGGATAGTCCAGATGAGTAAAAAGTGCTGAGGCAGTCGCACTGTGCTGTACATTTCTAAATGACATCACTCATGTCAAGTTGATTGTTAGTTCAGTTTTGGCACACTGTTCTGTGTGTCTCATGTGGTCGATCTAAGAACTATAAAAAGCTGCACTGTGCTCTTTATTTTTAGATCATCCTGATTATTCTACAGTTGTCCATTTATTCTAAACCTTTGAATGTGCTGAAGTGAAACCAACTGATCCCTTTCATGATCAATTTATCTGTTAAATGTGTGATCTTAAGAAGAGACAGTTGTTTTATGTTGCCCTCTAATGCTGTTAATACCTTTAATTTATTTTCATTGTTTACATTAGTATTGCCAAATTTGTGCACACGCTCACACTTTGATTTATAAAAATCTTTGTTTACAGTTTGCTTCCAATTCCTGTTAAAGTTGAAATGTCTGTAAAGCATCTGTCTATCTTCATAGTTTTGTGTTTCTTTTTCCATGTTGTACACTGGATTTTGTTGGTTTTTTTTGGATGAATATGTGGAAAAGCGTGTTTAATATTTAGAAAAAAACAAACTGAAACTGCCTGGTGTATCAGTTGTGTTGAATGAACACGAGAGTTAGTAAATTACAAGTTTCAACAGAATATGATAGATCGATTCTTTGGACAATGACATGATATTTCTTGATATCACAAAGTCTGTCATGATACAGATTCTATTTGATTCAGTTCAGTGGCCTGCACTAATCTGAGGTGATACCAGGAAATATCCATATTCTCTTTTTCTTGGCTTCTCGCCACAGTCTGCCTGGTGCTAGGCAGCTAGCACCATGGGAATTTTAAAATAAAGATATATCTTATAGATAACAATATTGATGTTTTCAATTTGCATCAATAATATTAAATTGTTGATTAGTAAATCTGTATATTGATCCAGACTGATGTATTGATACACCCCTAATAAATACCTTTACCTTTTTGACGATAATCTATTATTGTTTTTGTTGTTTTAAAATCAGAAAATTACAATTTGAAAAAATGCCAATCATAGTTACCCAGAGTCCAAGGTGACATCTTCAAGTGTCTTATTTTGTCTGACCAACAATAAAAATATTCACTTTACAATGACCTAAAAATGCCAAAACAATAAATATTCATACTGGAGATGCTGAAACCAGAGAATTAGAGCTTGATAACTAACTTTGATGATTATTGATTATCAAAATAGTTGGCAAATGTTTTTCTTCTAATCTCAGTGATTATTTGGCAAACTGTTTCAGCTCTAAAAATGACTTTATAATGCTTTGTTAATTTCAGAAAATGTATTCTAAGCTAGAGACAATCACTGCATTGCATCATCATAGAAGGTTTTTAGCTCTTTTCTCCAATCAGAAACTTTGATGTGTCAGTGAGGATTAACCAAAATCTGCCTTTAGCCATGTGGCTCCACTAAACTGAGAAGATGGTTAATATGATGCTTACACCAGAAATTTAAATCTCTCATCACTACGCTCTTCATTTATTACTGGAGACCAACTTGAGTTTAAACTGATGCTAATTTCTGGCTCATTATTCAAATGGTAAATCTGACAGTACAACCTGACAACAGATGGCCTGGAATAGTCATGAGTCTTTCCTTGCAGATACTTTCTCTGTATCTTCTGATGAATTTCTTTAAACCGGTGTAATATAAAGTGAATCTGGCCTCTGTCCCAGGTAATGTACCAAAACTGTAGCAGCACATACTGAGTAGCTAACTGGATGACAAATTAATATTCTGTCAGAAGCGGACAGAGATGACTGGAGATTAGAAAAAGCAACAGAAAGCACATATTATATTTACATGCTGGTTTTAAAGTGAATGTATTGATGTATTATTACTTGAGTGACTTACATTACTGACATTTAGTGCATTTAGTGTATTCCTCTGACCATTTCATTTCATTTAAGATCTCATTTTTGCTGTTTCTGAGAATCTATTCATTGAGTTTGTTGTACAGGTTGTCGCTCATTACAATCTATTGATTTTAATCTTTTTTATTTACATTGTATAAACAAATATCAATCAGATCAAACTACTGCGATCTGATGTTTCCAGAAAATAAAAGTGATTTCTTAAACATGATTTTTTTTTTCTCCATCTAAGAAAAAAGTTCTCCTTAACTTGAGGGGAGGTACAGTGTACAGGCTGCTGTTTTTTTGACCTCTTTTTAAATCATCTGGATCTTATGCAGTTTTATGTGCTGCTAAATAAATAAATAAAATACAAAAATTAAAATATTACTTTGCTGTCATCCGATTTTTAATGTGCTTCATCATTTGAATTTACAGTTTTTACTCTTACAAACTGAGTTTCTAAAATGATTAAAGAAAAAATTAATATTTTGAATCCAATAAGGAAAGTCAACAATACTTCCTAGTTAGGATGCCCTTGCCCCTTTGATGTTAAATTTTACAGAAATGTAAATCAGAACTAAAACAACTAATCAATTAATCAATTGAAAAAATAGTGGTTTGCAAAAGTTTTGATAATCATTTAAGTATTTCAAATGCCTCAGATTCCCTAGTTTCAGCTTTTTTTCTGACATCGTGTTGACCAAACAATTAATCAACAAATTGAGAGAACTGTAATCAGATTAATCAATAATTCAAATAATCAATATCTGTAGCCCTATTCTGCAGGCTACACAGATAGGAACTTCACATTTCAGGCTTGCTGATGTCTGTTGTGTATTATACATGTCACTTGATGAGCTTTATGTTAATAAGTTGTTTTAAAATGTACTGTACGCTTTATTTTCACACACTCACTGACAACACATGTTAAAAATTTCACTATTTGATCATTCACAAATTGCCAGCAAATATACAGGTTGAGTAACTGTATTAATAAGGATTAAATCTGGGACTGAAATCAATATGTATTCTCATTCTGGGATTTGTTAACATATCAGTTTAACGTTGAAAATGAAAATAGAAGTGATCCTGATCCGAAGGTGAATAATCGCTCTGGCAGGTTGTTTTGTCAGGATAACTGCACCCTAGCCTGAGTACTAATGAAAATCTCAACACTGCTACGATAATATGAACCCAAGACTGATCATTTCTAAATACTTACTGATTGCACTAAATTCATTACTGGAGCAACAAAATCCTCTGCAATTCAGACGAGTTCATTAACTGTGACCTTCGTATTTAGCCGTTTTTGTGGCTACTGCATGAGAAATAACCAAAAAATGTGGTTTGAATTATACTGTTAAAACAGCCTTGTTGGTAAAAGATCACTTTAGATCAAACACACATCCTTTGGGAACCTCGGCGGGAATAGCTTCAAATGTGAGCAGCCATTAGTAGATACAAAAGGCTTCTATGATGTGGTTGGCTGCTGTGTGCGTTAATATCTCACATTAACATCAGCTAATGGTATATTATACTTACAATATTTGGTGTATTATTGTGCAAACCATCCAGACGTTTTGAAAACACGCAAAGATGAGGAAAAAATTACACTTTCTAGCAGTCAGTCAGATAAGAAGCCATTAGATTTAAGCAGAGTTTTATCTGCTGGCGTGCTGATTGAAGATGTAATGAGTGGGTGTGCTGTATAGGAGCAGATGTGTAATGCATTCCTACACATGATCAACTCCAGGGAAGGCCAGGGATGAATAAATTCTCACTCATTCTCACATGATGCTTGCAGAAGGGATAAAAAGCCACACTGCACACTGCCACCTCCAAATACTGAGCCCAGGCTAGTTTACATTGCCCTAAACTGTTTGGTGGGGGGTGAGATTTATGAGCAGCAGGGTCAATTGGACAAGTAGCACCGTGCTGACAAAATCAATGCCATTCTGCAGTGCAGTACGAAGAGTTAACAGATTCACTGTTGCAAGAGGACATTAAAGCCATGGTTCCCAGTGCAGCATCTCTGCTCTAAAAATAGAAGCATGCAGCAAAATGGACTGGTGCTATTTCCAGCACTTCTGAGGTCCTACATCTAATTACATACATGTGATGCTCTGTAACAGGGAGCTGGACTGATGCAGGGAATGATCTCACCCTGCAAGAGAGGAGCTGCTGGATACTGAATTCCTGAGCCATATCCTGACATACCTGAGCAGACCCGAGCGTGACAGCATGCTGGCTGTGCGTGTGTTCATCTCTTGAGGAAAGCATGACAGATTTTGAAGTTCAGCGTGACACCATTTCCCTTATGCACCTTCTCCTGTTCCCAAAGATAATGAGCAGAACCTGTCCTTGCTGAGTGCACGGCGCGTGCATGCAGCTCCTCACTTCAAAGGACATTTTAAGGGACATCGCACAGGCCTCCGTGTGGCCCACTTCAGCCCAACAAACACAGCTCTTTAATGATTTATTAACCATTCATTTCAAAGCCAATAAAAAAAAAGCAATTCAGTCGACTGGGATGTTTCTGTTAATGTCACGTTAGGGGATTATCTAAAGAGTCTTGGGCTGCTTGGGAGACATTCGTGATGGATAGCGCTCTTAAAAAGACACGTCTTTAAAATTATTCATTAAAAATACCCCCGCTGCAGAAATGCAGGCGACAACCCCACCGCAATACCCGCAATTTCGTCATATTGTGAGATAACCGCCATGTATTTTCTGCCAGGAGAGCTCGTTTCCTACCGTTCTGGGAAGAGACGGACTGCAGCATCAGGGCTCCAAATATCGCCACCGAGAGGGACATGACTGCAGCTCTTCGTTTGCCAGGTATCATCTTCGGAGACGGGAGATGGAAAATGCCGGTAGGCGAGCTCTAAGGTGACCTGAGCGGGGTATGATGATGCGGGCTGGATTCGCCGAGGCTCCGCACACTCCCGTCGTATCACGCAGAGAGGGAAGTGTCGCTAGGTAGACTAACGGGAGCCTCCGGCGCTGCTGCTAGCTACCTGTGCGGCTCTCCGCTGTGCTGCTGTCAGCCCGGTGCAGCAAGGGAACCACCTTTTTTTCTTCTTAACCACCCCTTTAATCTTAAATCCCGCGAGATCTTATAGGAGCACAGAGACAAACGGATACATCAGAGACGCCGTCCTGTTGGAGAGTGGAGCAGAAATATGGAAACAACAGACAAAATGGACGTTATTGTTTAATCAGCCAGGTTTTACCGTTGTCACTTATCAATGTAAAACATCTCTGAAAATTGTTTGTAGCCGTATTAACTTCTGTGGTTGAGTTTCGTTGACTTTTGAGCGGAATTATTGCAGATTTCACGCGCTGGTGAATTTGGAAGTTGTTCTTCAAACTTTGTGGTCATGAGCAAATAAAGACAGTGCAGGCAGTGCGGTTGCACTGGGGCCAACAATGTTTTTAATGGCAAATGAATATTTTTAAAAAGAACATTTGTATTTAATAAACTAATATAACTTTTTTTATATTTATGTATCTGAAAAAGTCAAACAATTTCTGTCATTTTTTTGTATGTTTTTTGTAACATAGTTGAAAGCCATAACAAATGGTATCCATGTCTTAAAAATTGCAACAGGCCTGAAACTGTGCCGTGGGTCAAGCAGTCTCTCAGGATGACTAAGCCCTGACCTCAACAGGACCTGTGGCTTTAAGTAGACTTTTAATCCTATTTCCCTTTAAACTAGGCCTAATGGCAGCCTCACGCCCACAACACTGTGTAACCGTGCTCCTTAACTAAATGGAGCTGGTAAAGTAACCTAAATGTAGCTTACTTTGTGGTCAGTGGTTTATGTCATTGGGATTTGCATCATGTCATAGGCCACTCATTGATGAGGGACTTACAGGATATGGTTGTTGAAAATGTGGAAAATGCATAGAAGGAATTATTTATTATCTAATAATAACAACCAAGCAACCATTCTGTGGCAGCAAACCAGGACAAGTGGTTCTGTGGGTGTGGTTCCTCCTCTAATAGCAGTAATAAGCTGCAGTTAAGTCTGCAGGGCTGAAGACTTTTCTTTTCAAATTAGCCGCAGCCTTTTATTTTATCAAATATTTATTCATTTCTTACACTGCACTGAAACTTTTATTCATGTATTTTATTCCTGTCATAGTATATTTTAGATAGTTTTTACTTTTTATTTTCTTGCTCTGTAATATCTTAAATATCCTCATTAACAAGTCTAACTTTAGAAATCCTTCCAGATGTCACATAAAGTGTAATCCTAAAAAAAATCTGCTTCTTTGTCATACACTGTAAAATGCTGTTGTTGTTCACTTTTGCTATCACCAAGCGAGCTTTACTTTATTGAGCTACATGTGGATGTGAAATATGTCAGGTAAACAGAAAGGCTACAGGAAATGTTTTACCACATCCTGCAAGGCACATACATGATGTTGTGGTTAGTGCCTTTGTCAGTGCTGATTCTGTAGCACTCAGTACTCTGTATCTCTCATAAAGTCTCTCTCAAGGGTGCAACAATAGATGATACAGCGGATGAATTCAGCTCGCTGTTTCTCATTAGCTTCATAAAGTTTGTCTGTCTTCATAAAGTGGAGCTAACAAATGCAATCACAGTCATCTGTGAGTTGCTAAATTACTGCAGCAATCCAATCCACCACTTGACAGTGATTTTGCAATGACAGTGATTTTGCCGTTTGTCGAAGCACTTTGTAAACTCTGTTTTTAAAGGTGCTGTGTAAATAAAGTTATTATTATTATTATTATTATAAAACCACACTGCTACTAATAGAAGGTGTAAAATGTGTTATAATAATATAAAAGAGCCTACCAAAAGGATAAAAATGTACCCACATCAGCTTCTTATTTTGCACATACATTGGCTACGTGATCCAAAAAATAAAAAAATAAAAGATTTAAAACTATTCATTGTATTAATGCATGCAAAGTGTCTGCTGCATCATATTTCATACGTAAAAAAGGTGGAATATCCCTTTTACTTTGACTTTTGCTTATGAAAGCTTCCTCTACAATAATGTTGCACATAAAATGCAAGCCAATGTTGATAACAAAGTTGATGACATTAACTAAACAGACAATCCAACAGCACTGGGATGTGATCTCTATCTTAAAAGGTCATATTTTGCCACATGGGCAGAAATCAGGGGGGCAATGTTTCACACTGTAGCAGAAGATTTCAGTGGTAAGGGGTTGTTTTTTAGGTTTAAGCAGCAAAACTACTTGGTTATGGTTAAGAAAAGATTGAAGATGTTGCTAAAAATACTTGGCTTTAAATGCTATAAATGCTGCCAGAAAGGCAGCTGCATGTCACTTTTAAAAAAACCACATTAACCACATTCAGTGCCACAAACCAATGTTGTTGTTTGATGCTCTTGAACACCAGTCCCCTTGGTCAAATTCCATTGTTTGTCAGACCCATCCACCTGAATTCACCCTAGGTGGACTTTCATGTTTTTTATACGCAAATGGCTCAGAGTGTCTGATAATGACACAAACTGGTTTACGTTGAAGTTGGTGGAAAGCCCAGTGGATCTCACACAAACACTAACCCCCTGGTGTCATTACAGTGACCCCGAGGACACTGCTCAAGCACTGTCTTTTAATACTTTGGGAATGAAACCAGGCAGAGCATTGTGTCTGAATTTACAGCAAGTGACTTATGAATGTTCGTAAAAAAAATAACAACAAGAAAAAAAACACTTTATCTTGAAGTACAGTGAATTTTTGGCACAAAGCTTTTATCTTCTTTTTATTCTTGCACTGTTTTACATTTATTATTGTTGTAAGCCATTATGTTGTTTACATTTTGTGAGATCAAATTGAACATGTGATTATTTATCTAATATGATGCCCTTGAACGAAAGACTAAGGAGAAATCTGAGCATTGTGACTGGACTAGTTAGGAACCATTGTTTTATAATACATTCATAACAAACACTAAAATTGTGAATGACAATTGGCTGAGTAAACTGGTGTGCCTCCCTGACAAGAGACCAAGACTGATAGACCTGAATGTAACTTTTCTTTATCGCACATCTTCAATCTGAGACAATCTGACATCACATCTGAGTGCTAGATATATCACTCCCAGTTGTTTCTATGTTTCAGCTCCCAAATAACATAATTCATCACATTTGTAACATAACCCAGTCAAAGTTTTGGATTCACAACTCTAACCTCTATGTAGCCTCCTTTTAGTAGCTTTCATATTTATAAGCTTAGCTCTCTTTCAGTGTCAAATTGCTTTTTAGATTCCAGTCTTCAACTAATGTTATGTTTGACCTCCATAAATTATTATCATTAAGATGATATAAATACGAAGCTACAGTAAGACAAACTGAAGACCACAAATGTGAGGTTCACAAAAGATCTAAAAAAGAAACTCCCATGCTTGAAACAGACGTGCAAAGATAGAAACCAATGTGAACAGTAGCATGAGTTTCACTTAAAGCAGGCTTTAAGGAAATAGACCCATACTGAAAGACAGTTCCTGGTTTTAGTATGTTTTTAGGTTTTGTTGTACTTACTTTTGCACAATAAGATTATTTTATTGTTACTCAATTAGATTGATATCAATCTTGAAAACAAAGCATTTTAACACAAATTTCTAATATTCCTAAACTTTCATTTTTCTTTAACAATAGCATTAAAAGTGACTGAACAATACTCTCTGTCCCCTGCCTTTCCAGTCTCTATGCAATAAAGTAGAAATAAAATAAAAATTATTGTATAAGGGTTAGAGGGCTATGACACTTAAGATAATCAAAAGCCCACAAGAAGGCACACAATATGAAGGAATGTAGGAATAAGTAGCCCTATTTGCTGGATAAACAATGTTTTGATATGCCTTGTTATCACAGCAAATTCTAAAACTCAGAAAAACAAAGACCAAGACCTTTTTTTCACTTCCTGTCTTGTTGAATGCAGCCTGAAAGCCATCTGCTATTCCCTTATTAAGCGCAGTTTTGTTATGACGAAGTAGTAAAATCTGGTATATCGATAAGGCTCTCTGACGTTCCTGGATCTCTTCCTCCATTTATTGTTCTTCCTCAGTCACCTGTCAGGTTAAAATATAGATTTGTGAGTGCAAACACACAAAGTGAACCTATAACCAAGACATATAAAAACATCCATGAACGCCTTCTGAATGTGCACCATTTCTCTGATTATTCATCTGCACTTTTGATTAGCTTTGTATAGATTGTCATCATTATTATGAAAGCAGATGCAGAGCTGATCGGTCGACTCAAGAATGAGTTTGGACAACGCCCTGTTGTGTCAAACGTTGTTTTTGGCTTCCTCCTGGCTGGTGTGGAAAAGATGCTGGAGGTGGCATTCGCTTGCCCTTGTAACCCCACATGGAACGGCATGTTTGTGATTCCATTTTTCTTAATCCCTGCAGTCACAGCTACTGTGCTAATGCCGATGATTCACGGATATAGCGGGTATAAAAATGTTTTGTGTGGCCTCTTTCATCCCATAGTGTGGCTGGCCCTGATGTTGCTCAATGGCCAGTACATGGTCTGTGCAAAGACAGACCGGCCAGGCACATTTGTCACTGATAAAAAATCATATCTGAAATGGTGTACTCCCATCAACACGACCATTTCAGAAGAACTACTAAATCGCTCACACAGGTTTTATATCATGTCTCAAGTAAAAACAAAAGATGGCTTTTGTTTTTGCAAATATCAGTAACTGAACACCAGTTTCCCACAAAATATGGCTGTTTATATCACAGTGTCTGACTGAGTGGTGTCTGACTGAAATCTAGGGGTTCGGAAATGCTATACTCACAGTTTTGCTCCTGCTACTCATTGTATCATCGTATGTACAAGAAGAAGCAGCAGAGAAACTGGAGAAGAGGCCACTGATACGGCATCTATTCCTCTTAATTAATCGACAAAGGTCCAGACAGTAAAAGTGTGGAGGACACTGAGCACTGTTTTGTATTGTTGCATGAACATTAAAATGTCTTAGTGTGCAAGCAGATCTATTGGTGAAATTCAGTGCTGCACTAGGCAAAAAGACAAAAGGAAACGCCCATGCTTGAAACGTGTGTAGAGATTGAAAACTAAAGTACAAGTGTAAAAGAGGAAGTAGTTGAAGGACTTTCACTTACTTCAAGTAGGCTTCAAGAAGAACATTTTTCTCAAGGTATTCTCAGGAAAACTCTTAAGGTAGGTAAAACTTTAATCCTAATATACATTTCATTAAGTCTAGGTTTTATATTACAATGTGTGCTTCTTTCCTAAGGGTATTTTATTGTTTCCAGATGACAACTCTTATTACTCCAGAAAATAAAACCTTTGTTTGATTATAGCATTAAAAAGTGAAAAAGGGTAATATATTTTATTATTCAAAATGAAAAAAAAAGTTTTTAATAACAATGAAGGATGATTTTTAAAAAAATATTTTTAAATATTAAAAAAGAGCTGTGCTGTGTAATTTTGTGATGCAAAAACTGGTCCTGTTTGTAAGCTATTAAATAGGTGAACCTATGAACAAAAAATCAAACCAGTAAAACCAATGCATTAAAGGTCCAGTGTGTAGGATTTAGTGGCATCTAGCAATGAGGTTGCACAACTGAAACTTCTCCCAAGTTGGCGGCAGATGCAAAAATGCAAAAGACCCTATCTAGAGATAGTGTTTGATTTATCCACTCTGGGCCACTGTAGAAACAACATGGCAGACACAGCGGAAGAGGACCTGCTTCGTATGTAGATAGAAATGGCTCATTGTAAGATAATGAAACACAACAGTTCTTATTTTGAGGTGATTATAAACTAATGGATATTTCATTCCATTTCTGACAATATATGCCTGTAAATCCTACACACTCAACCTTTTCCTCTTTGATGTTTTCTCTCACTTTAAATCTGTATTTTTCTCTTTGTAGAATTCATTATGTCAGCCTTCATTGAGAAGTTCGTAGAAAGCAGTGTTACGACAAATTTGACAGCTTGCTTCATCCTGGCTCTTCTGGAGAAGATTATGGAGATGGAGTTTGCCTGTCCCTGTGATCCTAAATGGAACGCCTGGGTTACAGCTGGGTTTTTTGGAGTTCCTGCCATTCTGGTATTTCTCCTGGTTTTGTTGATCCATGTCAAGCGAGAAGAAAGTTCTTTAAAAACTTTGTCCAGCATTCTCCCGGCCTACTTATGGGTGGATTTTCTTTTTCTTAATGGTGAATACTTTGTTTGTGGAAACACAGACTGGCCTGGCAAATATGTTTCTGTTGATAAAAGTTATCTGAAGTGGTGTTCACCAACTAACACAACAAGGTTCTCCGAACTGCTGAACCAGTCGCATGACTTTTACATTTTGTCCCAGGTAAGAGAAATATACTTTTTTGTATCTGAAACTGATATATAGGATGAGAGCTTTAGTATCATCTTTAACCTGACTGGTTACTTGACAGTGCTGATGAACATCTTGTCTAACTAATTTTTTTATTAATTGTTCACTCTTTAGAACATCGGAATCGTGATGCTCATCATTTTTGTCGCACTTGTCCTTGTGCTTGTCATAAAGGCGTACAAACAATGCGGATGACACAGAAAACAATCACCGAAAGAGGAGGACCAGGAACGTTAAGTATAAAGGATGTTCAAGTATTTGAGTATTAGAAGAGCTTTGTTATGCACATTAGTGCATATTAACATGTTAATCCTTCAATCTTCAGTTTTTGCCCAATTTTTCTGTCTCTAGTATACACAACTCCAGTAGGATGATACTGTAATGATGCTACGTGTCTGTTGGATGTATAAGAAGGCAAGTGTTTGTTAATATGATGACAAAGTGATAATGCGTCAGGGATGTGTCTGTTGGCTACCTTGTTTTGGAGTTTGTCTATCCTCTAATGGCAAAACAATCAGCAGAAATACTCCTTCAGGAACAAACGATGTACTTGAAGAAAGTTATTTTACAAAGAAATACAAATGGAATGTGTATCATTTAAATATCTACTCAAATATGTCATAATTGTGTTGTTCAAAAAGTCATTTATTTGTAAAACATTTCAGTAGTGCTTGGCATGTATTTTTTTTTGTTTGTTATTACTTTAGCTGTTACAACAAATAGACAAAAACTTACCATGGAATTGTAAAGGTAATGAATAATCATAATCAACAAAAATGTAAAGATAAAATTGATAAAACCTGTATTTCTCATCCATCATTTCAATGTCTTGAATGAAGCTAAATCCTTTCAATCTGTTTGTCTTTCATTATCTATGTTATTTCTATGTAAAATGGATATGACACTTCTGTGCATATTATATTATTGAAAAATATTGAAGAAAATAGAGAAATATAAACCGTATATTTGTATTAAAAGAAAAAAAAGATATGTATCTATAGACTATCTACACAATATACAATATATATGAATGCATCATAATACACTTTAATATATTAGGATAAAAGTACTGACACGCTATATACTAGAAAAATGTTAACATATTCTATGAACATAAATACTATTCATAATTGTGAAATTGTTAAATTTTTGGCTTCAAGTATGCAGTGAGGTGGAGTCTTCTATGGAAGACTTATAATGTCTAAAATTACAAACAAATCAAACATGGAACAACAATGTGTCACATGTATTTCCTTTTCATGCATTTGCTGTGTCATAATGAAATAAATAAACTTATGACAATTGATTACCTGTTTGTCTGTAATACCTGATGGAGTTGTTTCTACTTAATGCAGTATTTTATCTCTCAGCTTTTAGGAAATACATTTAGTTCCTTAACAATAAACCAAAGAGCACTTTTTATCTAAAAGCTCTAAATCATTATATCAAGATCATGTGGATTACTTGTTTATCCACATCCATAAGCCATAACTCATACATTTCTAATTTATGATCTATTAAGAAGTGAAACTGCCTGCTCTGTACGTTGGGGTGTTATCCTCTGACTTCTGTATGCTCACTGTGACGTCCTAAGCTCTTACGCCAACAACAACACTTTCTCATTTCTCTGTTGTTTCCCCTCTTTGGGGCGCCACACAACACAGCTTTGATACTGTTATTGTTGCAGTTCCATTTTCATTTTTTACAAGCCAATGCAACATACTTTCACATCATTTTAATTCACTGAAGTCTTTTATAAGATACTAACTTTGTTTTTCAGACATAGGTCATGCGCTAACCATTCATATTTATCCATTTATTGTAAAGAACATCTATCAATGAGAGAGATGACTTTATAAGAGATGTAGATCCCTCCATTACAAAGAAAGGAGGAGCCACTTTATTGCTGCAGACAAAGATTATTTGTAATTTTTCCTGTGTCTGGGTTGTAATTATTTAAAAACGGGATCTTCTGCAGTCCCTGTCGCATTGTTGCCGACACATATGTGAATGTTTCAATCACTCTATACTGTCTTTTTTTATTCCTGAGAGATATATTTAAACTGAGAGAAGGAAAAAATAAATCAGAGTTTGGTTCTATTTTACGACACGTTAGTTTGAGGTCTTGGAACTAAATATAATAAAAAAGATTAGCACATGGGGGCGGAGCCAGGGGTTCTGAATAGAGTAGACATGTGTTAGGGGAGCTCCATCTCGACTTCACCATTTGCCTCGTGCATAAAACATTTAATCATTATTTCATGAGCCAGAAGTGAACTACAACATTTTAGTTAAGATGACGAAAACCGGTAAAGGAAAGAAGCAAGAAAAATGTCCCGGTGAGGATGACTCTGGCGACCACGGAGCCATGCTAACAGACGCATGTGAAGCTAACTCCAACGTAGCTAGCTCCCCGGCTCCTTCTACCATTGAAGACATCCTGACAGCCATAAAAACGCTGGACAGCAAGGTCCACATGAGGTTCGCTGAGCTCAACGGAGTCATCTCGGATTTTAAAGCTGCTCTAACCGAAGTAAACGAGCGGGTGTCAAATACCGAGGCCGCCACCGAGTCACACGAGAGGCGACTAGAGGGGCTGGAGAAGCGATGTGACACATTAGCGTCTCAGTACAAGCAGCAGCAAGCCAAGCTAGATGATCTTGAAGCTCGCTCCCGCAGGCAGAATATTCGTGTCATCAGAATCAAGGAGAAGACAGAAAATGGCCAGCCTACAGAGTTTGTATCTAAGCTGCTTCCTATACTGCTCGGAGAGGAGCATTTCAACCTTCCAATAGAAGTAGACCGGGCACACCGCAGCTTGGCTCCGGCTACAGACGGCAAGGCGAGAGCCATCATCGCCAGGATACACTATTACCAGGTGAAAGAGCTCGTGCTGCGGCTCGCAAGAGAGAAAGCTCCTCTACGATATGATGGGCGCCCGGTGTACATCTTTCCGGATTTCACTTCAGCCACAATGAAGAAGCGACAGGCATTCCAAGCTATCAGGGAGAAGTGCAGGGCTAAGTCGATCCGGTGTGGATTCCGGCATCCAGCGCGGTTCATGGTCACGGTAAACAACAACACTGCCACGTTTACCACCCCGGCCGAAGCTGAAGAGTTCCTGAGGCGCGAGGCTGAGGGATGGGACGCTGCCGCCAGCGCTACTGTAAGCCGGGGGGCAGACTGATATCCTGGACACATTATATGATAAATGCTGCGGTACTAAAGGATGACGTAAGTTATGTTGTTTAACAAAGACTGCCAGTTCATAAGATATGCTCATGTTCAGTATGCGTGAGGACTATTAAGTTTTATTGTTTTCTCAATACTTGTCTGTGAAGTGAGGTGCCTGTTTTCCCAAGGCTGGAGGAAGATGGATAGTTATACTGCTAGTCTGGACCACCAGCAGGTTCCCAAGTCTAGTTTTAACTTTAAGTTAGGGGTATGGAAGTACTACTCCTGTGTTCACACGGAAGGGTTTTGTGTTTGTTATGGGGTGATGACTCAGCACATCTGTCTGTTTGAATTAATTGAATATGCCTTATCACAGTCATGGAAAATGTTTTCATTTTTATATATACAGTAGATACTCAGTATGTTAGCTGATTCTCATGGATGCAGCAATGGTAAAATTAAAATAACTAGCTGGAATGTAAGAGGGATGAACAGCCCACTGAAAAGGGGAAAGGTGTATGCTCATTTACGAGCACTTAAATCAGACATATATTTTCTCCAGGAGACACACATTAAAAAAACAGCAGAAAATATACTATGTCCCTCATGGGCTTCTCAGGTCTATCAATCCAACTTCAGTACAAAAGCTAGGGGCGTTGCAATTATGATAAGTAAAAATATACCATTTATCCATTCTCAAACAATTTCGGACCATAGGGGCAGGTATGTGATAGTTTGTGGGACTCTGAACTCCACGCCATTAATTCTAGTAAATGTTTACGGGCCCAATTTCGATGACCCAATTTTCTTTCAGAACCTTTACAATACCCTGCCAAATCTGTCAGATTCAAATGTAATCATGGGTGGGGATTTCAACTACGTCTTAGACCCTGTTCTCGATCGACAGCACTCCCACACTGCTGTATTTAGAAACAGTGGCATGCTCAACAATCTTATGCAATCTTATAATTTGGTGGATATCTGGAGGCTTCTCCATCCCACCGCGAGGGATTTTTCTTATTTTTCCACAGTACATAAATCCTATTCCAGGATTGACTACTTTTTGATTGATTCTAAGCTACTACAGTCAGTTGTTGACTGCACTTACCATAATATACTAATATCAGACCACGCTCCTGTTTCATTAAGTCTTGACTTGAACCACAAGAGAGGTGAATATAGCTGGCGTTTGAATAATGCACTATTAAAAGATGAAAATTTCTGTACTTATCTCTCTGATAAAATAGTACTGTATTTAAGCAGCAACGATACGGGCGAGGTGGATGATTCCACTCTGTGGGAGGCCATGAAGGCTGTCCTTAGAGGCCATATAATATCATATGAGGCAATAGAGGAAAAAAAATCAAAGGAAAGATTAACTGAAATCGATGATCAATTGACCAAACTAGAAACCTCATACAAAACTGAGCGTAAACTAGAAGTACTTAATAAAATAACAGCCCTACGGTATGAATATAACTCTATAATGTCAAAAAATGTATCAAAATTACTAGTACAAGTCAGACAGAGATATTTTGAGCTTGGCGACAAGCCACACAAGCTATTAGCCCGCCAGCTGAGGCAAATACAGGCTTCTAGAGCCATACATTGTATCAAATCCGAAAAAGGAACCTTGCATACTGACCCAGTGAAGATCAATGAATGTTTTGCAGATTTCTATGCTAATGTCTACAAGTCACAGGGCGGCCTAGACCTTCAAGCCTTTAATGCATTCTTTGAGAGTCTGGATTTACCTAAATTATCATTGGACTCAGCTGATATGTTAGACAGAGCCATCAATCTAGATGAGATTACCCAGGTTATCTCTTCCTTTCCAAATAACAAAGCACCTGGTCCAGATGGTTTTAATGTAGAGTTTTTCAAAAAATTTGGCTCTAAGGTGTCCCCGCTGCTCTTACGAATGTTCAATCACACAAAGTTATCCTCGGCTTTGCCACCTACCTTATATAAAGCTAATATTTCACTAATCCCAAAGCCAGGCCGTGACCCTCAGATGGTATCATCATATCGCCCGATTTCGCTATTATCCATCGAAACCAAAATTCTTGGAAAAATTCTTGCTAATAGACTTAAAGAATGCATACACTCCATCATACATCCAGATCAAACTGGCTTTATGCCCGGTCGACATATGTATTTTAATTGTCGCCGCCTTTTCAATATACTATATGCCAAGCATTCAGGAGAGGCAGTTGTTATTTCACTGAATGTGCAACGCGCGTTTGATCAAGTAGAGTGGCCTTACATGATGTCTGTGCTCAAAAAATTTGGATTTGGACCCTCTTTCATGAAATGGATTGAAATAATTTACTTACAACCGACTGCATCAGTTATTACAAATCAGAATATCTCCCCTCCATTTGCAGTTCACCGTGGGACCCGTCAAGGTTGCCCCCTCTCCCCCTTTTTGTTCGCAATTATCATCGAACCGCTCGCTGCAAGTATCAGACAGAGTCCTTTAATCTCCCCCATTAACATGTTTGGCTATAAACATCATCTTTCATTATATGCAGACGACGTCCTCCTGTACATTTCTCAGCCACAAGCATCAATAGCTCCTCTCCTGACTCTCATTGATAAATTTGGTGGCCTCTCAGGATTTTCTATCAACTGGGAGAAAAGTGAACTTATGCCCGTCTCCGCAACAGTTAACAAGACATACTTGCAATCCATTCCATTTAAAAAATCCTACAAAACTTTTACATATTTAGGAGTGACTGTCACCAAAAATCCAAATGATCTCCTCCGGTTAAACTGGCAAAACAAAACTGAGCAAGTCAAAACTAATGTCGAGTTTTGGAGAACCCTCCCGATATCTATGGTTGGGAGGATGAATGCAATCAAGATGATTGTATTGCCCCGCTTCCTCCGCCTTTTCCAGTCCATTCCATGTTTTATTGCGCAATCATATTTCAAACAGTTAGACTCGATTATTATACCTTTTGTTTGGAGTTATAAAACTGTTAGAATCTCTAAAAAACACCTATCAAAACCAAAGGATATGGGAGGTTTCGCTTTGCCGAATTTTAAGTTGTATTATTGGGCGGCGCACTTATCTGTTCTTGCATGGTGGAAGAAGGGCCCTCCCTCGGAGGCAGACATCTGCCCTGCATGGTTGTGTATAGAAAGAATGCTTTGCAAAAAACTTCACTATCTGCTCTTCTTAACAGCCCTACTACTGTTAAAAAGGAATGCTTTAACAGCAGTTTTGTAATTGGCAACACCATAAAAATCTGGAAGCAGATAAAACATTACATTAAGGCTCCAAAAATCTACCTGGACACCCCAATATGTGAAAATCATTCTTTTTTGCCAGGTCTGTCTGATAGTGTTTTTCTCCTCTGGAAGCGGAAAGGCATTTGCAATATAGGTGATTTATATATTCAAAGCATTTTTGCCTTGTACCCACAACTTGTAGCTAAATATGACATTCCCAAAACTGGCCTTTTTCGATACTTTCAAATTCGAAATTTTGTCAGGACCCACTTATCTAACTTTGAAATTCTGGAAGAACACGGGGTCCTTGAGGCAATAAATAAGTTTGACCTTGCTACTAAAGGGGCAGTCTCCTTCTTCTACCAGATTTTGCACAAGAATACTCATTTGAACGCAGCAAACATTAGGCAGGCATGGAAAGATGAACTGGGTGCAGAATTGAAAGATGATGTATGGGATGAATGCTTAAAAAGTATCCATAACTGCTCTGTGAATGTCAGGCTTTGCCTTATACAGTTTAAGACATTACATCGACTGTATTACTCTAGAGAAAGATTGCACAATTTCTTTCCCGATGTTTCACCCATTTGCAACAGATGTAAGTCAATGACTGGTAATTTAATACACTCTTTTTGGTTTTGCAGCAAATTATATACATGTTGGAAGAGTATTTTTCATTGCTTTTCTATGGCTTTTGGGAAATGTTGGGAGCCTAATCTGCTTGTGGCCATCCTCGGGGCAACTACTCCCCTATCCTCTGCTAACAAATATGAGAAGAAGGCTATCCTATTTGGAACTATGATTGCAAAGAAGTTAATTCTCCGGGCATGGAGGTCAGACTTTGCACCCTCGTATGACTTGTGGCTGGGAGAAATGGCAAATATGCTTCACCTGGAAAGACTGAGATTTTTTGAATGAAGACAGGGGAGATATATTTAAAAAGATGTGGGATCCGGTGCTGCAACTACTTCAACGATAGGACTACTGTGTCCACCACTGTGAAACGCCTTGCTGTGCATATTCCTTATTATACCATTCACCGTTCACTTTGCAGTTTTTCTTTAAAACATGTATGTCTAATTTGTTGTCATGACTGTGGTCTTTGTTACTTCTCTGTGTGATGAGCTGATCATGTTTGTGTTCTACTTGTTTATTGTTTACTTAGGGGGTGGGGGGGGCTTTTTGCCCTTTTTTTTCTTTTCTCTTTCTTTTCTCATATGTTTGTTCTGTGTTCTTTCTCATCATAAAAAGCAATAAACATATAAATAAAAAAAAAGATTAGCACATGTAAAAAGTAATCAAATAAATACAATGTCAATGGATCCAGGATTTTGTTTGTGTGTGTGTGTATGTGTGTATAAAGTGTAATTATCAGAGGTTTACTGTTGTATATAATGTACATGGTACTGTAGGATGGGAAGATGTATTCAACATATGGTTACATACTAGATTTGATTTTCAGTCCCTCACATTCCATTTGTTTTATATTATGTTCAATAAATGTTGCTGTTCTTAATAAGCTATTCTGTGTTTTTGGGGGTTTTTTTGGCAGCTAACTGTAGTTAACAAGCTGATAATAAAGCCATAAACTTACTCACTCATGTTCATAAGCTCAAGTTCAGCTTTGTCAGCTTTGTAAAGAGCAAAACATCATGCTAACATGACTCAGGGTCTGGCTATTAAAATGTGTATCCCTGATTTCAGGTCACAAAAAATAAACATTTAGAGGTTTTAGTTTGAATAATGGAGTAATAATTAAATGTATTACCTTCATCAGAAATAAATGTAGAATGGGTCAGTGGAATGACTAACGCAACCATTTTAAATATTGAACTGTGGCTCCCTCTTGTGGTCATTTTGCTGCAGTAACTTTCCCCAGCCACAGACTAAAAGTGAAGAGGCCCGTGGACATGAAATCTTGGCGTGTGTCCTAAAAACAAAACAGTAACTATTTCGGTGCATTTTCAGTATTAACTCTCTAACCAGAGTTAATCTCGGTGCGTGTGCGTTTTGGGGCGCAGAATTTACAGAGACTCTTAAATTCACCAACATTTCACTGACTCTTTCAGCTGAAACTGAAACATTCATTAGAAAGCATCAATTTCATACGCATATTTAGTTTACTCAATAAAAAACATGGTCTAGACCTATTCTATATGAAAAGTGACCTCAGATGACTTTGTTGTGATTTTGCGCTACATATAGAATATATAAATATATGAATAAAATCCATCTGACTTTTCAGGGGGGTGGCGGGGGCACGATGGCGCCTGGCCTTGATGGTTTAAATAGTGAAATAAAACTGTCAAGACTAAAATAGATAGGAAAAAGATAAATCGTGGGGCTGTTAAACTCCTTGCCTACCCGCCAACGGGTCTCCACCATCTGCTTCGGTATCCGGCTTGTCCTCCACATTAGCATCAGGCTCAAAAAATAGGCTACGTCCTTCTCACCGCCGCATTCTGGCTCTTTTCCAGAGTGAAAAAAAAACTGAAATTGAGGAAATATTTTTCCGCATTTTAAGCTCACTGTTCTCCTTTTCTCTCTTCGCCTTCCCTGGTGCTGCTCCAGTGGTCCACCATTTTTTAAAATTCATTTTCTGCTATGAGGAGAATGATAGCCTACGTTAGGTCAGTTCTCAAGGTAACATGACTCATCGTCATCATCACAGGCACAGCAACAAAACAACCATTAAAACTTTTGTTATAATGAAATAAAGTACCCACATGAATTTATTAATATTTCAACACAGGTACTAGCATAAAGTTAAGTATTTCTCTGATTTAAAAAAAGAAGAAGGAGTAAAGGCTGGATGTTACAGTTGGTGGGGTGTGGAGGCCCCCTAGAGGTCGGAGGCCCCGGGCACCGCCAAATCGTGGGTTAATGCCTGTTTGGCAACAAAGCAATAAAACTTTTTATTTTATTTTTTTTTAATGGTTGGATTAACTTCTTGGACTTCCCTTAATTCAAATTAATTAAAATATGAGTACCATGTCTTTGGTAGGTAACCAACCATTTCCATCACCAAAATCAACATTCATATTATAGGCCTAATTGTAAAAAACAAACAAACAAACGTCTTAATAGGACTCTTAAATTCACCAACATAACATTTCATTGATTCCTTCGTCATTAATCTCAACTTGTATGCATAAACTTCTCGTAATTTGTACATTTGTATCAATTTCGTATTACTGCTATATCTTAAAACTTTGATCAATGATACAATTTTTGTTTTATTTTATGACTTTTGTTATTTAATAGGGAAGGTATCTTCACAAGCCATTTTTGGCAACAAACCTCTCTGGCACAGTTCAAATTTTTCTTCTTCTTCCTCTTTTTTGAAATATACATTTATGTGCAGAAAAAACAAACTTTTCTAAACTTGTTTGGGGCTCCTGTGCAAAAAATTGGCTGTCAGGCCCGTGGCCTTTGGCCTAATTTGCCAAGCTGGCAATCCAGCAGTGGTTGAGTTTTAGATATTGATCAATAAAAACCTCTGGATGCATCCAGAGGCTTTCTAATGAGCCACCCATGAGTTATAAATGGAGATAAGATGTTATTGATTGATTTTGGTCCAGATTCTCTGCAGGCTTTGCCAGAAGTTAAGTGTTCTGCCAGAGGAGAATAAAAGAAATGTTTACAACCTAGTTCTTCTTATTAATGGACCTTTTTCACAGCAGACATTTTGACTTCTCAGTGAAAGAATAAGCACAGGTGGAATTAATAACATTAACCTTTCCAAGTTTCCCATTAAGTGAGCCAGACAACATCAGGGCCTCCTCTAAGTGGAATGCAGCCGTCACTAATGTTATTAAATACACCTACACCTGTGCTTTTCCTACTATGCGTGTCAAAATGTCTGCTTTGAATATGGCTTTTAACTGACAGCACTGGTAAAATTATTGCCATTGCATCCTGTCCAAGACCCTCTACGGATATAATGTTATACCTTAACAGAATTACAGTAACTGTGCATGACGCCTTAATAATTTGGGAGCCTTTGCTGTGGTAAACAAAGACTTCCATATTTAAAAGAATCTTGAAACACATGGAAAGTTTAAATACCAACGTCAGAGCTTCTCCTCCTCGTGCCGCCTCTGACCAATCAGAGAGCAGGCTGTGTGAGTTGACCCACCCTTCTTCTGCAGAGGAGCATTTCGGTGCCACGGCGAAATTTTAATACCGAAAGTGTCTCACGGCCCCTCCGCCGCTGAAATGGCTGCTGCGGCTTCAGAAGAAACACCCGCGCTGAGTGTCGGGAACGATGTACCGCCTGTCGAGACAACGGAGAGCACCGGTAAGGAGAAAGAGAAGGCCCTCGCCGAGCCGGAAACAGAGGAGCCCCGCAGTGGCGTAGAACCGAAAATGGAAGAGGTGTACGCGGAGGCCGACGAGGAGAAACCCGCTGCAGCGGCAGACAAGGCCGCGAGCGAGGCGGTGACAGACGACAGTACGGTAACTGTGAACCAGGAGGCGGCGGCAGCCACTCCTGAAGAACCGGAGCAAAAGCCGGAGTCCCAGCTAAACCCGGGAGAAGGTAACAATGAAACTACTAACGATACCGCGTTAAAAGAAGCCAAGGAGGACCTGGGAGAGGACAGCCGGTGTTCAGTGATAAACTGCGAGAAGAGTAAAACAGTTTGCGAAGATGGTGAGAAAGCCGGAGGAGGGGAGCTGGGCGACAAGAGGCGGCCGAGTGTCGAGGTATCATCCTCGGATGGTGAACCGCTGAGCCGCATGGACTCGGAGGACAGGTTGGTTGTGGGAAATGAATGATCAGTGTTGAGCGGTGTTACAGAAACGTTAGCCACGAACAACAAGTCAGTATTAGCAACTCGTCTTTTAATGAATACAGGATAACAACTTAGTTAGCTAACGTTAATTAGAGTGCTTGTTGTTAACAGGCCAAGCTTTAAAATGTACACCTTCATGTCACGAACCACAAATGTCAAATCAACGTGTTAATTTCAATTTCAACGTGTCATATTTTCACATCAGCCAGTAACGTCAGACATGTTTCAAAACCTGTTCAGTTAGATATGCTCTGCTTGAATAATAATGTTTGTGCCTAATGTGGTTTTCCCTTGAAAAAGTTAACCACTTTGATCAAAATGCCACTCCTCCTTCATTGATCCATAATCTTTTTGCAGGTGTATAAAAAGTATATACTATAGAAGAGTGCATTTCAAAAGTTTAACTGCTGGATGCAAGATGGCTCCTACCTCACTAAAAAGTCAATTATCAGCATGTTTATGGGAGAGTTTTCCCTTGTCTCAGTCACACTTGTGTAGCTTGCATGTGGGACCGTTAATGGCATCCAAATTAGTTGTAATGTCACAAAATCATAGTGCAGGTCAAGGTCTTGATTCTGTTCAATTAGATTTTACTCATATTGCCCAATATCTAAACTCCCAGTTTGCCTCAGAGGGCTTTACAACATTCAACACCCTCTGACCTTGGACCCTAAAATAAAAACAGCTGAAGTGATGAAAAATTGAAAAAACCTCTGAAAGCACAACTGAGGACAGATCCCTCTCCCAGGACGTACAGATATGCAACAATGTCTTGTGTAGAAACAGGGCAACAGTATTAAATTACAGAATAGACAATCCATATGACAGATTTCAAAGTAAACGCTCAGAAACTTCAGTAGATGAGTGGGAAGACAGCTTTCTCGTGTCAGATTCTACACATGCATTATTCTGCACACTCAGGGTCAAACATCCAGGGTAAAAATTACATTTATTGAAAGGTATTTCTGCCAATCCCCTTCATAAAATGTGATTAAAACATTGGTGTTAAAGTGTAAACAAGGAGCAGTCACTTGTTGAATGAGTGATGAGTTAACTATTGCCTACTAGCCCATTGATGATGTTGACAGCACAGCAAATTAATAATCTTGTGCTAGGGATATTGAATGCAGCACTGTAATGGATTTGGCATGAGTGATAAAAGTGGCATGCATGAAAAATCAGTTGCAGCCTGAAGGCTTTCACGCATAGTGACCATTTAATGTGGCTTGTAATATCTGCACCTGTTCTTCATGGCTGTTCAAAGCCTCATCTAAGCAATGAAGACGATGGCCTTGGCACACATGTTTTATAACAGTGGGACTGTATTCTTCCTTTTTCTTTTCTTGGTCTACTCACCTTCTCCTTCTCTGTAGTATCAGCAGCACCCTAATGGAGATGGAGAGCATAGTGTCGAGCGGGCGCTCCACCCCTGCTATGATGATCGGACAGAGCAGTGCCAGCTCCTCTGGGCCTAAGACAGTGGCTTACCCCTGCTGCTGGGACCTCTGTTCACAGTGCTTCAACTCAAGTCCTGATCTGGCTGAGCATATAAGAGGCATTCATGTGGATGGACAGAGGGGAGGGGTCAGTAGATTTAAAACTTTGTGTTGATCTCCTTTATTCTGTCTGAGAGGTAGTCGGGCAAGATAATGTCCCTTTTGGCTGTAGCTTAATATTAAGGGGCGCATGGTAGGTCACCTGGTAGAGCCGGTGCCCTTATTTACAAAGGCTATATTCTTGCCGCAGCGGGCGCAAGCTCCACTCCAACCTGCGGCCCTTCGCTGCATGTCATCGCCTCTCTCTCCCCCTTTCACGCTTAAGCTGTCCTGTCAAAATTAAAGGCATAAAAAGGCAAAAAAAGTCTTAAAATTGACAGTCCAGACACCCAAGACAGAGTAAAATGACTTGCTACAATTAGACTGCATACAACCGTTGAGTGTTAAAGAGTTGGTTCAAATTGCTTCGTTATCTTGAGATGACAAAATGATTACTCATGATTTCGAGATAACGGTTTAAAAAAAAAATAATAGCAAGCACAGCCATTGTCGGCTTCTGCAGCTGTGATGATCATAATCAGAAACAGATTTATTGCCAAATATGTCTTTAGGGGATTTTGCCTAACAAAGTAAAAAAAAAAAAGAAAACGTGAAAAAGTGCAGAATCATAGATACAAAATAGAAAATTACAATAAAAATATGTAATATATACCTCCTTTACAATGAAAAGAGTGGGGCAGTGTTTAAAACACAGAGGATGGAATGTGCAAAATATGGACTGAAGATTGTGCAATTGTTTGCAGTATGTCGAACATGTGCAATGCAAAAATGTCAATCAATGTAACATTGATTTAGGTTCACAGTCACATATTTACATTTTCTGTTTCTTGACATAAGAAATACCAGAAAACACTTGGACCCTTTCCACTTGAGGTTTCAGCAAAATCCCCAGTGTCCAGGGAATGGAAGTTAGGAGTGGGATTTATATAATTTGAGAGATCTCTCTTTGTGTTTCTGTCCAACAGTCCCTCTCCAAATTGTCATGGAAATCAACCTCTGTTTTTACTCTGCCCCACTCTTTTTCTTTTTCTCCTTTTCCTCTTTTCATGTTTGTGTCTCAGGTGTTTGTGTGTCTGTGGAAGGGCTGTAAAGTATATAACACACCATCCACCAGTCAAAGTTGGCTCCAGAGACACATGTTGACCCACAGTGGAGACAAGCCCTTCAAGGTAAAACAAACACTCTAACTAGGATACAATATATATTTGCAGCTGTTTCCCCAGTTTGTGATCATCAGTGATATGATACTGATCAATATTTATAGTATCAACATCTAGCCATTATTTTTGTTGTTTTACTACTAAAGATGTCTGTATGCAGAGGACAGTCCCCTTTATGTGTATGTTGGTTATATTTTGTGATAGTAAATGCATGGTAGTGCCTGACCCTACTTTGCCTTAAAATAAAGTTAGTAATTTGATTAAAATGTTGTCATTTTGCCCTGTTAAGTGGCAAATATAACCTATATTCTTTTTTTGTTTGCTGTGCTATAGTGTGTAGTTGGTGGCTGCAATGCCAGCTTTGCTTCCCAAGGCGGGTTAGCTCGCCATGTCCCCAGCCACTTCAGCCAGCAGAGCTCCTCCAAAGTGTCCAGCCAGACCAAACTGAAGGAGGAGTCCCCCTCCAAGGCTGGACTCAACAAGAGGAAGAAACTCAGGAACAAACGCAGGTGCTCCCTACGTACGTACCTAACAGACACACAAACTAACCCTATTTCAAAGTGTCTCCCTCTTTTCTTTATTGGGAAGGATTACAGGCTGAACACATTTTTTGAGCCTTTTTCTGCCATGTCTGTTGTGCGTAAGCTGATGGTTTCAGCTTCTAACTAGGGGCTGGCCGATAGTGGGTTTTCAGGGCCAATACCGATACTAATTATTAGTAGTTAATGAGACCAATAACAAATATTTGGAACCAATATGCATTTATAATAAAAATAAAAAATCTTTCTGTCAGTACATAGAATTTGAAAAAAATTCCAACGCAAAATCTTGTTTAAATGCCTTTTAGCAAAAATCAAAACTGAAATGTTCAACATTGAATACAGCAAGTTCCCAGCAACTTTTTTTTGTCAAATGAAAATTCAAATGGAAAATGAATAAACAAAAATATCTCCCTGAGGTTTTACAGGGTAAAAGTTCCTCCCATGCTGACACTTTCTCTGCTCTTTTTAATTAAGTTATTTTATCGGCAATCACGAAAATAAAATGCCGACACAGATAATCTGCAGAATGCCAAAAATCAGCCCCAGTAATCGGCCAGACCATTAATCTGTCGACCCCTACTTCTAACCACACTTATCTGTTTGTTGGAGAAGCTAGAGCTGGACAGCACACACACAAATGGCTACATGCTATTGTGCCAGCTACACAGAGAGATCCTCCCCATGGCAATTTATTGCATTTCAGAGAACAGCTTTTTAATCTATTTGCATAGTTCCTCTCAGCTGATGTGTCTGCGCTCATGTTGATACTGATACTTGGCTCCATGGTGGCATGTTTTACCTCAGATGGCTTGTGTCTGCATTATGCACACTCAGTTCTTTTTTTTCTACTTTTACACCTTTTGCTTGTATTAAAATTCAGGCAGCTGTAGTTGTGTATTGATGTCTAAATATGTATGAAGTTAGATCACAAAAATGTTTTTTTTTTACATTACAGACAGATTGCATGTTGCAGTTTTCTGCTGTCTTCATAAAACATCTCTCTCATTATTGTATATTTTACACTTTTAGTTAAGGATTTATATGACCGTTATTATATCCATTACTCACCCCATGTTGCCTTAAATTCATGAAGAAACTTTGTTTATATTGCACGCCTCCATGGAAAACAGAGACTCCAAAAAAGGCGAACATTCTTCATGTATTAAAGTCTCTAGGGATCATCTTTAACAACAGCAAAACTATATCAAAACCTGAGTACAACCACTTCCACAACTCTTGCAGTATAATCTGACTCTTATTTATCCAGTCATATGCTCAGTGCTTCCTTTACAGATGCATTTTTTCACTAAAAGGTTATAATATAAAAAACTTCTGTTTATGAGTAGTGTAGTGGCTGTTTTAACATACCAAAGTTCTTAGGCCATTTAGTCTGCAAGGTGTTTGGGCTTTGACTCCAGACTGTTCCAGTTCTGTTTGTGAAATCCAAGAACTCACATGAGACGGGGAAGAACTTGAAGGTCTATTGGAGAACACAAAAAAGGCAGGCAAAGTCCTTAAAGTATTACATCTCGTCTAGTACACTACTGTCTTGATGTCCTGTCCCTATGTAATGTATTGTTATTATACACTGTAACACAACATAACACGGTCAAAAATTAAAAACTATCCTCACCAATGCAGACTTCTCGTCATCTTCAAGTACAAGGTCAAGACATTCTGTCTTGTCATGCGCACTTAACTGCCTTATGGCATCATACCTGTGGTAAATAATCTTCACCCGTATTCTAACATAAATAATATAATAAATAATGTAAATGTAAGCAAATACACAAAAAATGTTGTGTAAATATAATAACACCTGAACCTATATGACATGCCATTTACCAACGCAAACATTTTTACCAAGTTTAAATTATGTGATCAACATCTTGACACTGACATTTGAAAATGGCATGTTCTATGCAAAGCGCTCTTTTCTCATTTATGACAACATAAAAGGGAAATTTATGGATATGGATTATGGAATAAATGACAAAGAATCACTGTGACCAAGAGTCATATATTGTCCATTGAGTGCCAGTGAGATCCTGTGCAGAGACCTGGTCTCACCTTGATGGGTCAATTGAAATTATTGTAAAAAGGAAATAGTTTCCAGAACCTCTTCATGTGATATGAGAAAGAGGTCCCAGTAAAAGATGATCATACTTCTGCTAGTTTGGTTATTTAGCCCAAATAAAGCAAATGTATTGAAACTTGTAGGCTTTCCTCTGTTTTAATTCTATACTTAAGTTTGTATAAAATTGCTTTGCATGGATCGCAGCCCAAAATCCTGGATAAATATTTTGTACCAATTTGAAATGTCACGAGGACTATCGTTGCCACTGAATATGTGCAGTGAGGCAGTTCTTCAGAGCCCTAAACCAGAAGAATCTCATTACTGCAGCTTTCAGTGGAGAGTTGTACCTCGTTTTTGGATTTTTGTGTTGGTGCAAAGCAACATTTAGAAACCACAAAGGAATATCATTTTTCAGTCATGAGATTATTCTGACGTAGTTATGGTTAGGTACAGAAAGACTTGGAAAAGCCCTGGAATTTTTATGTACTGGGCCACAGTGGGAACCCTGATGTTATGTTTGTTTGACTCTGCTCTCATCTGAGTCTGTCCTTTTCTTCCTCCAGCGAGGCCCCACGACTTCTTCGATGCCCAAACCATGGATGCTATTCGCCACAGGGCCATCTGTCTCAACCTCGCCACCCACATCGAAAGTGTGGGCAACGGCCACAGTGTGGTCTTTCACAGCACGGTGAGCAACTTTGCTACTTTTGTGAGTCTTGTAGGTGTTTGCCTCCGACTGCCTGTTTCCATTTTAATGGGTTTAAACACAATAAGTATCTGAGGGAATTCAGAGATAACAGTGAGGATGCTTTCTGATTTTCTTGGAGAAACAACCAGATGCATTCCTCTTTGATGGATTAGACTAAATTAATATGTTTATTTTGAACATGTCAATAAAACAAGAATAGGAAAAAAGGGCACAAAAAGTAAAAAAGAAAAAGTTAAAGAAAAAAAATATAAATTTAAAAAAGTAATAAAATAAAACAAATACATGTATATAGACAGATAAAGAGATATGACATTTTGTGTGCTGTATGCTTGACACAAAATGTTTGCAAAAAACCAAACATCGTCTTTACTGCTCTTCAGAGCTGCCGTTTCTAACTTTTCGAAAATAACAGAAAAGTTGTCATATTTGCTGAAACTGTTACTATATCCACACAGTCTTACATGAGACAGTTAATATGTGAAGAATCATGTTCCTCTGCCTCATCCTACTGCTTCTGATGGCATTTGCAAGAATCCACTGCGGCTAAATGAAAACAACCAGCCCGAGTCAACAGTCTCTAACGCAGCTGTCAGTCATGTCAGTCACCATTTGTGAACTGCGGTAAAACTGTCAAACAAGGCAGCGCTGAACAAGTATGAATCAAGATTCTCTTACTGCATAGCCTCTTTCTCGCTTCAAATGTTTTCTGAGACACATTTTGGTTTACCATTTAGATGTAATATGAGAGTGTTTGTGACCCAGCTGTCATGTCAATAACAGTCAAACCAAAATCAAGCCCACAGGCCAGAGCTGGACTTATTTTGCAGCTAAATGGTTTATAGTTTATAAAAGTTACCTAATGTAGCTATAATCAACATGTAGCTGTACATGTTAAAAGTTAACTGTACTGCATAAATCGAATATAACCTAAGACATCATAATATGAAAAGTGAATGCAGAAAGGCTTGTTTCAGGTTTAGTATTACATACTGGCATTTATGGCTGCAACTGTTGATTATTTTATACATTTGACAACTAGTTGTTTGGTCTATAAAATGTCAGAAAATGGAAAAAAAGTGTTGATTTAGTGTTTCCCAAAGCCCAAGGCAACGTTCTCAAATGTCTTTTTTTGTTCATAACCCAAAGATCTTCGGTTCATTGGAATAGAGGAGTGAAGATTTACGCACAGTATTTACTCAGTTTTATATCAAAATCATAATTAATCTTAAGTATAGTAAAAACACAGGCTGTCTGGTCATTTAATGTGCATGATTGTTTTCACATTTGAGTATTTATTTATTTTTTTTTAAGAACGTTTTTTATTTGATGTCACTTTCTTTTCAGACAGCAGGGGGCATGAAAGAATCACTATTTGAAAATCCGCCTCTTTGCAGATTTTTTCCTCGTTGCACTTGAAGTGAACCTTGTGAATCGCCCCAAGGCTTGATGTTGTTTTTCTCTGAATCACCCTTCATAGTTAAGACAATTGGATTGTTTTTGTGTATTGTGCTCAGTTCAATTCTGAGCCCAGTGCATGATACATTATTAATGAGCTCTAAAATGCCTTTGCACCTTACTATTGAGGGCATATATGAGCACTCACATGGGGAAAAAACTATTTTTTCCAGTGAAAGATTTTCCGTCTCTCACTGAAAACGGCTTCAAAGAGTGGAGGAATTAATTCCATATTAAGGAGGGTCAGCGGTAATAACACACTGGATGTGAATGGCAGGTCTTTTTTTGAATGACTGCCTTTTTTGTGCAGTTCCACTAGGGAGCGCTCTGCCTCCTGTTTAAGACCCTCATGTTGCATGAGGTGGAAAATGAAAGGGTCATCATCCATCATCCATGTTTCTTACTCTTAAGTCAGTGACAGTGATTCTGTTTATAGGGGGTACATTATGGCAGAAATATGTCCTTAATTATCAGTTTCTAGAACTCTACTCAGAAAATTAGCAATGTAATATTTTCCCCTCAATGAGTTACCTCATAAATAAATTATACATTTAATGTGGTTTGCTATTGTACCGTGCCACCACCAGCGAACCTAGCCGAAACGGTCTGTTTGCAAAGGGGAAAAAAAGTCTACATTTTCACCTCCCCCAAGAGAAAAGTGAAAACATTTTCTGAAGCACCTCACATGTGATTTACACCACATACACAAAGAAACACACACAGGTAGAAGATTAGTTTACAGGTAAGGGCAATAATGTTTAACTGATTAACATATTAATAATTATGTTTTCAGAGGTCAATATATATCACTAAATGGCTAAATAATGCAGAACTGAGTAAAACAAAGCAAAGAACAGAACACCTTAGATTATTTTATTAGTTTGTGTTAAAAAAAACCAAAACAAAACAAACTTCAATAACTTATTTTGTTTTTTCTTAATTATGCTTACTTGCGGAAACATTCATTAATACAACAGAAATTTTCAGAACAAAAACCCCATGCAAGAAGAAGATCACATTTTCACAATGCTTCCACTCAAACTCAGTAAACAATTAATAATATTGATTCTCCGGTGAGACAATCAGGAGTTTTATTGATTGAAAAATATGTGTGCGTGTGCCAACAAGGTCACAGACAATGTAAGAGTGTGATAGACCTGCAGGTTACATGCGTCTCTTCACGTGTCTCTTAAATGTATATTTTTTATTATATAAACAGATATCCATGAAACTCTGTTGAACATCTCTTTCCCATTCATTTAAAGGGATAGGTTCACCCCAAAATCAAGAAAAAACAAAACGTATTTTTCTTTTTACCTGTAGTGCTGTTTATCGTTCTAGATTGATTTGGTGTGAGTTGCGGAGTGTTAAAGATATCAGCTGTAGAGATGCCTGCTTTCTCTCCAATATAATGCACTCAGCATGTTGGGCTCAAAGAGTCAAAAAATATATTTGCAGCAATGTCTCAAGATAATCCACAGGCCTTGTTGTGAGTAGTTTCATATGGGATTTCATTTCCTTTTACAAGGAAGGAAGGAAGGAAGGAAGCGTGCATCTACGGCTAGCTCACCTAGTTAGCCGTAGATGCACGCTCACTGAGCTAGCTAACATTACAGTTCAGCTGAAGAGGATGCCATTAATGTTTACATCTCACGCTGTCACGAGCACGAGCCTCTTGTCCATGCTTCCTTCTGCAAAATGGTTTGTTTGTAGTTCAGTAGAAAATAGTACCTACATGACACTGCTCACAAGTTGAGCTAAGTTCTTCAAACATATTTTTTGGCGTGTTGAGCACCACAAGTCAAGGGCCATCTAGTTCTGTTATATTTGAGAGAAGGCAGACATCTTCATGGCTGTCTGATGTCTCCAACACTCGGCACCAAAACAATCTTGGCTGATAAGAAACATGTATAATTTAAATTTTTGAGTGAACTGTCCCTTTAAGGATTTTGTGAAAACGTGTAGTGTTGAGTACAGTGTCAGAAAAACTCACTGTTTATGTTTCTGTTCATGCTAAAGTGTAATTAGAGTGTTGACATCAGTGCTACTCTCCCTACAGTATTTGTCTGCTCTTTGCTCAGTCCCTTTCAACTCTTCTCTGCTCTGCTCTCTACAAACCTCAGCTGCTCATCAGCAGCCAAGAATTTTAAAAGAAAAGCTCAGGGAAAAAAAAGAAAAGAAGTGAAGATAAAGCTTGGGAAGAGGTTAAGAGAGGTAACCACATATTTGGACACAAACTGAGAAGGAGGAAGAGCCAACCAGGGGAGGGAGAGAAACAAATGGAGAGAAACAGAGACTTGGAGAGAAAGGACAAGCAAAAGGGGGTTAAGTGAAGTTCAGGGTCATGGAATCGGAAGGAGATCTAGCCAGTTGGGCATACATGCTCCTTCTCTCTAATCCCTGAAGGATTGTGGTGGAGAAGGACTGCGGCACTGCGTCAGACCCCAGGCCCCAGCGGACCCTCCCAGGCCTGGGGAGATGGAGTAGAGCTGTGGGGGTTCTGTGGAGTTTGGCTAGTGGGCCTGCTGACACGCCAGAGAAGCTCAGTCATGTTTATGATGGGATATTTTTGTTATTGCGCCAATCTGCGTCATCCACAGCCTGACCCCCTGACACTAGACAGGCACCCAGTTTTAGCAGGCCTGCCCTCCCCCGCCTTTGGTCCTACAGTTTGCACTAGCTTGTTTTGGAGCTGCACTAATATCCACTGTTCACTCCCTATTTCCTCCTGCGCGCTCTCTCTCTCTCTCTCTCTCTCTCTCTCTCTCTCTCTCTCTCTCTCTCTCTCTCTCCCTCCCTGACTCTCTCTCTCGTCTATTGAGGATTAAGATCTGTCCCTTAAAGCACCAACTGCCATCATCAAACCACTCAGCTCACAAATCACTTCATGCTGCCTAAACACAAGCCCACTTCTTCATCCTTTGCCTTTACATACATGGTCATGGCCTCTTCAGGTGTAGCCTGAGCTTGTGATTATTAACCTGGTGCTGTGCAGAGCCTGAGGGCACAGGTTAACAGCTATGCATTTTTAATTAAAAGGGCAATGAAGCAGCTGCTGCTGCACTGAGTCTTAGCCGCAAGGCTTAAGACATTTACTGTAGGGCCCATAGCGGCCAGCTCTAGATTCAGGCTAATGCTGCTGCCAGGCTCTGTGGATGAGTCCGAGAAGTTGTCTCTTCTTTCTCGCGTGGATCTACTATGGAGCAGCACTAGTCACCCAGGCTTTGGTGGGAAGCTCATAGATAAAAGCAGTAGCAGCTACACAAGAAAATATTTTTTATTAACATATGAGGGGGAATTCAGTATGTTTTACATCTTCTAATGGGTAATTTGGAAAGCTCAAAGAGGGGTCTCTAATAGCAATTTAAGTTGATCTTTATATACAAGTGATAAGAAATCGAAGAGACCTGAGAGAGAGACCTGTTTCGGAGAGCATACAATTTAACAACAGTTAGTTACAGACAGATTAATCAAGACGGTACATACAGCATATTAGCAGAAATGGAATTTAACATGCATAACTATGTTTTCATTAATTTAGATTCGCCTGAAACTAAGAATCGTTGTGTTTTCATGACCTTACAATAAGCGTTTCTATCTACAAACAGCGGTTCCTCTTCCATGGGGCCTGCCATGTTGTTTCTACAGTAGCTCAGTTTTTGTGTCAGTCACAGTAGCTCTCCTCACCGTTAGATGCCACTAAATCATACTTAAAGTTTAATGCATTTAATACATCTAAAATGTTGAATACAACATTGCACAAAACCCAGAATTACATCAAGTTGAATACACTAACACACATTCATAAAAAACATAAGTACATGTATTAATATATAGTTTTTTGTAAAAAAAAAAATCTGACTCATTCAAATAAAAACAAAAAATATATTCAGACAAAGTAAGTAGATAAATCAAATAAAAGGTAGAGAGCTTAGATCAGTCTAGTATTCAGACAGTAATAAACTTGTGCAATTCTACATTTGGCTTAATGAGGGAGGTAATTTTATCATCTGAATTAAAAATGGCTCATTGAAATAAAAAAAAAATGGGCAAGCTGATTAGACACCTGGTTTCCTGTAGACATGGAAGGCATATTGTACAGAGCCAGTAAAAATTTACCATTGGAAATTTGTGTGTTCGCTTTAGTAAAATCAGCCCAGTGGAGAAAGCTAGATGTCACCAACTTACTTAATTGCATTGAAATGCATTGATGGAGCAAGAGAGGGGGATGGCACTGACATCACAATCCAACCAATGACATCATGCTTACATGTTTGCATGCACGTGTCAAAAATCATGAGCGAACATTGACTACATGTATCACTCTATTTCATCCTTTCTATGATTCACTAACACGGAAACAAGCGGAAATCACCACAATTTTTTGCCCACAGAGGCAGACTGTTGTAGCATATTTGATTTTTAAGGGTCATGGGTGCTAGTTAGCTTAGATTTCACGCCAACAGTATTTCTGTTAAAGTGAGAGATGCTCCAGTCATTTTTCTGTTTCACCGCTGAAGCTGTTACTGCTGTGTTGCTCTGCCCGCTTGTTCTCTTTTTCCACTCTAGAGAGTTTTATGGCTGAACACTGTATTACAGACAAAAGGCAACAACAGGGCTGATTCGCCAACTTGGCTGCTATTTGCAAAAGATTTTCACAGACAAATATTAAGGCACAAAGCCAATAACAACAAAACTGATGTCTGCTAACAGCGCCTAAATATTTCATACAAAAATAATGAATCAAAGTGTGGCTGACAGCTCTATACCTGGAAGTTTATCAAAATATAAATTTAGATTTGCACACTTTTTTGCTGCTCTTGTACTCACAGTGAAGTGGGAGGAGCATATTTTCATTGTTTTTGCATTGTTCTAGATAGAAAACAAAAATATGGACCTGAGCCGGAAAAGATAGTTCCAAAAATTGATCAGATTAATACATGTGTGGCTCAAAAGTGGGAGGGGAAGAAAAGCCGTGAGGAGGGCAGTGATTCTAGGTCTTTGTCTCTGTCTGTGTCTCTTGTCTCAGTGGAGCCTCGTCCCTCCTGTCCTCAAACCAGTTTCCATCAATGCCGCAGCTGGTCCCTAGAGTCACAAAAATAATTTCAGATATTCATGTGCGTAAGCGAAGTTCTTCACATGTGAGCTCATTCCCCTGTCCTAAAAATAGACATTCCTAACAAAAAAGAGCCAATTGACGCAAGAGGTTATATCTCTGGCTATTTTTGACTCTCCTGGTTATTTTTCTAGCTTTACTTTCCCCTCACTGACAATATTTGTGTGAATTCCAGACCAGTTTTACTATAAACACGCACAGCATGATAGATGAAATGTTATGCATGAAAAGAGCCAAATATTCAGGAAGTCTGGTATTGTCTCAACTGTATTTTCACAAGAAGAAAAGCCTTGAAGCTCGTGGTTGTGTTGGCAGATTAAATCTTGAGTAGTTAAACCAGGTGACAAAACACGGCTGGAGTGAACACAACACGCCATGTTACTGCAGCAAATGTTAGAGAGTGGGTGCTGGTCTCTCCATCAGACGCACTCCTGTCTGACGCGTCTGGTGCTGACATAATCCACAAACGAGAGCAGTGACTTGCTTATGGTGATAACTGCTCAGTGAATACCCCATGTCTATCTTCTTGACTCTCAAGAATGTCAGCCGCGATAAGCAGTTCTCTGTTAAGTCCAGATACTCAGGAGATATCGAACTTTTGTCTGAATTCCTCGGTCTTACAGTATGTTGCAGGGGAACGCGAGATAAATCCCGTTGAAAATAGAAATCTCACTGAGCTCTTGCATGCATTATTAAGAGTGCTCACATTGCTTATTAGTGTAATGATCACCCACTGTATCACTTGGTGAGATGTTTGAGGCATGTAGCCTCATTATTCGTTAGACGGACGGGGCCAGGGTGGGGGCATGTCTTTGAAGCCCGTTCTCTACAGCCAAGAGAGAATGCTGCAATAGGAGCCAAACCTAACACTTTTATGCTAATCTGACGCTTGTAAAATCACAACCTGTCTCGGAATTATCCATAATATGTAATTTAAATCATATGCCTGTCTATACGTGGATGTGACTTCTTTTGGTGAAGCTGGTTACTTGCTATGCGTGAGCCAAACACTACAGCAAAGACAAACTGAGTGAAATGATAACAAGAAGACAATTTGTCTTTGGCTCTTGGCACTCATTGTATGTTTTTGCTTGGGCTGTCTCTGTGCAGGTGCTAGCCAGAAGGAAAGAGGGATCTGGCAAGGTGAAGGTCCTCCTACATTGGACACCTGAAGACATGTGAGTAAAACTTCCCCTGGCACTTTACCACACATCTGCATTAATCTTTGCCTTAGCCTAGAACATTTTACAAATAGAGAAATTGATTTTTTTAGAGCAAATAGAACATGCAAATTCTGCAAAGATCCAATTGTAATTTTTAAAATGAGTTTATCATCAGTACTCTTAGGTGAAAGAAGAATAAAAAATGCTTCACATGCCATTTGTACATTTTTTAACAAGGGAAATGACCACCTCCTCACCCTTTATCCTAAATGTGCGTTATTTAAGATAAAAATATTTTCACTGCTTTATTTTGCAGTCAACCTTTTCCAACAGGGATCTGAAGCTGTTACTTCCATGTATGCTGCCTTCAAAGGCACCAGATTCCTTTTTAAAAACAAACAAAAAAAAAATTTTAACTTGCGGAACACAGTGAGTTATTGATCTACCGCTGTCTCCATCCACAAGTCCAAATTAACACCAAAGTCACACAATAACACAAACAAACTAAAGGATCGAGGCAGCGTTAACCAGCAACTCTCACATTCTGTGAGATAAAATGACTGTTTTTGTTAAGGGAAGCTGGTGGCTTTGAAGTTAGCATAGATAATGGTTTTAGGTGGCTAAAATACATTTAGCTGCTGCTCTAGTTCACAGCAGTCGGAGGACAACGTCAGGATCTGGACCTGGACCATGGCCAGTCTATTAGTATTAGTGACTGCAGAGGGAGGGGATGGATGGCATGTTAACAAGGGGGATGCATTTTGGTCATTTCGCTATCAAGGGGGGTAGCGCCCCCCTTCATTCACCCTAAAATTGCTTAATTGATTGTAGTGAACTCTATAGCAGATATTTCTGGGTAAACATGCTAGATGACCCAGCTCCCTGCCAAAGTTTTTTTTTTATGGTATCTTTATGCCTGTTGCAAAACAGGTAGAGGTGGATTTGAAATACTATTCAGTATTTAAATGTAAAGCGTTTTTATTATTAAAAGATGTGTCCATAAACACTTTGAGATTTGTAGAAAACCTTTAAAATGTCACTGATCCACAAACAGGCAACTCAAGATCGCATTTACAAATCTCCTCCACATGCTTACCATGTAAAGCCTGAGCCTGTCACACAAACATTTCCTTATTGAGCAGCAGGGTGCTTGCAAGTGTAAGTGAACACCAACAATGTATACGTATCTCTGATAGTTTTACGACTCTCATTTCCATCCAGTTTTGCTCTCAACATGGTGGCCTTCTTCCGCGTCATGATTTGCTGTAAATCCTTCCAACCTTCCACAGTTGGCTGATCCAGTATTTTTTCTTGGAGAGCTCATAAGTGGGAGGATTCCAGGTCCCCTTATAGACCATATTACACTAGCACCCCTGCTTGACGCCCTGGGGCTCTCCTCAAAGGGAGCTGAGGGCATCAGCCATAATAATGGGCCATCATCCTCACTCAGTGTTATACCACGTTCATGCCTGAAGCGCTGATGGGGAGAAGTTTGGACTTGGCAATTAGAAAGTCTTCTGCGTGTCTCTTTGAGTGTGGAGCTGGTTCTATAACATCTGATTGGCTTGGTCTTACTTGGTTAAACTTATTTTTTTTTTGTATTTTGTAACAGTATGCAGTAACCCTCAAATTGCGCAAATTTAAATTGCGAATATTAAAGACACCTACTGGAAACATGTAAACTTTGGAGAAAAAAAAGTTTTTATGCTCTTATGAGGTTGTATTTCAGGGGATTCAAAAAGCCATATTTTGCAAAACTGCAATGGAAACACTATTTTTGTTTCACGTGATGCTATGGCTATTTACTTGTTGGTAGGAAATGGCTCTCTTGGGCATGATGCAGCATGTACTCCAGGAGGTGTTATTGCATCACATATCTCATCAGAAATTGAGTGGATCTTCCAGAAGTTTTGAATCTACAATTACTCTGTGAGACTGTGGACTGTCACCTCCCAGAAATCCCTCGGCTGCTCCCACGTATAAGGGGCTTGGCTTTTCATTATCTTTGCCATTGCACACCTACGTCGCCTTTAAAAGGAAATGATAATGGCTAGTGCAGTGGCTGCAAAGTTTTGCACAAATCTGAAAACTACTCTGAGCCTAATTTTGTTCTTTTTTGTGGCTCTAATACATTTTTCTGGAATTTCCAGTGTAAAAGTGTAGTATTTTGATATAACCTCTGCATGAACTCGCACTAAAAAAAAATCATTATCAGCCCATTGGGGCATGAGCAGCTCCACCCAGTCCTCACTATCTACATACCTGTTCCCAGCTTAGCCTCACCAGGCTCAGCTCACTTAAGGTGAACATTGGCACCGCTTAAGCCCCAACTCAATTAAGCAATTTGGCAGAAGGGCAGGCAGATTTGGCACTGTGCTTATGAAATAGGTCGGTCTCATCAAGAGAGAGAGCTTCACAGAGCGCTGTAACATTCAGCAAGGCTCTTACTCAGGGGAAGCTCCCATCACACTTCCAACGTTCCCATTAAAGGGTTTGACTGCACGGCCTCCGAGTATGATCAGAGTGCTGAGAGGGGAAGCATGAAAGAGAGGAGGAAAGAGGGTGAAGCATTTGGGAGATGAGAAGAAGTAAGCAGAAAAAGGTGAATAAAGAGAGAGGAGGAGGCAAATGAGGGGAAAAGAGAACAAGGTCAAAGGAGACAAAAAAGAGGTTGGTAAACAAAGAGAAAAATGGATTTGGTGAAGATGGCACTGGCCAAAGAAAAGCAGATGATGCATCAGGAAGAAGATTGCAGCTGACATCTTCCAATGAACATACTGTAGCTAAATCCTTGTTCTCTCAGCCTTCTGGCTGCTTCATCCTGCTTTCCTTTTCCCCTCTCTGATCCACCTCTTCTATCTCCTCCTCACCCTGTGTGTGGGAGTTTAATCTTGTGCATAGAGAAATAATGAGGGGAAGGGGGAGGAAAAGAAAGATGAAGTTTGGTGATCAGTAAAAACTCCTCAGATTAATTCCAAACAGAGGGATGTAGATGGATATTTATACTGATACTCAAAGACAGATATAAGCAGAATAGATGAGGGAGAGAATGGGGGAGACGGAGAATTGAGGAGGGTGAGAAATGAGAGTGGGAAGAAAATGGTTGTGGGAGAGAGAAATGTGAAGAAGAAGCAGAATGAAAACGGAGAGTGAATGATGGGGAGTAAACAAGAAAGATAGAAAAAGAGGATGTGATGCTTTTTGGCTCGGTCTGTGTGGGAGAAATCCGCGATCCTACTGAGTCACATACTTTCCTTTAGGGAAAGGCAAGCAAGGAGCTCTATATGACATTCAGAGCATCAGTGTACCACCAAACTACTATTTGCTATGTCAAGATGTAGTAGAGCAAAGGCGTCCTGAGCAGACAGTACCTCTCTGTGCGTTCTAAGCTGAGCTTCTCTGTTCTTTGTTTTGACAGCCAGTCTGGCTGTGCATGCATGTTAGAGCATGTAAACCCTCTGTGAGTGTATCCTACTTGATTTATACAGCGGTCACCTCTAATAACCAGATGAAATCCTGACTCCTGAGAGTGGCATAATTGCGTGTTTAGCGAAGTGTAGTACCCATCCTCCATCCCGAGTTTTACACCATTAGCTGTCAGCAATGTTGCCATTGCACACACTGTTAACACAGTTAGGCACTAGCATGGCTAGCTGCTAGCCACTGGTTCGATCACCTCCATGTTGAAAACCATGTACAAGCAGCAATCCCAGCTCACACCTGGAACACAATGCATGCGTGAGTGGCACATTAGTTTTTTGGTTTTTTTTGGACTCCCAGCTTCCATGTTAACAAGTTAGAGCAGCCACTCTGCTTGCATGAGCAACGCTGGTCAGGCAAAGATCTATGCACCACTGGTGGTGCAGGAGTTAGTGCAGATGTGAATTAGCTCCATGAGTTGGTTAAAACTTTCACTTTAGGCTGAGTATTTAATATTTCTAGTTATTAAAACAAAGTGTGAAGCTGTTGTGACGTGCAAGCTTAACCAAGCATCTGTTTTGTCAGGCTGCGCCCTCAGATAAACAAAGTTTAACTTTTGGCAAACACAGCAATGCGCATTGCATGTCATGTGATGAGGAACAACCAACCACAGCAGGTAGATATTATGCTTTTCTTCTTTTCTTCTAGTCGATGATAAATATGGAGAAGAAGTTGATCATTTTAGCACAGGGATATTTAGAGCTGCACATCTGTCCTAGTGACAATATTTAAGGCCTGATACACACTTAAAAAAGAACAGCTCTGAACTCAGGATCTCTGGTAAGTAGGTTATGATACAGTGCTGTTGGTCACTTAGCAACCTCAAATGCAAGCTGCTTTGGTACCTTTGTGTGTGTCTAACATTGGACTTAATTCTGATAATCCCCATTTAATCAGCTGGACATGCCAATGATGCAGTTTAAGATGAGATGAACACACTGCACTCCCTACGTTTTTGCTTTTGTATTTTTGGTTTTTGGAAAGGCTAAAAAAGGTACCACCCTGCATGCCCTTTAAATTCTGTATTTTGCTCATAGCACAACACGAACATTGTTTCACCATATGGGAAAATCAAAAGCTTGTCAGCCATGCGATTGCTGTTAAGGGGAGCGATTTTGCTTAAACTGTTTTGAGACTGGGATGGTTGATAGTGAGTGTCAGTTCGGCAGAGTTAATATTAGTCTTCGGCTCAGTGTAATGTCCTGGTATCTGGCAGGCAATACTGTGGTCATTTAGTCCTCCATCGAGTGACATGACCCTCAACACAGAGGTCAACATCAAGTGCTGTATGTGTACGTGTATATTTCTCAGTCACTGAGTCAATGATTAGCTGTGTGAATGTGGGAAGTCATGTTTATTAATGCTGGAGCAAACCATTCACATTCTGGCTGACACTCATTAACTCCATTTGGATTAATGAGTAACTGATTAACATGAACGACCAGCGGATCGCTTAGGAAGAGGAGGGGAGTTGGGTGGGTTGAGAGAGAAAGAGAGAACTATAATTGCTGTCTAATCTTTGATGGATGGGTGAATGGATTCCCCTGCATGCTGTTAAATGCTTCAGAATAACAAATAGTAAAATACACTAGTCGGTGACAATGAACGCCTCAAGCAACTGAATGCATGCTTGTACATCATTTTGGTACAGACTACACGGTGCTTATCATGCTCAACATGGGTTATCTTTTAAAACTGTTGTAAGATAATTTGGGATTTTTTTTTGCTTGCTTTGCTTTTATTGCTTTGTTTGTATTTAGTTACCAAAGTGCACAAAGAATGTCACAAGCTGATAGTGCTTCCTCAAGTTTATTACAACTTTGATAGATGGTGTTTTCAAAATAACATCAAACTACGCATGCTAACAGAATTGTAATAACGATAATAATAAACTTGATTCATTTAACAGTTTTCATTCAAGAAATGCAGCACAAAGTGCTTTACAATAAGGGAATTATATGCACTGAGTGCTTCACATAAAAATCGACAAAAAAACATAAAACAGGTCAACAAGGCAATTCAGTATAAAAGGACATTTAAATAGAGTTGAAAGTTAGCAATAGCTTTAAAGTCTGCAACACATCATACTTAAACTCTGTATTAAAACTATATTAAATTGCATTGTCCCTATCAAATAAGATAGATGAAAAGAATGCAAGTTAAAAAAAAACAAAAATTAGATGAAAACAGAAATGATGGAAGGCATCAAAGCTCAATATGAGCAAAATCATAGAAGCGTAAAACCATAAATGACATCAAGTAAGATAAAACTTCTTAAAAACAATATCAACAATGTGAAGCGTTCTAAAAGAAAGAATTTTAAGGCATCATCTGGAAAGTGAAGAGATAAGTTTTTTGCTTTAATTTAAGATTTTTTAGCGAGCTGGCTTCCCTGATATGTGTCGGTTGTATGTTCCATTGCTTTGGGGCGTAATTGACAAAGGCTGCATGCCTGATTTTCTTTTGGTTGTTGCTGGGAACCTAAAAAAAAATCCCACCAGCAGCAGATGATCAAAACAGGAAATGAAACAGAAACATTTCCAGCACTTCAAAGACCACAACTCCTTAAGCAAATTTCCTCAATCTAAACATTTTGGTATAAAAACTAATGAGAGTATGAAACACACATAAATATAACCTAAATCTCATCATTTTATGGGAAAAAATTGCATCAAATTCAAATATGACTTTTTTTTTCAATCTAATGTTTTCATTACATAAACCTCCCAACGCCCGAGGAAGAAGAAAAAAATCCAGGGAACTCCGTCACATCAAATTGGCAACGCTAATTCAGCATGCAGAATAATGGCAAAGATCAAGGATCTTTAAATACACTAATGATCCATAAGCAACATCCGTTTGAGGTGTGAAAATGCTTTCCCTTCTATGTGCACGTTTGATCATGAAGAAGCAGCAGCACATGAATGGCTGAACGCATTTGGAGCAAGCAGCCAGCAGCAATATGGGTGAGTCAGTCATAGGCTTATATATGGCCAGTTTGTCCTTGCTTAATTGCAGTCCTGCTGTGATATTGCAACAGAAAGGAGTGTCATTTTGTTCTGCACCATAAACAGTTACATATAGAGTAGAGAATAAAAGAAAAACGGCAAGAAAACGCTTCACTGCAGTTTATATATGTGTTGTAAAACAAAAGAGGAACGGCTCTTTTGATCTTATAGTAATAAAACGATCTCAGGGTCACACAGGCAAATCAGTCATGTAAGCAGAGTAAATTATATCCAGCTCTACCCTTGATTCACCTCATACTACCTCAGGCTTGACCCCGAGGAAGACCAATGTGAGGTTGATCTGTCTTTATGAATTCATTTTTTTTTTATCTTTTTGTATTTTAACAGTGCCATACACCTTCATGTTTTCGCAGTTTTCTTGCCTGGAGACATAAAATTTTGAGAGGGAAAATTGTGGTTGAAAGAAACGACTTACAAAGTGGGACCAAACTTCAAAAACAGCTGCAGGCAGGAGTTGATATCAGGCAAGAAGAAAATATTACCAAGTCTAAATGGCAGTAGCTAGTGACACTTTTTTCTTCTTTAAAACTTCAGTGCATGCACATAACTACCCTAGTACTCAGCACAGTGCATGCGTCTAATCCATTTATAATTCTAAATTTATTGATAAAACTGAGTTACAGTTATCTGTGTGCGAGTATATTTTTGTGCATTGTGCATTTTATTTATGAATATGACGCCATGACAGTTAGCCAAGTGGCAACCTCTGCTGAGGCTGTAAAATGAAGCCAATATGAAAGTGCCAAAAACTGCAGTTCTTTAAATGACTACTGGAGGCCATGTTAACTTGCCCAGCAGCAGAAATAAATGTGTTTACAGCCTGGTACAAAAACTGGTTTCGGTCTTTATAGCTGATATTAGGATTCATTACAACTGTAACTGGATGAATTTTTATATAACTCACTTGTTTACATTTTCTTAAGGCTTAAAGTTATGCATAATTAAGGGCGGGCCACTTGAGTGACAGACTGTTTTTCAAAAGTGTCCTCAGCTTTGCGATCAGACCTACTGTGATTGTGTTGAAGTTGTGCAGTCTCACTCTTTTTGCCAAACAAGGTATTTCTATCAGCTGCAGTGACCTTTGCGGTTCCCGAAACAGCCCTCTGAGCCCGGTCTCTTCTGCTCTGCAGAATGATGCAGTTTATAAGGACAGTGAACTCCTGCAGTCAATCCTGCAGACTTCCATACAAAGCCATTTAATATGTGAGCGATTTAATATACACTTTGCTGCTTTGTGATGAACTTATTGCTCCTGTCACCACTGGGAGCTTCAAGGCCTGGAGCCAGCTATCAATCCAGGCTGGAAGACCGGGCTTCACTCTGGCAGGCACCCCCAGTAGCTCTCCCCAAAGAGGCCTCACTCACAATATACATTTCTGGCTCATAAAGAAGCGAGCCAAATAACAGTCTCCTCTGGAAAATAAAATAAATCCATTTGTCTTTATTTGGTTTGGTGTGACTGAATAGAGTCTTTGGGTGGAGATGTCTTTTGAAATGTTCTGTTGAATGAACTGTTCGTGTATGCGCGCATTTTGGGAAGGAATATGAACACTTTGGCGCGTATATGTGTGTACATGACATGTGTGACATGCTGACCCCTCCGGTGCAGCCCTCCTGTGCCTTACATCCATCAGAATATAATAAGTCATCAACACCACAGCACACTCGCTCTGACATGTTTACGGTGACTATGGAGTGGAGCGGGTGTGTGGGCGTGCACGCACACAAATACACATGGGTGTTGACTGCATATTTAACACTCAGCAGGTCCTCGTCTGTCATTTGAGGTTTGCGTAGCACAAGGACACTAACTCAAGACTAATCCAAACTTTAAAGCTGCTTTGAAGGGGACTGTTTCTCGTCTTGTCCCTGCTTTTCCTCAGCCTCCTCTGTCTTCTCTCCCCACCATTAAAGGGGATAGAGACACTTTTGCCTTGCAATATAGAATCAAAAACAAGACAAATTAACCAATTATTAGGGCAACATTTTAGAAATTTCTTTGAAATATCCTATTCAGTGCATCTACCAAAATTATTTCAAATGTTTATGAAAAACAGGGTAAAAACGTCCATCAATTACACAGTGATCAGATATCACTGCCATCAAATGCCTCACGTATGCATGATCACTTCCACATATGCAAATTTCTTACTTATTTTCTGTGTTCGAGACATTCATGGCTGTGTACCCCCACAGGGCTCAGGTGAGGTCATGATTTTCTAAAAAGATAGCAACAACGTGTCACATCATAAGCAACAGGCATCCAAGAGACACAGCACCAAAAAAACACTAATATAGTGAGGCAAAATGCCCAATGAGAGTAAATCTGTGGTTTGGCGTTTACTCTCACTTTCACTGGTGAGTGTGTTTGCGAACAGTAACGGACAATCCTGCATAGTATCCCTTAAAGCAAAGGGCTGAGTTGGGCTTTTCACTTCATGTTGTGAATGGAGGGTTGTAATTGTCTCCAGGCACTTTGTGTAATTCTTTTGACGCTTATAAACACATTCTTGTTAAAAAAACATTATGTCTGTTTGTTTCACATATGTTCATTTTAAGGTCAGATGGACTAAAATGCCAGTTTGTGTTTCTGATAAATCTATATGAATATACAAATTACTCTGTTTTACGATAAAAACTGGATTTTGGTAGATTATAAATTCACTATTGTGGCTTTCTGAACTTTATAGTATTTAAAATTTAAATTATCCAGTGTGGCTAACCCCACCCTCCAGCTACTAAAACACGCCATAAAAGGATTTGCAACCACTGTTAAAGTGAGTTGTTGTACATTAACATGAGCCACTTTTTTTACCCTCCCCTTCCACTTTCCCTTCTTCCCTTTCTCGTCAGTTTTCTATCACTTTTCCTTCTTTTGTCCTCCACCTTTTACCTGCACCCAGTTGCAATGAAAGTGATGCATGTGAAGTGCTACCTGTACAGGACTGAATGGGCTGACTAGGCATGTGAATGAGTGATTTGGCTGGGTGGCTGCCTGCTCGCCTAACTGCCCTGTGTGTCTGTGTGTGTGCGCGAGTATGTCTGCATCTCTGGGGGCTCCTGTGATGACGCACATAGTGACGGGGGGAATGCTGGGGGTGGAGACGGAGGGGAGGGGAGGAGAGGGGGCTTGTTGGAGGAGGGAGGAGAGGTGCAGTCGACTTGCTAAGCTCTTTGTTTCTTCTGCACCTCGACTTGCCACGCCAATGCTCACACACTCCCTTCTTTCACAAGGGGATCACACTGTTGTGGGTACAGTAAGGTGCAGCTGAGCAGTACAGTACATCATGTGCACATGTGTGTATGCAGCTGTTCCCTAAAGACATTACCTCTCTGCACTCGAGCTTAAAGAGGTTGAAAAATCAGACGTCTCAGATTCAAAGGTGCACATTTTTCAAGTTTTAAATGCATGCACTCTCACATGCATGCACACAGACATTGACACACACAGCTTTCACTTGTCCCTTAGTTTTTCCCAGTGTACACAGGTGAACAAATGCTAACCATGAAGATGTAGTGTAGAAGGTACTTGATAATTAACAACATGGGAGGAACTAATGCTTTTCCTGTGTGTAAATGTGTGTACACGTTTATGAGTGTGTCGGCCCCAGTGCTTTGGTCAAGGCCATGTTACTTATGGAAATGTACTCAGTGTTCTGGGGAAGGTGTTAACATGTGCGCTGAACTCAATGAGGCTCTTTGTCCATCCCTCTTACCCAGCTCCATTTAACCTTACTCCCACTCCACCGCCCTTTTCTCTTTCACTTTCTTGTTAGAGCTCAAACCTTGACCACATGTCCTCTCTCTGCATGTGTGTGTGTTGTCTTGCAGACTACCTGACGTGTGGGTGAATGAAACAGAGCGATCTCAGCTGAAGACGAAAGTGGTGCACTTATCCCAATTACCGCAGGACACTGCCATGCTGCTAGACCCAAACATCTATCGGTGAGTGTGTGATGATGTCAGTGGCCTTTTTGTGTACATGCACACACACTAACACACTGCTGCAGATCCAGTTTTTCTCAGCCAAACACATGTTGCCCATGTGTAAATGTTATCTAATCCTCCATAGGATTCATTGTGTGAAGCATTTAAATGCAATAAAAAAGTGTTGGAAAGCATTTCCTCTGCCCTCCACACCTGTGTGTGTGTGTCTGTGGCTCTGTGTTTGTTTTTTTTTGTGTGTGTGTGTGTGTGTGTGTGTGTGTGTGTGTGTGTGTGTGTGTGTGTGTGTGTGTGTGTGTGTGTGTGTGCGCGCGCGGCATCCTTAACACTTTGTTCCACCAGGTGGCGCCAACTCTTGACTTCAACAAGAAGGTTTTAAAAAAGTGCAGAGAAAACTCATTTAGATTGTTTGTCTTTGTGTGTATGATCAGGTCAACATAGTACAACCTGATCAAGAAGGTCATTGACAACTGATGATTTGTCAAAATGAAACTGGTTGTTAAAAAGTCAAATCACAGATTTTGAACCAGGAAAAAGAACCTCTTGCTTCCATGCAAATAAAACTCCACAGCCTATATTTTCTCTGTCTTCAAGTGCACAATGTTCCACTAAACATTAACTGTGATATTATTTGGATACTGTGCAGCACTGCAAGACTTAGTTCACTCATCACTGAGATGAAAAAAAACAAGGCTAGCTTTACGATACACCATAAAAGGCTGAAAATGAACCCTGAAAGAGGAACAATGTGCCTAAAATAACAGAGTGGTCATCTTACCGGAGATATATGGCTCACAACTGTGCTGATCAGCACATAAGCTGGCTGATTTTAATTAGACCTGAAGGCTCAGTAACTGCAAGGGCTGCTGCTGGACTCTGGTTTCACAGTAGAATATAACCATCAGCACTCAGCCAGTTTATGTCAAGGTTGTCCTAATGCATGAAATCCCCAAACAAATGAGGTGGCTGGTGCCTCTGGCTGTAAATATAGTAGGGTGTTTGAACCCCTCTGCATGTGAATGGGATGTGCAGGAAGACACTGACGTAGCGGCAGTCTAGGATTATATTATTTCAGTGTTTCCATGTTGAGGTTCTTACACTTTGTCACAAGTCCTACTGGACTGAAATCAGCTCAAACATATGATCCATATGATGATGTTTTTTTTTGCACAGTGGCCTCACAAACTTTTTCTGTCTTTTCAGAGCACTTCCTCAAAAGCGGCTGAAGCGCAGGTAAGCTGAAACAGCGTCTACGTGTTGGATATCAATAAAAATACATTGATGTGCACTTACAGGGCCAGTATGTAGGATTTAGGGGAATCTATAGGCAGCACTTGGATGTCATATTTATAACAATGTTTTCATTAGTTTATGATCACATTAAAAATAATGACCGCTGTGCTGTTTATATCTCCATATGGAGTAGGTCCTCTCCCACAGACTTAGTAGACTAAAGTAGTCTAAAGTAGTCCAGAGCGGACAAACCAAACACTGACTCCAGATAGGACCATTTATGATATCCGAGGCCACCATAATTCTCCTACATGCTTTACACATGGGAGAAGTTTCAGCTTTGCAACCTCACCGCTAGATGCCACTAAATCCCACACACTGGACCTTGAAAGATGTATTTAGATATCGATTATACAAACAAAGTAGCACGGTGTGTGTTTGACTGAAACTCAGTCCAATTTTAGCTCAAAGCCAACAGTTATAACAGTGTATATCATCCACAAGTGAACATGTTATTTGACCTCATTATTGATGCCGACACATCAAACAGCAAATCCAAAACTGAAAGTGGAAACTGGACAAACGGAACCTCACATACTGCATTGGTTAGATATACTGCACACTATTGCCATAACATATACACACTGCAAGTATATAACAATATGCACTACAAGTATTTAACAATATGGGTGTAACTCAGCAATTTTATTTGAACTACAGAAATTAACGGTTTTCAGGCACTCAAATGACTACATTAAAACACTTCTCGAATGTATTAAGGCAACGGATTTTGCCTTTCGGTTATTTTTCTTTTAATACTTTTCTTTTGAATATAATTGCATTATTAAAAAATAATAAAGGCATTACTGGCATAGTTTGTAGCAGTAATACTGCTGTCACGGATGCACAGAAAGGGAGGGCTAATGCATAAAAGATAGCCGCATGACGCATTAATGTCACATCAGTATCTTTTTTCAACATCTGTGCACAGCTTTTGAAGTTCATAGTGATGTTGGTCTGTGTACGCAGACAACAGAGTTTATACTGCCTTATTCTTGCTTGTTAACTCCCACATGCCTATACCGTAAGTTGAAAATTTCCATATTCTTTGTGCTATAATGGAGATCAAACAATGCCAATGCCTTGATGGTATGGTAATGATTGTGTATCCGCAGTATTACACATGGCTCCGGCTCTCCTGTGGTGAAACATCATTGTGGATGATTACTTATCGCCCACAGTTTCACAGTTCCTATGTACCGTGAGGCCAGTTAATTGGGAAGCGGGCCATTTTGGAGCCACGACCCTTGGCATTCCCTAGTCTCACTCAAACATGAGGTCACTTTTGGCCCTTGTTCATTATTCCATTAATTGACCTCAGTAGTTCAGTGCCTCAAAAGCTCTAAAACACACAGTGTAATGTGTCTGCAAAGGAAGTCAGCTCAGTGTCTGAACATCCAGGATAAAGCCCATTTCTCATACTGTAATCTCTCTCATGACACACTGAGAACAACTCATTCTCTCCCTCTCTGTGTCTTTCTCTCCTTTCTTTGTGCTCAGCCTGTAAGGAGTCATCTGTGGACTTGATACTTAAGGGGAAATGCTTGTTCATGGGAGGTTTATCTATATGGGATGGGACGCTCTTCATCTGTCTCTGCCGAACGGGGGGAGTGAAGTGGCGATAAAGGGAAGTGAAACTTGGCTATGCTGCAGTTTTTTTTCCTCTTCAGTTTTGTATATCTGAACAACTGTTGTAGCCAACTGTGGTGGAGAATGGGACTAACATTTTTTAAAAAAGTTTATGTTCATCAAAAACTTCAATGAATGTTTTTCTAACAAGCACCAAACTGAAAATATTAATACCCAATGGTGTAAAAAAAAACCGATTTGTGTAACCTTGTCAGAAAATACAGCATATTTTATAACTGTTTTTTTTGTGTAAAATATTTATGCAGATTTGTAACTTATTTTTATACCATGAAAATGCTGTTGTGACTTTTGTGAAGGTTTTAAATCAAACCGTATTTACTGTGATAATCTATGTTAACTGTCACTTGTAGGATAAATTTCTAGTTGTTATTGCATTGTACATGACAAAAGTCTTAACAGATTATCCTATTTATACTTACTGATTGCAGTACTTTTAATTGTGTGTATGACAATGAAGTGTGAGGTTGTACCAGTCACGACTTTAAATATTTACCAAGTTTGTAGGTAATACAGTTCAGAAATAACGTTTCATCAAACCCTCAAAGTGCAAAGGCCCAGAGACACCAAAACAATATAAAAAAAATGGCAGCGAAGGCTGACTGTTGTGTTGCCTTGTGTCACCAATGTCTCGTCCAAAAAGTTGCACTTGACCAAACGGCAAAGACTGCCTGCATGAGAGGAAATAACTCTCCATAGCAGCAGGTGGTGGTAATCTGTATTATTCAGAGGGAAACCGGAAAACCAATGGGACAGATTTAAGATGCCAGTTAACCTTTAAGCACATTCACAACGCAACCTGATGTTGAAAGAACAACAATTGATGTTAAATGTGCACTAGCGCTCAGTAAGACAAACAATTGCAAATCGTCTGCTAAAGCACTCATAGTTAAAAAAAAATAATCAATCTAATGACTTAAGTTGTTTGTTTACTTTCTTCATTTGCATTTCTCTTCTTGTGCACTGACCTGAACAGTGCTATTTCTGTCATCGAGTACTACGCTGGCTTTGCCAGCAGGTCACCATGCTGTAATGGCTAAAAAACAGGCCATGACGACCATGGTTATATTATGAGACCTGGATACAGCATTGGAGGTGGGGCCCCGTTCATTCTCACGAAAGGCACTACTTCCACATCATTGGGCCCATGGAGCAAGCGCATTAGAAACTGGCTAGTTTGGGTTTAGCGCGCCACTAACTGACTGGGGAAAAAATTATTTAATCTTGCAGCTCTTCCAGACTTTCCAAATGTTATTAGACTGAATGGATTAAATCCTGGTAGTGAAATGAGTCACTTTGCGGGGTGTGATGCTCAAAACATGTATCCACTGATTTACAGACATCTCTTTTGCCATGTAAGTCGTTTAGAAAAGTCTTTTTGGGCCTATTGGCATGATGTGACAGACTCGGGAATTGTAATTCCACTGTTTGGCCTCTACAAAAATTAGCCTCAAAGCTAGGTGCACTAACTTGGGGCCTGTGCCGGATCTGCGGCAAAAACTATGGCAACAGATGCTCACTTATGACCCAGACATTGACCTTCGGCTTGATGTGTCAGGTCCCCAAATCAAAATGTACCCCCACCATCTCTTCCTCAAATATCGTGAACTGTGTGTATCATCATGATAAATTTACATTACATTTAAGCACTTAAAAGTTATTGTTTAAAAAGGTGTTTTCTACTGTATGTTATCCCTGTTGGAAATGGAATACTCTGTAATAAAATGGGGGGAAACGACAGACGATGATCGCAAGTTGTTGTACGGATGAGGATGCAAGGTGTTTGAGTGGCAGAAAGGAGCAATGCCTCTACTGTGGTATGAATATGAGTTCCTTATGTGTGCGTTGGAAGGGTTGGCTGGGTTGTTTGGCGTCCATTAGCAGAACAGCTTTGGGAGCATGCTGTGGAGGAGCTAATGACTGGGCCAGCAGGGCAGAACCCCTGCTAGCCTCAGCTGTTAGTGAACTTGCCTGCGGAGAAAACCGAGTTCAGGGAGAGGTCCTCTACAATATGGCTGTCCTGCTCTTCAGTATCTCATGCACTTACACGCTTACACATACAAAATTCATGGGGAGTTAGGACTCCAGCATATGATATAATGAGGCCTTCAGGTTTTGTTCCATTCTTTTTGGGGAAAAGCACTGAAAGTTTTTTGGCACCCTGTTGTTTTCTTGTGCTTTGCTTTTTGTCTGTCTCATACCTGCAGTGGTCGGTGGCAGCTCTTGGAACTGTTTTGTGGCAAAAACTACCTAAAGATACTACCTAAAGCCAGGGATCTTGGATTAAGTTGAACAACATCAACAACAATAAACTACAAAAAAAATGCTCTGCTAAACTTTATTTTCATTTTGCTGCCATTCTGACCGGAACTCATTTCTGGCATCTCATGCTGCTCCACCAGGCATCCTTTAGCATCTGTATGTGACACACAGCTGTCTTTAGGGTTAAAGACTCTGTAAAACATGGTTAACCTTGTCAGATGTTAGGCAACAACATTTCTTGAACAGGTTTAGAAAAAACATGTTTTGGGTTAAAATAGGTACGTAACGTGACCTTAATGTATGGCTTGTGTGACATAATACTTCTAACGAACTAAAGTTAGAACTGAAGAAGCGTCTCGGATTAGAGATGAAACATCTTCAAGTACTCAAGCACGTCCAGTTGCCTACTATAGAGCACGTAGAACCTGACTTGTGGTTTGTCACGGAACACGAACAGTGGTCTCCTGAGTTGAAGTCCGTGTTTGTTTGACCCATCCACCAACCCGATGCAGAGTTTCCGCTCTTGGCACTATGTCACATGGTCTCAGCCTCAAATATTTTCAAGGATGGGTTTAAATTGGAGTTCATTGAAAGCCTGAAACCTCTGAAAGGGTGTCTTTAACATCCATATCACAAGCTGAGATGGTCGTATTTGACCAGTGGGGAATGAAAACGGGCTGGTGATTCTGATGTTTGCCAAACCTCCTGTCTCCCTTCTTTTTTTGTTTTTGCATCTGACAAAAGTCGAACCAGCCATCATATCTTACAGTGTCTTTTGGATGCTGTTATCACTAAAACTGCTATATTGCAAACTGTAAAGGATAATGAAGTCAGTGAAAGAGTATAACCAAAGTGTGAGTCATAGTACTGTGTAAATTTTTAAAACCTTTTTACATATTGCCATATTTTTAAACTTGTTATTCTAAGTTGCGTGGGTCATTGCAAGTGTGTTAAGGTAACTATATCAGAAACATATTTCTATGACAGATTGAGTCATATGCACATAAAAGGAGCATTGAGATGACTTACTTGTAAATAATGCAATTATTTTTACACTGCAACCCATTTAGCATTTCAACTTCATGATGCTGATGTTAGGTTATTAATGTGTTAGTTTGGAGGTGGAACCACATTAAAATGGACTGCAAAGCCCCCAAAAATACATCAGAAACTATTGAAATCAAAACTTATACCAAATCCTATTTATCCCTGTTTAACTCCTGAAAATGTGTGTTTTTTTTAATACCCACTTTTTGCTTGCAGTTTCATAAGTTGAGTGTCGGACTTATCGCAGGATCACAGATTCAAAGCTATCGTTGAGCAGGAAGTTCTCAATGATAAGAATGTACTGTGAGGTTAGTGTGCGCACATTATTTACAATATTTCAGTTGCTCATGAGTTATAGTGCGAGACAGTTGAATAGACCTATCAGTTTCTTGTATCAGTGAGTAAATAACATTCCCACAGTTCTGTCGACAACACTCGATTAACTAACAGCAGACCATTTGGCAGTGACAAAGTTGGAGTCGAGGTTACAAACAGGAAGTAGGCCACATCTGCAGTGCTTTCTCCAATAATGATCAGTATTACTCAGTAGGAAAGCAGGCCCTTTTTGCACATTTGCAATGTACTTTGCTTGATGTACTCCTGTTTTGATATCCTATTTATGGCTATATGTTCCTTTACATTAGTGGACTGCTCCCTCCTTTCAGGATTATTGAGCATTAACACATTCAGATTTTTGAAGGCTTTTCAACGTTCAGTAATCCCTGTTGTTGGATTGAATATGTATGTTTTTTAAATGTCTCCTGTTCTCTTTGGCACATCATGTTTCCAGCATTTCCTCCTGGATGTTTTGAATGAAATAATAGCACGCTGTTTCTAGGACTGTACCCGACTCAGAGTTATGTCAGTCAAATTTTTTGTTTAAATTTGCATTGGACTTTATAAAAGAAAAAAATGCTGATAAATTGCTCTATTTGATGTTGAAAGTTTCAGTTTTGATTAAAGATTTGCAAAAGGCATTCAACAAAGTTTTGTGTTGTTATATTTCAAATTCTGAAAATTGACAAAGATTTTCATTTTTATTGTAAATGCATATCAGATCCAAATTTTGTTTGTTGGTCTTATAACTGAATAATCAGTATCGGTATTGGCCCTGAAAAAACATCTGTTGAACCCTAGCTTGAATCAAAGAGGGAGTCAAGCACGGTCACTCCGCAGCAAAATTGGGAGGCCAAAACATCCCCAGAAGTACATTGCACCGCATACCAACAAGAAAAAAACAACATAAAAAAAAAATTTGATGACTCGACTCGACTTGAGCAATCTCAGTCAACTGATGGGTCTCTGACTGATAATTCAAATCTACGACTTTTAAGGGGCAGCCCTAGTTGTTACCGAGGTTTGTTTAAATCTTCACAACTGACATCAGTTGGAGTGAACACTATGATTGATAGACTGGCAGGCGGATTTCGAAAGCAGGCAGCGGCTCTGCCTGCAGAGCCTAATCCTGCCTTAACCCCTCTGTGAAGGAAACGCTGGGACTCTACCCTGGAGTGACTGTTCACTCAACCCATGAGATGAGTTCCCCTCCTTCAGCTCCTCTTCCTCCAAGTATGATGCCAATCCCTCCGCCTCTATCTCCACTGGAAAATCCCAGATAAACAGTTTTGTTTTGGATTCATCACAGCATGTTCACAGATGTGAATTTATTGACGTCACTTACTTTAATATTGATCTAAGTTACACCAGTAATGGAAGCTCATTCTGCTCTGTGACATGTGAACCTCGTTAAGCTGGCCCATTAGTCATGTGTGACACTGTGCCTGTAAGTGTTGTCTGTTGGTTCTGTGGTCCAACTGCTCAAACCTGGACGTCTTCCATGGGCTGCAGCTCTTGTTACATTTGGTCCTGAATCACCCATCTGAGTTTCTCATTGTGCACAAAATCTTCCCTTTGCTTTGGCTGCATGCACCGCTGTCTCAGTAAAGAAGGAAGGCATTACATCAAGAACAAAAGCGATGAGCTGCTGCTCCAAATCCTGGACTGGAATTGTTTTTCCTCACTGTTTCAGATATTTCAAAGGAATAACTGCTAGGAAATGAGTTGAAATCAGTCAGGAGTATTATGTTAAAGGCTCGTTAATTATTGTGGCATGTGGAAGGGTATTAATAGTATGAAATGGGGAGTAGTGGTCATTAGACTGGTGACCTAAAACTTTATGATTTTTGCCTTTCTACTTGAAAATTTCACTTCATATAAATGTTGTCACAATGCCAGAATTTTAAACGTCATACTTCATACAAGCATGAAAAAATGATACATGATACCTCTTCAGATTCCATGGCTAATTCCGTTCTTTAATGTTCATTGCTGGTGCATTCAGTAGTTTGTCTGAGTGTGTGTATCTGATAGTCTACAGCTAATCTTGCAAACTAGCGGACCAGTCATCCTAATATTTTGTGTGCTCATTTATGACTTTGTGCTTGCCGACCTCTTGTGGTTGCAGTGATTCACAGTTGTTGAAAGACCTTTGTCACTGATTGTTTCATATTGTCAATGACAGCTAAATCCTCCTCCTTCTTTCTGGAAATTGTCTCAGCTTAAGACAACAAGCCCTTCCGTCTGTTGCAGGCCACATGTTGGCCTCTGCTGTGGCTCAAAAACTGACATCCATAGAAAAGTTTGGTCTCCATTTGACCCGAGGCATCTGTAGATTAATTCCATTCCCAATGTGTTTTAATCCACTAAAGATAGGCACATTACAGGATGAATTAGTCCCTGTTTTTGTTATCTGGGATTTTGTTTATGTCATCATTTTTTCTTGATATTTGTGCTTATACCATGAGTAAGTAAGTAGGCTATGAAGTTAAGGCTCTTATTCCTTTAATTGTTTATTGTCCTCATTTACTACTTTGTTGTACCGTAGCGCACAGACACAGCTGATATCGTTAAGAGACCAGTTGTGAATACCATGGATCAAAGATTTCTGAGTGCTCTTTTTAGTCTCATCTGTGCAGCCTTTGGTTGAAAATCTGATTGTAGATGTTTTTTTTTATAGCTTCAGTATTATCGAATATGAAATAAACAGATATCATTTTAAACACATGGTATCGAAAAAGAATTGAAGTATCAATAACTCTGACAAACCCACTTCCTTCTACTATTTCAGATGGTAATTAATCCGCAACATCTAGCTTTGGAGACAGTCATTATAGAAATAACAGAATCAGAAGTCATATTGCATAAACAGGGCAGTTTCACAAAGCATCATTGTGAAAACAGGCCGTATAAGGGATTCTGTCGGGCCCTGGAGCAAATACACACATGGTGCATGCCTGTAAAAAAAAGGACACGGACATATCAGCTGCTGGAGTATTTGTAAATTGCCAAACTCTTCCTTTGTAGATGTATTTTTAATTGGATTTCCATCATGTTTCTGATTCCTCTGCTACAGCATTAAACACTAATGGTCTTTTTATTGAGTCTTTCTATCTTAGTGTTTTTCCTTGAAGTCTATTTGAGATGCTGAAAGTCTTTTGTTGTGACGTTGCTGTCCATCCATAGCTTCATCTCCTTGTATTATTCATTCTGATGGGTTATTCATTTGTTTAAGCATTGTGCGCAAATATATTTTGACAGCTTTGGACCCTTCCATTAGTGCGGACTGCATGGAGAAACGGTCAATAATCTGTCCTTAAGTGGCCCTGACTGCTGACCCCTCCTGTCAACACAAGGATCTGATCCTGTCTAAACATCTTCCAGCTGGGGAAGCCAGTTAATCCTCCGTGGTGGTCTCTAGCTTGCTAGCCATCAGGTTATAGAGCAGGGTATCCCTTACTTTGTTTAGTTCAGATTTTGTGAGTTTAGGATTTGTTTTTACCTCAACATGGAGGAATTTTGACCAAATAAAGGTGGGAAACTGTTGCTGCACTGTTAAGTCACAAATTATGCTAAATCTAAACGTATTTATCTAATGACTATAATATGCCATGACTTTAGCATAGGGATAATCCATGCAGGAACCTATTTTCAGTAGGGGTGGATGCCAGAGATGTGTGCATAGCAGCTAACGTGTACTTGTGTCTTAATGTTTGAAATAAACACTTAACATCAAGAGTTTTTTGAGAAGATATCACTCATTTTTGTGCATTAAGTATGAAGCTGGAGCCAGAAAGCAATTAGCTTAGCAGGGGGGGAAACAGACAACCAAGTTCTCCCAAAAGATTAAAAATACCCACACCAGCACTTCTAAAGCACATTATGGCTCCTAAACCTAATCCATAGAGAAACAGAACTGTAAGAACAGCACTTTACGAGGAGTTCCATGCTTGTTTAAGAAAAAGTTACACCATGTAACTTATTTGAAGCCACAAATTGTTGTTTTTACATCACTGCTTGTACATGGATTAAAGAGATACATTGTGTAAATTTGTTAGCTTTACAGGTGTTAGTAGATGTTTTTGAGCTTGGATGCTGGGGCTGTTTCACTTTGCCTCTGGTCTTATTCTAAGGTAAGCCAATCACCTCTTGGCTCAAGCTTTAACACAGATAGGGTGTTTAAATCTTCTGATCTAAGGCCCAGTGTCTAGCAAAGTGTTTTTTTCCAGCTGAAAACACCAGGTGCTCCAGGAGTGTTAAGAGCGCTTTGGAGACACTGCATTTTTTTCCAGCTGAGAAACTTTCACTTCATCTGGTTGCGATGATACGGAATATCAGCAGAGGTAACCATCCTGGCACAAGGTAGAGTACCAAAAGGAGTACAGTTGAAAATTAGTCAGATGGCGAACATTGGCACATTTACATAAATGTTGATTAATGTGTGTTGTCCTTATGAATAAAATAAATGAAATGAAAAAAAAACACCCAATCTGCAGCGCTAAGCACAAAATCCATGTCCAACGCCTCATTGGTGTTGATACATGGCGCACAGACTGCAAAGTGTTAAAAAATTCAATAAATAAATACTACGCTGCCTCAGAAAAAAAATTGCTTTGATGGACACAGCACCTAACTCTCGGCAAAGACATAAATAAGCCTGTTTCCCAACATCTTAAAGTGTTCCTTTAAAGCTGGAATGTGGAGCTTTTGTCTCCTCCCTCTGGTAGTGAGTGTTCTTACACAAACACTGCAAATTTGCGCTTATTATGTATGTGCACAGGTGAACCCTTGGACCAGTCTCTTAAGTTCTTCCCATGGAAATATTTTGACTCTAATCCTTTATCTGAATGCAGAGTTTCTATTGTATTTGGTGCAAAGACTCCAGAAACTGTTCTTGGACATTTGTTAGGATTTTTCTCTTTTAGCTCTGGCTGATTGATGAAAATGCATCATTTTTGTTGCGCCAGCATGATAAGTCACCGTAGACACCAGACACAACTAAACTGCGAAAAACCTTCCCTGGGGCATTAGGCTCAATGTGAACCTGTTTGGTAAGGGCTTGAATGTAATGAAAGTTAATTTAAATATATGCTGAAGTCTTGCACTCCAGTTCTACCACGTGATGCCTGTCGGTATCCTCGTATAGACTGTCCCACAGAGGCACATGGCTCTCTCAGTACAACCAGTCCAATAGACTCAGTTGACATCATGCAAATATCACAGCATGGCTCTGTAAAGGGGGAAAGTCAGTGTGTAGAGGTTATGTAAGTTATCATTACAGTTGAACTGCAAGCAAAGGGAAGGCCTGCATTAATGAATTAATATCAAGCTCTGTCTTTGTGCTCGCCGAAAACTCATTCACTGCAGTTTCAACATTACGACTCTGCAACAGTGTCGAATGGCCCTTTGGCCATTTACCCAGCATCACGCTCCCTCTCCACTCTCCCATCAGGCCGTGCAGCTTTACAATAGTACCAGCTTTTATTTATAGATGATAGTATTTCATCAGTTTCTCAGTGTGTCATCAGCACTGCAGGAAAAACGGCAACGGAGTGCAGGAAACACACTGTATATGATTGGGGCATTATCTGTTTCCTATTTCAGCTTGAAATAATGTTCTATGTTTGGATTTGTTGTAAAACATTGTTTGTATATCAAACAGCATCTCTTTCTTCATGTTTATTTTGTGGTTCTGGTGGGAATAAGGGAGGATCTGATGGGATTAGATTCTGCAGAGATAAAACTGTACGACCTCCAGCTGGTGATCATCACACGACAAATAATCACCAACATAAACATGAACCAATTATGTTCTGCTTCTACACCAGCATTAATTTATGTTTCTGACCTCTGCTTATGATTTATGTTTCTGCTCTTTGTTCATTTGCATGTATTTATCTGTAAATCACAGTTTTTCAGTTATGTGCTGCATGCAGTGATGTGAGAATTAATTGACATCCTCCAGATTTATTTCAGTTTACAGCGGAGGATACACAGTTAAGTGAAAGAATTAGAGTGTAGGCTGATGTTAGGAGCCTTTTGTGCTACGTTCCTGAGTCAGTATCGGCATATTTGATTCCATGCTTCATCTCTGACGCTGCATCTTAATCACGACAGGTCAACGTGCTGATTCATGAGGGTCGAGGGAAGCGGATGGGGTGGTGGTGATTGGAGCATGCTGTGTGCTGATGACAGATGCAGAAATAAATGATTTGGGCTCTTTTCTGTGTTCTGAACTTAGGCCCCTTGGGAGCACCAATTAGTGAAGGCACATTAGCCATGCCTAGCTTCAGCTCCCCTTCTACCTCATGTGAAATAGAATAAGTCTCAATCCTTTAGATATTGTGCCATCACATATTTCCCATGTATGTATCTGGAGGATGAATGTGTGTGTGACTGAGTTCGCCATATGGGAATAATGTCACGCTTCTTGTCTGCCTTTTAACCAATTCCCTCCTGTCAGATTGCTTGGGATCATCCTCCGATAGAATGTAAACTACTTTCTCTATGACGAAGAGGACACGTGAGAGAAAAAGATGGTGCAACACTGTACTCTTGTGCAAGATAACGTCAAAATAAATTACTCACAGGATGTCAATTTTTACACTAATCATTGCCAGAGCAGTATAGCTCACACTCATAAGCATTATCGTCACATCATTGGCATCTCCCCCATCGTCACGATACAGGTAGGTATCAGCAGAGTCATTGGGACCTGCTGGATGTGTTGAGTTTCTTTCTCAATTCTGAGCTGTACTCCCTTTTTAGCAGATGATTAAATGCATTTGTTCTTAAAATGTGATTGGCTGGCAACCTCTCCTTTTGCAGCCTCCCATTTTGGCCTCCAGTCTTCAGTGATTTGTCAGAATTGTTGCCCAGCTATCTGTGTGGTCTCGCTCTGTTTATCTTTATCTTTCACCCTCTTTCCATTTCCTCCTCCACTCATTATCTTCTAACGATATCGAGCATTAAGCTCCGACAGCTACGACTCCGTTTCTCTATTTCCTCCTCACATTTGACTGTATGTTTAAGTTAGTTGAAAGTGCATCAGTCCCTTATGGATTTGGCAGGACTGCAAACAGGAAACATAACTAGGGCTGTAAACCTATTCATTTTTTTTAGTCACGATTAATTGCAGAATTTTCTGTAGTTAATTGCGATAAATTGCAGGTTTTCAATTCCCATATTTTTAATTACAAAATAGTTTTGAAGTCCATATTGACAGGGTAAAGAAAATTTTTCCAGACTGTCTTGATTAGGAATCAAAACAAAACCATAACTCCAGGGTGTAAAGTCCAATAGTCAAAATTTATTTTCAAATTCACAGCATGTTTTTACCTAAAAAAATATTCTGCATCAGTCCATATTTTTCAGCGTTCTGTCTTTCAGATATCATTTTCACTGCGGTCAGAAAGTCCTATTAACAGGGAGGTCTAGCATCCATCTAACAACACAATAATTTATGTTTATTCATTAAAGAGGACAGGCTAACAGGCTAACTCATTTAATCTAATGAATAACTTTATTAAAACAGGATTTTGTTCAAGGTTAAATTTTTTTTATTAAGATATAGCAACGGTAATTTGAAGCTTTATTTGAAAACCTCAAGAGAAACTTGGAATGTATAAACAAAGCATACAGTTCTGAAATCTACATCACAACTTCAATAAAATGCACGAATTATCCCTAAAGGAAGCAATTGTCATAGAGTATATAAAAGGACAATTAGAGAAAACAAAGGGGAAAAGGACAGATAATAACATAAAAATGTCTGTGCCATCAGCGTGAGTGTGTTTGAATTTGTAAAACTGAGTAGCAGGTGGAACCTTGTGGGATGGCGTCGGCCACCAGTGTATGAACATGTGTGAATGTGGCTCATAGTGTAAAAGTGCTTGAGTGGTCAAGTGACTAGAAAAGCAATATGCAAGTGCAGGTCCGTTTACCATTTACCATTCAAATGTCAATAAATGTATAGATAAAAAAAAAAAAAGATAAATATCAAATGACCCAAAATCATGATCTACGTCATGGGGATTTTTGTATATGTATAAATGCAGTTGAGATACATAATATATAATACATATAATCTTACAATCAGTAAAAGGAAAACAAGTCCTGTTAATCATACTCGGCTTGTTGCAGTTGCATCTCGTGCAAATGAAACTGTTGAGCAGAGCTTGTTAGATCCGGCTGACTTGCGAGGTTAGTGTTTAGCTGTCTGCTCAGGTCAGATTACTTTATGCAGGGGTGACCAGTCCCTTTCACACACACACACACACACACACACACACACACACACACACACACACACACACACACACACACACACACACACACACACACAGACACACACACACACACACACAAGGAATGGGCATGTCACGCTAACTCTGGCATGGATGCTACCTCTTTCATGTCAGAGCCAGCCCACCTCTCTGAATGGGCTCCCCCACGCCAGCTGCATTGCCTGATATGGAAATAGCTAGTGACTGTAAAAAAAAAACTGTCAAACCACCCTCATGCAAAAAAAAAAAAAAAAAAGATGTGTTGTCTTTGCTGCACTTTCAGAGATATGATCATGAAACCTTAGACAAGAGGAGAGCGGCTCTGTTTCCAAGTAGTTTATATCTTTCACAGAATGGCCGGGAGGGTTTCATACTTGTCAGAATTAGCAGTGTTTGCCCGCAGGTAACAGCTAACTCAACCATTAGCCTCTGATCTTTCATGCAAGAAGTGACCACTTGACAGCTGTATCCTCCAGATAACATCACCAGGCTCAGCTCTTCTCGTACGAAAGACGTTTCCTTGAACACAACATCAGAAGATCTCTAATCTCTGATGACAAAGCTGTAAATTTGGAGCACTATTTTACTCTGCTCCGAGCTGACACATTGCTGATACAAACCCAACATGGAGCTTTTAATGGACTTGTCTTGACTGTTAAATGTTGCTTTTTCTCTCTAAATCTGTTTTCCAGGGCTATATGTCATGTTTGTTACTTGTTATTGGTCCCAATTGTGTGGTAAATCACAGTTGGCGAAACAATGGTTCAGCATGTGGACTGAAAAATGGAGCCTTGTATAAATACCTGAGCACGATTAATGTTGGCTATCTGTCAGTTTTGTTTTGGTCAGTACATTTTTGCCCAAAGGGAGCGACCAATCAGATTGCAGATCCTGTTTGAAAATATAAATATTGACATCATGTTTTCTCTTTTAATGGATCCCAATGGTGGACGCCACAAATGAACATTTAATGGAATATTTGTCCTGAGAAAGGTTACCAGGTCTACACTCTCTCGTCGTCATGTCGTTGTTGGCCAGATGATCTAACCTTAGCCTCACGATGAGATACATGACATCCACACATAGCAACAGTGGCTAAAGGCATTATGACAAGCTGCCTCCTGCTTTTAAAGAGACTGAAGGAGGACATTGATGGTAAGGGCTGAGTGTAGAGCGCTGCGTTGTGTTTGTGCCGCAGTTGGCGACGACACGTGGAGAAGGGCCTTTGCAGCCTCCTGCCTCTCAGGGCTCCTTTGGCCTGTGTATAATTGATGAGTGGAGTGAATAAGAGATGAGTTTGTGACTGTCAGCCAGCCTGATGGGGATGGACAGACTTCAAGTTTGGCTCCCCTCATCTGGCTGATGATGACAATGATGGTGATGATGATGCTCGTGTTTCTTCCTCAACACTGTCCCGGACTGTGCCCGGGCCGTGCATCACCACTATCGTCACCGCTACCTCTTCTGGATGGCAACACAAAGACAGAGGGACGTGCCAGAAAAGGAGAGGCAAGGAGAGGAGAAGGAGGCGGGAGGCGGGGTTGGTGTGTTGGGGGAGACGATGAGAGCAAGAATGGAAGTTGGATAAAAGGAGGGCAGAGGATGGGAGTGGGGGAGGGGAAGACAGAAACAGCCAGAGTAGAGAAAATCACTTTAAAGGAATGATGACATGCAGATCAGACTTAGAAAAGGGATTTGTTTGCAGTGGTGGCCTATAAAACGATCAGGCAAAATTATTATCACCTACATTTCTTCATTCATAACCCAATCTCTACCCATTTATCTCTGAGAAAATACACATTTTGGGTAGAAAATATCAGAGAGGACTCGAAGGTAGGACATGTTGGGATGGGAGTGTGCTGCTATGGTATGAATATTTTACCAGGGTTGTCCCTGAATCACTTTCAATCTGTGTCCCCTTTTTAATAACCATTCTGCCATTCTGATATGACAATTTACATATCATTGTGTTCCCTCAGAAAGGGATTACCAACAGAAATTGGACTTGTTACAGATTTAATGGAAAGAAGCGTTCTACAAATGGCTCATAAAGGAATGCATTTTCTCCCTCCCTGACATGAATGCTGATGCCAAGTTGTCATTGTAGCATCCAGATATAGGAGTTGTTACAAGGGTGTTTCAGGACAAAACTGTAAAGGATTAACTGGAGGTGAATGACGTCCACATATAAAAGTTTGTTTGAAAAAACATTACGGAAAACATAATTTTCAACATAATCTTGCAATTTTAAGGTCATGTATCATTTTGTGCCAGATGGACCATCATGATTCAACTCAGTCAGTGGAATAAATGTTGGTGTTGTACATTTCTGCAAACCACCAATATGTTGCAATTGTATGTTATAATGTAGCAGATATGTTGAAACTTTATGTTTCTTTACATGTTACATGTTTTGGTTAACGTGAGGTTAGGGTTATGCACAAAAACCACTTGGTTAGCTTGTGTTGGCTTAAAACACCTGGTCCTGGGGACACAATCCCTTCCAGAAATGCACAGATGTCCTGTATAAAAAAGCACTTTACATGGCTCTATTACAGCTTGAAATGCAGCCATGTCTCCGGTAAAGGTCGGCTGTGGCTCAGAAAGTAGAGCAAGTTGTCCTCTAATCAGAAGCTTGGTGGTTTGATCTTAGGCTTCTCCAGCCAACATCTAGAGATATCTTTGTGCAAGATACTGAACCCCAAAAGGCTCCCAATGGCTGTGCCAACAGTGTGTTTAAAAACTGAGTAGCAGGTGGCACCCTGTACGGTAGCCCCGGCCACCAGTGTATGAATGTGTGTGAATGAGTGAATGTAACTCATGGTGTGAAATAAATAAAAAATATGAATAAAATGATAAATAAATAGATAAATTACCACAAATTCAATTTAATTTCACAAAATCTTCACAACAAAAACTTCACATTGGCTTAGAACACAAAGAAATACAAACATAATGCAAGAATAAACAGAAATGGCACTTGAATGAATAAAAGCTCTGTGCAGGAAATTCACTGCATTCTAAAGTAAATTGTTTTTTGATTTTTTTCTTACAAATTTGACATATTGACAAGTCACTCCGTTGAGAATGGACCTGCGACCTATTTTTGGGCTGTAACCCACCAATCCACCAGTTGAGAGCCACTGATCTACAGTATGAGCACAGTATAATCTGTCTCAGTTAGGATGTAAACTGTTTCCATTTTGTTTTCCCCTCAAGCCAAAATGTCAGATTTGTGCATGAGATATGTTGTAATCCAAGAGGAAGACTTGTGTTGGATTGCATGTATATTCCCAGTGATATGATGATAACCTTTTTTAGACTTGTATGACTCCGTGACCTTTCCTCTATAGTGCTTCCTTTTAAAAACTTTTCGTTCATTTTTTCTATTCAATGACTGCAGTGTACATGCATGTATCATTTATAGCTGTGTGTCTGCTCCATCCTCTGGAAATGAAATGGAGACATGCTAAGGGAATCCGCTGGTTTAGCAGATAACTGTGGTGGTGCCACGGAGAAAGAAAGTCTGCCCTTTACACAACCGCTGGGACCGGGTGACTGACATTTCTGCTAATGCCATCACATGAGCCGTGCCATTTCAGTGAAGACATGGACAGATGCCACCCTCTGCTCACACCACTGTGACCACACAGGAAACTCCATGTCTCTCTGTGTTTTCAAGTGAACGCCTGCGGAGGTAAATTTTTATAGCCATCTACGGAAGCACACCGCCTCCTTAAACATCATATGTTGAATTCTTTACATGATAAATAAGTGCAGGTGACAGCACGGTGGAAACGCAGGCGAGTGCAGTGCGTGCGTAGACATTGCGTGCACCAAACGTCACGTTAAAGCTTTTTATGTGTTGCATTTTACAGTTTCAAATGAATCTCAGACATGAAAAGTTGCGTGTCTGAATGTCATTTAAAGCCAACTTTTTGCAATGTTTTGACCTCAGACGAATCCCATTCGTTAACAATGCATGGTCCACTTTTACAGCACTCCTTGTAGTCTGAGGGGAGTGGGAGCTTGCAGAGCTCAAGGACTGTGATCGACTGTACTCTCCCTCCTCTTCTTTGTGTCTTTTGGGGGAAGGTGTTAGTTGGACGTGAAGCAGGCGAGTAGGCAAGCAGTGTAGCGAGGGGAGCCGAGAGTTTCAGCTGAGTCCAGCGTTTTTCTCTCCGCTCCCTGATGGCTCCCAGATGTTTTTTAAAGCAGCCACTCTCTCTGAGTTTGCTCTCTTTCTATCTTTTCCCCTCTCTGTGTCTCTCCCCTTTCACACACTCTGCCCCGTCCTCCTGCTTGCCCTTCCAATTTTCCCTCTCTTCAGGGATCACACCCTTCGCAAAAGTGCTCGCTTCACCTTGTCCGATCGTAATCACCCCTCGTCAAATAAACAGTCGTTCTCCACACTTGTTCTCTTTATTTCTCTTTTGCTTCTACCGCTCTCCCTCCTCTGTCTTTGCTTCTTTCTCTCTCCCTCATCCTTCATCACTCATCATTCATCTGCTCTGATGTGGGGCAATGGCGTTCTGTTTCTCTTATAATACACCCAACAGTGTTATGTTTGACCACAGAACTCCTCCTCACCATCAAATGCATTGCCCATGCAAAATTCATGTGATTCTAATGCACTCGAGTGCGAGTGAGATTCATTCATCTGCTCATTCACCAGAGTCCAAAACATGGCAGACAATGACTTCAGCCATTGTGTTGCCTTCGGTTCAAGTGCAGAAATAGCAGTCCTGCTCGGCCTGTGAGTGCTGTGTGAAAGCCCTTTTTCTTCATGCATGAATGAGTTTGTGTGTGTGTGTGTGTGTGTGTGTGTGTGTGTGTGTGTGTGTGTGTGTGTGTGTGTGTGTGTGTGTGTGTGTAAAGACAGAGATAAGGTGAGGAAAGGAGGAAGTCATAAGTCTCTTATTCCATGCTTCCTTAGCTTTTCTGAGAACACAGGAACTTTATAACTGGAAACAGGAGACTTACCGTGAGACTGGCAGGAATACATTAGTTTTTTTTTTCAATTATGCATGAACTAATTTACTTGCGAAGTAATGAAAGAATATAAGAATATCATCATCATCAGAATTACTAATGGTAATGATAATAATAACTAACTGTTACATCAGATTAAATAGTGTGCAGTTTTTTTAAATAGTGTAATTCATAGTAATAAATCATGTTTAAATGATTGGTTTGTACTTTTAAAAAGTAATATTCTTAGGTGAAAATATGCAAATTAACATAAATCTAAAATATTACTAAATCAATTCTTGTATCCTTCAAAATAAAATGTTCCAAGTGGTCTTGAAATATAGCGTTTCTGTTCAAGTGGAAGTTTTTTATTTTATTTCTGCAAGTCTTGAGAGTTAAGTAGAAGCAGAAAAAGGAATATAAAAGTATATATGCCCATTGAAAGAAATTATAAAATTTTTAGACAGTGTTTAATTTAAATGCTATAAATGGGGAATAGTTCATTTTCACTATTTAATATATTATAAAAGTGAACCCAATGTGAATGAGTCATAAGCGTGATGAATAGGTTTCACTTCCTCCACGGTTATCATGTTGACAATTTTAGAGTTATGATCTTAGTCATATCGAACCACCATAATCTTTTCAGAAAGAGATCCCCGAAGTGAAGGGCCTGTGACCTAAAATATATAAATAGGGATCCTTGACACAAAAAATGTTAAGAACCCAATACTCTTGCACATTTGTGTGAAAAACTTGGTGTATCTATTTATTTTGCAGCAGTTGTGTTATGAATTTTTTTTCAATATTATCATTTTTTTCTACTTTTTTTGTCGTGAGTTTTGATATCTGCATCATTTCCTGATGTGGCTTTAATTTTCTGCTGTACTCTCAGTGACTAAATCCTAAAAGCTGAACCAACATATGAGCCATAAAGTTAATGATGCAACGTACATTTTGGATTTACGAACAGCTCCATGGAGAAAACAGTGTCTTTTTAATCATTGATATATCACACACAACATTTCTGATTTGGCCAGAACATAAGGGACCTATTTACTTGTTGGCCCTGCATTTTAAATTGCCCTGACTAACCTATGGGGAACATCACACCATTTAGCTGCGTGTTCATCCTGCGCAAGATCTTTGATGTCAGTGAATAATGCCTTTACTTCCTACTAGTGATGCACGGGTAGAACCACAGCCCGCGGGTTGACTCTTGGGGTGGGCAGTTTAATATATAATGTCATTCGTGCATTTTGCCATGCTGTTTAGCTGGTTTGCTGTGTCTGTTAAGTAGCTGTCCCTTATTCACTGGAAACAGCAATACAAAATCAAAGCTCTGGGCTCGAAATTCACTTTACTTTACTTAAAAATAAAGTGTGTTTGTTGGCAAAGTTAGCATGTTCTCAAGTCACTTGCGGTCCATTCAGAATTGACCTGTGACCCACTTTTGGACTGTGACCCACCAGTTGGGAACCACTGTCATAGAACATAAACACGATCCGCATGTTTAGGTCTGCAATGTTTCACCATCCGATTGGTTCAGCCATGAGGAATATAGAGCCTGGTCTTAGATAATTGTCAGAGGTGATCATAATATAGAAAATTGTATATAAAATATCAAATTATTGACTTTTCAGCATCAAGAAATAATCCTTCAAGAGACAATTGTGATGCATCAAAGAATTGATTTTTTTTTTCCCCTCCCACTCCGAGCTCATTAATGTTGACATTATTTTCACAACAGCTGTAAACAGATTGCTGTAACAGTGGAATGATATTTAGGACATCTGTGACAGATGGCTCCTTCAGACAGTGTGACTGCACTCCTTCCCACCTCTCTCTCTCTCTCAGGATACAGGTTTCACATGAGTGTTCACCGACAGACAGAGACGTTGACTGTAAACACTGTGATCTGTTTTGATGACGCACAACCCAGTGCAAGCTCATTGATATGGAGAGGGAAGTGAGGGCACGAGCTTCCTCATCAGAAAACACATTCCTGTGATGTTGACCGAATGAACTCCGGACTCCACCGCATATATTTAAACTTGTGTGCGTAGATGGCGCATAAATGGAGCAAAGCTTAAAAGTTAGTTCACGGGGAAAACTCGAACTGTTTTGCTATACCCAAATGATATAGTGTCACTGATGCAGCATTTCAAACTTAAAGGGATAGTTTGGCATTTTTGTAAAATGATTTATGGACCTTATGACAGAGAGTTTGATGACAAGTTTTATATCCATCCATCTATCCATTGTTGCCTGTTTATCTGAGGCCGGACTGCAGGGGCAGCAGGCTAAGCAAAGCACTCCAGACGTCCCTCTCTAGAGCAGCGCTTTTATTTATTTTTCTAACAAATCTTTTTTCATCAGCTTCTGTTTCGCTGCTAATTTAAATTGCTCAACTTCTGTTTTACACCAAATCACACTTATTGCTAACCTTGAGCTATTGTCAAACACCTGTCATGCTCCATAACATTTAGCTGAATGGAACTCAATCTGCTGATGATTTTGTGGGCGAGTTTATTAAATGTAGGTTGCGTCAGCTGGGAGCGTTTAAGAGAACTTGTCGCCTCAAGGTAGAGTACCAGCTCTGGATGAGGGGAAGGCTGAAGCATGCAGGGAGAGAGGACAAACCTGCCAGTCTGTGTGGGTTCATATATATATATATATATATATATATATATATATATATATATATATATATATATATATATATATATATATATATATATATATATATATATATATATATATATATATATATATATATATATATATATATATATATATATATATATATATATATATATATATATATATATATATATATATATATATATATATATATATATATATATATATATATATATATATATATATATATATATATATATATATATATATATATATATCACCCAGAACTCTGATATATATATATATATATATATATATATATATATATATATATATATATGTATGCTCTGTGCAAAATCCACATCCAACACTTTGTCCAAGCTGCTGGCATTTGAAGTGCATTAATACACATTAATACATGGTGCTCCCTTTGCAAAGCATTAAAAAAATCTCTGTTGGCCTCAGAAAAAAACGGTTTTGTTGGACACATCCCCTTACAGAACAACAGAAGGACATTTTGCACTCAACTGAGAAACTTTAAGTTTGCACTTTAACACAATTAGCACACTATCATGTGTGAATCAGGCATTGAGGCTGGCAGATAGTGGCTGCAAGTGATGCAAAATTCATGGTGCCATCAGCTGTGTATTTGGCCATCAGTGTCTACTTTTTTAGGTTCACCTGTACAGTTTATAGTAATTCCATACTACTGTTCTGCTATAAATTGTTGTATTTGTAATTGCATCTTTCCAAAGCTTAGAATTCCAACATTGTCAATCATGTGTAGATTCATTTATATGTTTATTGGGAAGTTCATAGTTAAAAGTGATATACTGAACTACATTAAGAGGTGTTTCAAATAATTGTTAACCAGTTTTTCAGTTTGGCCAATTAATCAGCACCGATAGGACATTTGACAAATCATTGTTATCAGTGGAACACTGATCGGCTCTCCGCTTTTTTCCCGTTCCAAACTATTGTATTATTGTATTATTATTGTATTATTACTATTGGCCTATAAAAATCCAGGTGACCTCTAGTTTCAGGTTTTTTGTACTTGCCATTACCATATACAGGGCCAGAATATACATTGCTGAGCTCAGTGGATGCCTGCAGGGAGTGATGTGGTTGGAGCCGCTTGCTGACCTCTGTACCGTATGAACTCTGATTTTAAGTTGCATGTCTGAAATAGTGTCAGTGCCATTGTGCATGTGTATTCACACAAATATGCAAACACACTCAGAGACAAGGTTAGAATGTCTCACACATGCCTGGAGCAAAAAAACACTTTTTTTGTCCTTTAATTCTTCTTTCACATCACTTTCTCCACATTTTTAATCCTCAAACCCCCAAACCATAAATGAAAAGCAGATATGTTTGTGGTCATGTTGATATTGGAGTTTTTTGAGCAATGTGATGGAAGTAATTCCACAGGGAGAAATCTTCCTCTTCAAAAGAGACGGGCATGAATGTAATTATCGCACAACAATGCTTATAATTAGCAGGAGTGCAAGCTGGTGCGCTCTGGCACAATGACGAACCTTGCTCCAGATTCTTTGAATCATATTGTCTTTTCCTCTTGTAAAAAAAATGTTCATTATCATATGATGAACTGTGGACCTGCCTCTTCCTGCTCAAATCTCACTCTGTTTATGTCTCTGTCACTACAGATAACCTCCATCCATTCTTGTCTTCATTATGCATTTCTATTCTTCAAACAGAATGTTTACCCTGCTGGGTTTTTTTTCTGTCCTTTCTCTCTTTCACTCTCACACTGATTACCACTTACTGTAAAGAGTGTTTTCCATAATCTCCCCCCTCTCTCCCTCTCCTCCTTCTGTCCCTCCTTATTCTTATTAAAAACTCTCCCACTTTAGCATCACTCTGGCCCAGGTCCCACTTCCCTCCACTAAATGATCCGAGGCATCCTCCTTTCTATCCTTCTTTCCTCCCTTACTCCTCTCCCTGTCCTCCCACTATACTTCCTGCTCCCTCCCCCCCTCTCTCTCTCTCTCTCTCTCTCTCTCTCTCTCTCTCTCTCTCTCTCTCTCTCTCTCTCTCTCGCTCTCACTCTCGCTCTCGCTGGCTCGGCATGTAAGGAGTGACGCACGGCCCTGCTGTCAGGGAGAGATAGCAGACCTGACTCTGGCTGTGACGTCACCAGGTTATCTCTGAGCTGTCCTTCTGCAGAGCTGCTGCACACACGCACACACACTCACACGCTTGCACCAATCCTATCTGGCTGCACATAACCACAACTCTCAAGATTGAGGTTCCTAGCTCTGCTTGAACAGTACATGAGAAAAATGCACACACACACAGTCACGTTTCACACCTCCAAAATCCCAAACCAATTGCCAGAATCCTGCATGGCAGTCTCACTCTGAGTAAATCCCTTATATGAAATTATTAACATGCAAGATTTATCCTGTTCCCATGTGCGCAGCAGCACTGAAATGCTCAGTGATCCTTGGACTTGTAATTCAACCACCCATGAACAGATAAGATCCGACAAGCTGCATGTGCCAAAAATGATGACTTTTTCTACTTTTTACTGCAAAGTGTCTCTTTAATGATCTTCCTTTTTTTCTTTATTTTTACAGCTTTACATTTATCTCTATGTTTTGTATGATCATTGATCATGAATTGAATCAAAACATGGAATAGATGTAATTAAAGGATGCAGGAATTGCCCGCTTCTCTTTGTAAACTATATCGCCTGCAATATAGTTGATGGATAGTTGGAGGTGCAAAACTCTCCTTTAACCCTTTAAAACTTAAGCAAATTGGTTTTATTTCTTTCAAAAACATGGAGAGAGAGCAACAAACAACTTAATAAGAAATGACCCAAAAAAATAGAAAAATAATTTTAGTTTATAGAAAGTACTTGAAAGTAAGCAAAATAAATAAATGAAAAAATGACAATGAAACAAAACCACTGTAAAGAATATATATATATACACATATATACATATATACATATATATATATACATATATATACATATATACATACACATACACATATACATATATATATATATATATATATATATATATATATATATATATATATACACATACATATATATATCATGACATAATTTAAATATATAATAAAGAGACCCATATGTATAGTTTTCTGGACATTTTTTTGTCATATCTATCTGATAACCATTCCCCTCCCCCAAACTTCTTTATTGATGTCTTTGTCACCTTTTATAATATTTTTTAATTTATGAGGTTGCTCGTTTGGTTTTTCCACCATGTTTTTGACAGAAATCAAACTACTTTTCTCAGGTTTCAGAGGTTTGAAGGCTAGTGAAAAGTGCTAACTGCAGCACAAGAAAACTGATGTCGATCCAGGTATTAAAAGGTGAAAACAAAATTGTGCCAAAAATGCCCATAGTTTTTTTTAGATGCCTCATTCTGTATGTCTCAGAAAAAAGCAAAAATGCCTCAGGCATTCACAAATGTTTGGCATTTTTGCTTTAAAAGTGACTTAAATCAATGATCAAAATAATTGCAGATTCATTTTCTATCAGTCTATTCTGTCAATCTATTAATCTGTTTTCTAGCAACCTATTTATCAACTCATTACTTTAGCTCTAGAACAAGACAACATGTAACATAATAATAAATAGTCAATCACTGAAAAATAAAGAAAAATGAGAGCAAAAAAAAGTGAAAACCAACCAGTATGTGGCTCAGTTGTACCATCTGAGAATACATGATAAGCTGTCAAGTGGGGCGCTGCTCCAAAGACAGAAAATGAAAAAGTATCCCAGCTGTCCGATCATTATTGGGGTTAATGTGGAATCAGTGCGCTCCACTGCTGCACCATCTCCTCCAGTAATGAGAGGGTATCTGTGCTGCGCTGTGGTGTGTTTTCACAGGTGGGCAGTGGCCCCAGATTGCCCATGATGGATGGATAGAGAGATACCACCATCCCCTGGACAGCTGTTTGATCAAGACTTGTGATTAGGTTCTCTGTGTATTGGTTATAAATATTGCATTTTAATTCAGAATTGTTTCTTTTTTCTGTGTTTCTTAACAAAGGTATTTTTAAAGTTCTTTTACAAAATAGGAAATAAAAAACAGCACCTTTAATAGAAGTTGTAGAAGGGTTTAAGTGGGTCCAAATCTGCTTTGTCGTTCAGCGTTCTCCTGGGGTTCAGTCCCTCATGTCCTGGCCGGATCGAACCTTGCCTAACATGCATTGCTTCTAATACAAAGGTGAGCTTTGTTCTTGTTTTTTGTTCATGTGTCAGCATTTGTCCCTGAGGTGCTGTCAAAAGTACACCAGCTCCACAGAGAGCGCCCCAGGAAAAGAGAGCTTCTTTTTTTCCTTCTGAATAAAATTTTCACTGCCTGATTTCACATTTACAGTCAGTCTTAGAGTAAACCCCAACCAAGTCCCAAACTGGTTGGAAGCTTTCCTCACAAAGCAGGAAAAAAAAGGGCCACTCGCTCAATATTCCTTTGAAGTGGAAAATCAGGCAAACGGTGAAGTTCAGTGGGTTTGGGTGGGATTCACATGAATAAAATTGGACGCCCTGCCTTTTTCCATTTCATTGAATTCAGATCAGAACGTGACGCCAACTCTTAGATGTGTCGCAGAATTTGGCAGCGCAAGACAGCTGTATCCAACAGCCCCCGCCTCCATTAGAAAACTCCACCACCCACCATGCTCCTTCATTTTGATCATCCTGATCTTTGTTATAATTCATGGATCTTTCTCTCTATCTGACTCATAGTCTCTGTTTCTGTATTTGAAAAGAGTAAAAAATGTTCCAAATTTCATATTGTTGTTCTCATATTGTTCTCGGGATACACTGTCATCGCCATCCATCCCAGCACTTGGCTGAAAGGGATTCACAGTCTTCACAGAATGGGGACAGCCAGATACAGGCAGATGTTTGGAGTGGTGTCTGGGTGTGGCCGGGGGCTATATGAGAAGACAATAGAAACCGCAGGACAGGCTTCCCCAAAGTAATGATGCTGAGCATGAGCCCCTGCGTTTTCCTTTGTGTTCACCAGCTTACATCAGCCAGCCATGATGCAACATGGCAAAAGGCTCACAATAGACGCTGCAATGTTGCAGAATAAAACTTTGAACATGAAGCCTGATGTGACATTTGCAGCTTGTCAGGAGAACTCGGATCAGAGTTTTCTTTTTAAAACTGTGGCATACAGAGCTCATAGCACTTGCCATTTTATCATTCTCTCCCGCTGTTAGCTCACTTTAAGTTGAATCGGAGCCCTACGGAGGAGGGATAATATTACAGCTGTGTGAATTTAGACTGGAACTAGCTGAAATACAAAAGAGGTCAAATGTACTGAAGAGATTTGTCACACGTTTGTGCGACTGGAAAACTGGAAAACACTCATGCAAATATCTCACTTCTGATAAGTTTCGTCTGGTGTCTGTTGATACAGTAGAGACGAGTTTGGCATGAGTGGTGACACTGTGGCGTTTCTCCTCCAGCTGTGGAGCATACTGTTATGACTATCACACCTTGTCCTCTCCCAAATTGATTCTGATACTTTAACTCAAGATATTATCCAATTAAATTTTTCCATTTCAAATCAGTAACCTCAAAATGTGGAACTGCTTAACCCTTTTAAACCTGGTTTGACATCAGAAGAAAGTGACCTGAAAATTTGTTTAAAAATAAGGTAGGATAATTGCTTGAAAATGATCAAAGAATAGGAAAAAAAATGTACAGAAAACTATATTTATAATAACTATAATTATATAATTAAAATTGTGTGATGGAAAGAGAAATATATATATATATATATATATATATATGTATATATTTATTATGCATATTTTTGGGGTCATTTTCCTGTTTATTTTTGTGTTTTACTTTTTTATTTTCTCGTAACTTTTTACTCATTTCCTACTATTTTTGGGGCAATCTGTTGTCAACTTGCTTGTTACCTTCTCCCCATGTTTTTGAAAGAAGTCAGACCAATCAGGTTTCCCAGGGTTAACTACACATCACTTCTCAGCTACAGTAAAACATACAATGTGCTTATTGGTTTTCTTGATGAGAGTTAGATGAGAAGATTGACGACACTCTCATATTTGTTGCTTAAATGTAAAGCTACCACCAGTAGCCTGCCAGCACCACTGAAATTCACTTATTACCATGGTATGTCTTGTTTGTTTGATTAGTTTTCAAAATCATGATCTATTCCCCTCAGGTTTATTTAAATTTTAGGATTTGTAAAGTTGAGTTTTTATGTTTGTCATTGATCTTGGCAGTGGTAGCTTTACAAACAATATTAACCTCTGGTTCCCAGCTTTTCAGAGGCTTTCAATGGCACCTCATTGTCTTTTACAATTTCTTGTTATTCATTGGCTGACAAACATGCAGATGTGTTTGTCATATAAGTTGATGTCAGTCAGGCCGAAGGTAAGTGCTGACTGATTGCTTAAAAATCTAGTTTTTAACATCAGTGGAAAAACTATGATCATTTATGATAATTTACTCCTGTCAGTGCATAAGTCATGCCATTGCAGCCTTCCAGATAATATATACATGAATTGCTGGGTCATAATTGCTTGAGTTGTGTAGGAATTGTGGTGCATCATTTTTGTTGGTATTCGTACAAACAGTGCACGAGAACACCCTGACGCTGTGGTGAACATTATGACACATACCTGAACCCAGGTAGATGAATGATGATCATTCATAACCTGTCACTTCTTAGACAAGCTTTCACCATGTTGCCACATGTGTATTCAGGTATATGGGTTCTGTTCAATGTGTTTCTATTACAGTTTGTTACACACACGTCAAAATAATGCAACACACAGGGGATGAATGTAACAAATCTTCACATGTAGTACGATGCACCTGCAATCATATTTTCTTTAAAAATCTCTTCCATAACAGTCTTTATCAGTGCACCTGTCCACAGGCACTCACCGTGTTGAGTAATTCGGAAGCCTGAGCAATTCTCCGCAAACAATGCATGAGCATGCGGACTGACAGACACTGAACAGTGAACTGATGACATGGAGAATGGATGGAAGGGAATCACCTGAGAACGCTGACAGTCGCTTCTGATTACATTAGAGTTCTCATCATCATAATATATTCATCATCTGAGAATAGGCAGATATGAAGACGTGACACTGAAAATAGATTTAGGGGCACAGATGAAGAATGCTCCTCCTTTCATTTTTTAATGCCTCACCTCAAAATTCAAACCACAAGCTGTGCAGTTCTGTCAGGATGGATTCAAGGATTGCCACAGAATTAGATGCCAATTGAAATAATGACTGAAGTATAACTATCCAAATGCTCAGGGTCAATCCTCGGAGTTAAATGATATATTATCAGTTTATATCATGCAATTGTGCTGTCACATCTTATAATATTGATGTTATTGAAAGACGATTTGGATTCTGGCTATGAATTATGAGATACATGCAAATCACATTATTATAATGCATGCTGTCATTAACAGTCCTGAGTTCTTGACTGTGAAACAAAGATAATGCCCACATGAATCAAAGATAATAATGTAAACAGAATGAGTGCATGAATGGCTTAAAACTGGGAATAGCTTCAAACAAGCAGGACTGTTCCTTTTTGAATTTCTCGGCTTCTTTCTGATTGCTCAAAACATGTGACACAGCACCTGGCAGTATGCAAAGTGTGGTGATAGCATTCCTCTCTTTTTGTGATCTCACTCAATCCTGCTGGCCCAATAGCGTGATTCATAGCTCATGGGACAGTAAGTCAAAGGAATGAAAGAGCAGGGCGAGGGAAAGTGACCACAATCCCTCTGTGGCAAACCAGTCGCCACAATAAATGTTGGCATCGTACGTTTCTGCAAACCACGAATATGTTACATTTAGTGCATTTCACATGTTGACACTTTGTTTCAATTTTTGTTATGACAGTGCTATGGTTAATGTTTGGTTAGGTTAAGGCACAAAAACTTTGTCAGATTTAGGAAAACATCATGTTAGGACTAAAAGTACCCGGTTTGGTTGCTACAAAACAGCTGGATATGTTCTAAACTATTTTTAAAAAATACCTACAAATATGGTTTAATTGCAACAAAAAGAGGTGGGCATGTGCAGAAGTGTTGTTAAAAAACACATGCTTTCATTGCTACAAAAATGACTGGACATGTCTTGTACTGTCTTGACAAAACAATCACTTTTGTCATTACAAAAACAGCTGGAAAAGTCCCAAACTTTCAACTGCTGGACATCCTGAACTGTCCTCAAAAAATGCCTGCTTTTGTCACTACAAAAAGAATGTCCCCAACTATTGTTAAAAAAATACCTGCTGTCCAGCCATGTTTGTTGCCACAAATGTCCCAAAGTTTCTTAAAAAAAAATCCCCCTTTTGTCCCTCCAAAAACTACTGGACATGTCCTGAACTCTTGTTAATACCACCTGCATTTGTTGCTACGAAATCATCTGGACATGTGCCAAACTGTCGTTAGAAATTGACTGCTTTTGTCACTATAAACATGGCTGGACATGTCCTGAGCTGTCTTTAAAAATGACCTGCTTTTGTTACTACAAACACTTGTCAAATAGGGGAAGTTTGTTTCTTGCGCTCCTGGCTGCTAACCTGACAGACGGATACGAGAGTGAAACTTTGGTTCTCAGCAATGATCAGAGGTGTCACAGGAGACGTAGACAGTGCCAGAGCTGGGAAACAATCTCTTCATTTTCTTCACATCAAAAGAATGTACTGTCGGCAAATGTAACGACTCTAAAGAGGACGAGAGAGATTAGTGTGAGGCTTAAAATGGGAGACGGATAATCGTGTCCTCAGTTTGCTTTGGCAAGATCCTTTCCAAAGTGAGCCAGAGAAATCAAACAGGTCAGTGAACTACTGACAGATAACCCCCAAAATCTCAGCCAGTTTCATCAGTCCCCTGGCACTGATGGCAGATCTTCATTCTGAGTCACTCTCTTAAACCGAGTACTTCAGTATATCCATTCAGTAAAAACGGTTGCCCAGTTCACGACATGTTGACACATAGATGATAAAAAACTAAAGCATGTTCAAACTCTGGAGTTCTGACAATAAGCCATTATTACGATTGAAAAAGATGGCTGTAAAGTGTTTCTAAGAGTTTGTATCAACTACAGCAATGTCCCTCTGCTTACACCTGCTGTCCATTGTCTTGGTTCTAAAGTACTTCTTTATAACAGATTACTATTGTACAATAGTCTAACCACTGTGCTAAAGGCAATGTGTTTATATCTGTTCCAAATGGCCACACTCAGGGGCAGAGCAAAAATCCTGGCATTATGGCGAGTAATGTACAAATGGGGATAATGGTCCATAATTTTGGACACATTCACACGTGCACCCTCAAACCTCCGCAGCTGCGTAATTGGGGCTGGCGCAGGAAACCGGCGCGTGCCTCTTAAAATGTAGAACATCGGCCTGCGGCCATGCCAACTGTTGATGATTGACTCGTCAGTCTGTGGAACCCACGACCAAATCGCTTTTTTCCACATCCTTCCAAAAGTAACCAGAGAGCTGATGTGTTTTTCAGAACAAGAGGAATGAGGAAGCAAGTGCAGAACAAAACCTGTTTGTTGCACAATGGTGACAAACAACCACGGTATTTATGCACGTGATATTTTTTTAACAAAAAATATCACATTCAGCTTTCCACAATTTCCTCTTCAACAGTAGTCCTTCTCTGTACATTTACATTTGTCCACAGCTCCCACCAGTGTCACAGTAATCATAATTCTCACTCAGAGACAGCAAGACTCAATGACAGTATGTAGAGTATGTGTTTATTAATTGTCACAGATGTTACATACAGCTGCAAAGGACATTGCGTGCATATTGGGGCAGGACCTTAGTGAGATCCTAAGGCAGGCATGGTGTTGTGAGTGGGTACGAAAAGAAGAGGTTTGAGAGGGAAGTTAAAATCCTGCATGCTTTCTCACCTCTGCACACTTGGCCAATCCACGCTTGAAGCAAGTGTGCTTGTGAAAAATTCTGACACTGGACATGTGTGAGGAGGCGATTTGTCTGAAGCATACTGACTCATCGCTTACATTTGCCTCTATTAAGTAAAAACCCAGGGTCAACTGCTCAAGGCCTGAAAAAAGACCCACTGTAGTGCAGGTGCAAAGCCATCAGAGATGCAAACAAAGGTCAAATGCTATTTTTGCCAAGTGCATAAAATGCAAGTAGAGATGGATTACACTTACAATATTAATCTAACCATACAGTCACATAGATGCCTTTAGTATGTTTGATATGCTGTGTTAATAGAGCATAGATACCACCTCTGTAGACGTGTGCATTATTTGTAATCAGAAGCAGTTTATTGAATAGTATAACGGTTCATAAATAGAGTGATTATATATGTATTTTTTTTCAATCTCTCTCAGTGACTGAGCAAACTTCATGTACTATGGAAGACTGATGTCTGATGACGGATGTCGTCGAAAACTCTGGTCCTTAAGGTAAGGGTTTTTGGGATTTTTTTGGCCCAACTATATAAAGGGTAGTTGAATAATTTAAATAAAAGGTAAAGATGTTTTTAAAGGAAATGTATACAACATTCAAAGCATATCTATGATTTAGAGCAGTTATACTAAACTTACGGCCAGTGGGCCAAATCTGGCCCCCGACAGGGTCCCCCCCAAAACCATTTTCTATTTAACAATAAAAATACAGTGATTCACACAGGTAATTGTTTTTGTACCTTTAACATACATAACGTGCCAGAGTGCATGTAATTTTTATGCACCTGCTGTGAAAAAGAGTCTAATTTTTTAGGACAAATAGATTATCTAAAATCCCAGAAACATCCTGAAATTCTAGAAATTGTCCTGGAATTCTAGAAAGTTACTAAAATCCAACCAAAATCCAAGAAATGTCCTAAAACTCGAGAAATGTCCGTAAATCCTAAAAATGTCCTAAAATCCTAAAAATGTCCTAAAATCCTGGAGACATGTATTGGGTTGCTGTAAGTGGCTCCTGGCCTCCTGCCAGTTTGTAGAAGTGCCCACCAAGCAAAGCAAGTTAAATATCTCTGCCTGCACACGGTCAACATGGAGGTGGCTAGCAGCTAACAGTGCTTACAGAGTCAACAGTGCTAACCTGTGGAGGAATCAGAGGGTGGGTGCAACATTGTGCTGTCCAACCACTGTGGGTTGGCATAGCATTATCAGCAGTAACAGCCATATGAACCCAGTGCAGAGTAGTGATGGTTAGCTAGCCAGTGAGATACCCAGAGACTTAGTCTGTAGCTGGACTGGCATCCACAACAAAGAGCAGAGAAGCTCAGATTACAACACACAGAGGGGGTGTGACTTTATTCTCTGCTCAGGACGCTATTACTCCACTATACCTTTTTTATCTTTACATAGTAAATTGTTTTTTGCTACTATATCAATGCTCTGGATATCATTTTATGCTGGTTTTGTTTTCATTTTTTACTGTAAATATTTTCCTGAATTTCTGCACTTTCAATGGCTGCCACCCTTCAGGTTATCCAATGATAGATGGTAGATAATCTCCTGGTGTTGTCAGCACGACATTAAAAGGCCGAACCCATAGATAGCGGATTACTTTGGTGCCATCTGCACTGTTTATCAGACCTCTTCCTTTTTACGGCCTAAATCTATCAGGCTCATAGTAGTTAAATACTGGAGATAAAAGCATATAGTGCCAGTCCCACATAAAAACAGCCACTCAGCTGATTTATTGCGTTGTCCTCCACCAAAGATCTGTGGTTCTCAGGGCCACAGTGCAACAACTGCCCTGCGACATGTCATGGTGTGTCACATCCACTGACACCTCTATTTCCACTATGTCTCCTGGCAATAATTGTCACCTCCTTAATGACTCTGTTTTTCAGCTTTGAAGCATTTTATCCTGTTCGTGAAATGTAGTGCTACCTGGAAAATGGTGTTCTGTTCGTGGCTGGCTGATTTTGTGCTAAAGGCCGGCCTGTGACACATGTGGCCGCAAAGTTCACGACTGTGGTGGTGCTTTTTATTCTCTCTTTGAAATTCAAAGGGTTTCTTGATGTAATGGGACTTGAGGAAGCACGTCTCCTGTGTCCTGCCCCGTGGTTAATCTGAGGCTGACACTACGATGGTTGTTTAAAATGTGTTGCCTGCAGATCTTCTCTGTGTTTGATTGGCATTTTGAGATGGCAGAGGCTGATGGAAAGGGTCTGTTTGCTTGCAGCGATGCAGGAGGAGGCTGGGGAGCGGAGAGACAGAGAGGGGGAAAGATAGAGAGAGATAGAGAGAAAATGGGAGAGCACAGCATCCTGAACTATGATAACCTTAAGTCCTCCTCTGATGACACATGCTCCCATCTCTGACTGGGTTGATTATGGTGACAGCAGCCTTTGCTCATCTCAGTCTATGGCCTCTGCATCACATTCCTATGATGAAGACACTGGAGAGGAATAACAGTCTCTGTTGTTGCTTTGGGAGCGATGCCTCTGCACATCTATGCCTTTATTATGTTTTGCTATTGAAGAGGTCTTTCTTTTTAACAGAGAGAAAAGTCTGCTTTTGAAAATATTGAATCAAAGTTTTCATGTTATATATAAATATATATATATATATATATATATATATATATATATATATATATATATATATATATATATATATATATATATATATATATATATTATGTGAACAGGCTGAATTATTGAACCTGAAATATATATTTCAGGTAAAGAAACGGGAAAACAAATAGAAAAAACAATTCAATACAAATCCAAATATTAACATAGAGAGGAGCACTCAAATTATATAACAGTTATGCCTATTGGGTTAGAGAAATGGGGGTCAAAAGGTACGGATGACCTCAGCCCATGCAAAAGGTTTATGGTTGACTCTTAAATGGGATCAAGTAACAACAGTTTACTTACTGACCTCTCTCACTGATGATTAAAATTATATGTATTTACATGATAAATAACTAGGTTTAATGTTATCCTTAAAACACAGAAAAACACACGTGTTGCTAAAGATGTAAAGCAAACTGACTAGTTAAGTCAAAAACCCTTATTAAAATCAGAGGCTCAAAAAAAAGCTAGGGAACATAAAAAAAAAAGATATGGATTGAGCAGAAATACAATTGGCAAATTTCAGGGTTAAAAGCACAAAGGAACCACCAGGTACTGCAGGCGAAACTGAATATGGAAAAGGAGCAACCTGCTGTAGCGGGTAAAAATATTCAGACCATTTGAAATAGTCGTTTTTATAAGAGCAAAGGGTGGGTGGGTATGGACGAGGGGCTAATTTGGAAAATGTTGTCCACCTGTCCATAATTCCTCATGCCTGCTAACAGTTGTACAGTTACAGTATTGAGGTATTATAGAATACTTTTTCCTCCACATTATTTATCTTTAATGTTATCAGCATTTCTTGTGGTGTTCTTTGTTATTTTGCAGAGCAGAAGCAGCTCTCTGAAGGGAAAATAAGAGTCTGTCTAAAAACTAATGGTGTTAATCTCTGAGAAGAGAAACAACCACTTAATTTAAGGAAGTCTGAGAGGAAGTGTTAACTCTGATTGGAGATAACTTTACCTGGCTGGCGATAGGGACTCTGAGAAAAAGTGCTCTGTGGACTCACTGAGAGTTTTATGGCACAGTAGTGAAATATAACGGCCCACTGTCTGTCACTGCATTATGTTTGCTAAAATATTTTACTTATCTGAATTGATAAATTCCGATCATCTCCATTTATAAGGTGTTGAAATGGTTATGTATTGTGTTAATTATCTACTGTGTTCACATGTGGGTCTATTGATCTCTTATAGATGCTGACGTACATGTTGACCTTGTGTTGGGACACATATTTAATGCCAAAGCTTTGGTTAATGAGTGGCTAAAGTTTGTGTTACTGGCTAAATGTTGAATGAAGACATAGATTTAAAAAAAAAAAATGTATTAGGGCCCAGTGTCCAGATAGTGTCTTTTTTTAATTTTATCATTTTTTTTAACCTTTGAGGGGAGAGCAAAATCAGCCAACTAAAGAAAGAGTGCAGAAACCACCTTTTATCAGAGCGCTCCTGCTTTTTTTGTCAGGCTGCTCCACGTGCTTCTAGTTGAAAATTTCAGAAAGGCTCCAGTGATGTCTCTCTTGTTCCTTTAGTTACTGTATGAAATGTCCATAAAAATAAAATGTCATTCTATTTCTATGGATATTTCAGTCAGAAAATAAGTGATAATAAATTATGTATAATTAATAATAAATATGGCAATCAGAAATTCTCACAACAAAGATAGAAAAGTGAGGGAGCAGATCAGCCAGTTAGTTGTTGTTTGTGAATGTTGTGAATTACAGGTGCTGTAACTTGTACTTGTGGCTAACTGTGCACAGTCAACCCTCTGCTAATGTAGTGTTAGTCAGCCACCTAGCTAGCACTGATGTCAAAATATTGTTGTCATAGATACATACCCATGCGTGGCTCATCGCTTAAATAATCACTGGAAACATGTTTTTTATGAAATACTGGGACTATAGCACTATTAAGTGCTCCGCAGTGTCCTACTACTGCTTTTCTGCTGGAAAACCCCCCAAAACAACAACACTGTGTGGACGCACGCCCATATTCTGCAATATGCATCACTGACAGGGTTTTGGACATCAGTTTTCTGAAAACATTTTGCTTTCTGTTTGAGTATCTGATGTTGTAAGTTAGTGTAGCTTGTTGGCTCCATTGCAAGACACGTTTTTTGTGTGTTTGATCTTTGTGAATATTTGTCTATATGCGAGCGAATATGTCTTAGTTTTGTTTTTTATTTTTTTATTTGACCATTATTTAACCAGGATTGTCTCTTAAAATTAAAATCCTGTTAAATACACAATGTTCACATGAGAAAGAAAAGTGAGAAAAAACAGAAAAAAACAATTAAAGGCATTGTAAGACTTTGATTGGGGCATTCATGCATACTGTATGTACTGCATGCATATGACTATTTGTGCATGCATGCATGTCTCCAGAGATCCCTTCCAGCCACTGGCATTATTGCATGGCATCATGTTGCCTTTTTTTTCATCTCTTACGTGAGATCAAGAAGGAAACATAGAGGGGCAAGGCTATTGTTCGCGCCCCTTACATTCAGTTGAAATATGATTCTTGCGTGCATTTTTATTTCCTTCTTATTTAGGAAATTTAACATCCATGCTTTCAGCTGCAGTAGACACAGAGCCGGTATGTGATTAGAATCTTCCAGCCTGACCGCAACCACCGCTGCCGTCGCCACCGCTGCCACAGTCTTTCTAAGAAATAGATCACCTCCAAATATCGCGTTATGTAACCTTTTAAACAACTGCAGATTTCTCTCTCTGCTTCATTCTTGAGAGACGCGGGGACCACAAGCGTGCCTGGAGGCCAGCTGCAGATGATGGTCTGTCAGTTTGCGGACCCATGGTCAGGCCATCATGATGACATTAACACTCCAAGAATGTCTGTAGCACTCACTCTCAACCATCTTTCCACCCTCAGCTCGAGCAGTGTAGGCTAATTCTCCCCTGCAGAATGTGGATTGTTATGAAGGATTGCTTGTACAGTATGTTTGTTAAACCGCAGTGCTCGCTCTTTAGGTAAGCCTTTCTTTTCTTTGTGGTATGAGAAACTCCTTGAATTCTTCATATAGTATGATATATGGTGCAAGATTTTACATAAACCTTTCAGTATGAAGCACAACATCTCCCTTTAGTCACCAATCAGTTTTGATTTGGGGTGTAAACATCGGCCAAGTCATGTGTGACATGGTGGCAACAGCAAACTATCAGCCAGTCCTGACCGTTGGAGCGATGCCGTGCAGCATCAGGGGGTGTAAGTGAGGACAGATGAAAAGAGATTTTTCATGCATCACAGAAGTCCCTCTGGATCTGCTCATGACATGCACAAGAGCTTCAAATACTTAGAGGGGAGTCAAGCTCACTTCCATTGGCTCAGTCTCACCACCTGATTCCAGTCTCTCCTCCTCTCTGCCTCTCACTGACCTTTTTTTGTGATAGCCGCCCTGATGTGACGAGGATTTCATGAAAGAAACATTTAAACAGATCACAAGCTTGAGCTCGTGCTTTGAAGCCCACGATTGGTGATGTGGACAGCATCTACTGGAGCGCCTAATTAGGCTGCGGAGGCTGCACCTCTGCGAGGGCTTCTCTGATGCAACTTGGAATGCGTCCAGCTAATGCCACCGCACAGCAGCGCTGTGGAGACAAAGCCTGCAAAATAACTGATTAGTGTTTACACTGTGTCACTTACACCCCCCGCATGGATTTACAGTCAGGATGTAATTGCTGACCGCTTTGGAGAATAGCCGGGAGAAGTTGTTAGTACACTGATCTGAAATTTGAGGTTAGCGGGGGTGCAAGCGCTGGATTTGGCGTGTGTCCCTCATGTTTGATGTACAGCCTGCTGAGCATAAATCTTGGCTCGGAGTTACGTCTTGATAAAATATCTGAGGCAGGAAAGTAGAATGGCTGTCGCCTGTAAAGCCAGCTTCCTGTATGGAGCCTTGCTCTGCGGGGCTTGTATGAATTAAACATGGACCAGGGCCATTATAAATGACAGGGTCAGAACTGCCAAATGGGGATGTTGGAAAAACAATGCGACCAACAGAATCTATCATCTCTGCCAGCTCAGTGAAACTTTGTCAAGTAAGGCCAAGTCAGCAACTATAGGACTTCAGCTTCAGTGAACGCTCTAATACCAAAACGAACAGAGCTTCATTCAAGTGAGTGTGACAGTTATGGCTGGAGACGAGTGCAGTGACGTCGGTTGTGTTCTGTGGTATTGCTTTTGGTATGTTTTGAATGATAATCTGGTAGTCTGCTTATCACCCTCTTGTTAATTACACATGCAAAAAAAATGACACTCCAGAACATCTCTGACAGGCTGTTTCTCACCTCCTGAAAACCTTGTTAAATCACCTACATCATAGCTGTGTTCAGCTCCCCACAAAAAGACGTGGCAAAACATTTATTCAAATAGAAACGGTGGTGCAATAAACACCCTGCTGTTACAAAAGTGCACTGCCTTTCAATACTGCAGGGTTTAATTAAATTCAGTTCAGTTAAAAAGGGCTTTATTGGTTTGGGAAACATGTTTACATTGTCAATCCAAGTGTAAAATAAAACAAAAATTGCACATACAGTCAGTAAAGATCTATTAGTAAATACACATGTTTAGCCGTAGCAAAACAGTGCACATTTTGAGGTTAAAAAAAAGATTAAGGTTACACTTCAATTAAAATCTCACAAAAACTGTGTCATTGAACAAAAAAATCGTTGATTAATCTTTGCATTATTTTCTCGATTAATCGTTTGATCATTTTGTGTACAAAATCTCAGAAAATAGTGAACAATGCCCTTTGCATTTCCCAGAGCCAAAGGTGACGTCTTCAAATGTTAGTTTATAACAGACCATGACTCAAATATATTATTTTTTAGCATTACAGAATATGAAAAGAAACTGTAAATAATTGTTTGTAAAAAATGTCGTTTGCTTTTCTGTCTATTAATTGACTAATCGTTTCAGATCTCATATGTTCTCTTATTTTATTGTATTTAATTCTGACACTATAAGTCATAAATCATTTTTTAAAAAATTCTTAATCAAACAAAAATGGTAAACACTCTCTTTTTTCATGTATTTTAATGTGAGGACTTGCCGCTTTACACTACCGTATTTGATAGTAAACTGTTTAAATTTGGAGTTTGGACTGATGGTTGAATATAAAACAAGATTTCGAAGACACCTCCTTGGGCTCTAAGAATTTAATATATAATTTCTCACTATTTTTAGCCAATGAAAATACTCATTAGTTGTCAGTCTAAAGTTTGATTTATCCACACATGGCATATATTGTTTAGGTCAAGTTCATCTTATGAGCCCAAGGTGTTATTAATATCTTTATGTGCCTGATGCCTCCTTTTTTCCTATAAAATGGGTTACCATGAACAAGACCTCTGTTAGCTTCAGGCATCTTGTTTTCAGTCTGAGATTGTTTGTTTTCACCCAACGCGTGGAGAATAAAAATGACGGCACATGGAGACGTTTGTTGCATCGTGATCAAAAACAAAACCGCGATTATAGTTGTTCAGTCCTCTGATTTAATCACCATCTATGAGTTGTTTTCATGTACACAGTGTCATTGTGGCAGCAGCCTTAAATGCACCCTGGTATTGTTTCCTCTCTGGGCATTGCTTTCTCACACTTGTTCGGCCTCCCGTGCTGATGAGGACGACTCCGGGTGCCAAGAGTCTGGCAGCTCCATCCAAATCTCTCACTGGGTAAAACTCCCTGTTTGTTTTATGTGCCGGAGCTTTGTTATCTGGACCAGGAACAGACACATTGATGAAGTGGACCCTTGAAAAACAGTGGGAGTTGACCAGAACACATCTGTCTCTCTCGTCATGGAAATAAACCAAACAAGTGTATAATTAACAAGAGGACAGGGCGATCCTTACTGAGCTTGGCGGAGCAGTAAATACTGCTCTGTTTAATCCTGAGACATTAACAAATTATGCTTAAGGAGAAAGAATCCTTTAAAAGATACCACTTTATAAAAGGTATTGTTACCATGTTCTCATAAAATCTACCACCCTGACGAGTGACTTTGGCCAATCGCGGGCCATTTTTTCAGAGAGAGCAGCTATCAGTCATGTCTATCAATGCTTGTAAACTTCAGTCAAACTGACAAACTAGACAGTGCAGATCAAAAATTAATCAAGATTCTGTTACTGCAATGCGTATTTTTTCACCTCAGAGGTTTTCAAAAACATTTTTATTGTACTCTTTCTCTGTAAAATGAGAAAGTTTGCTGTGGCTGGTGGGCGGTGATTTGTTTTGGCTCCACTGTTTTCAACATGGCAGCAGTTTGACCGCAATTCAGGAGCTGTGATTAACATGATTGACAGCTGCGTTAAAGATTCCACAGCAAGGATTGCTTTCTTTGCCTTAAAATGAGCCGTTTGTATCTACATATTCAACGGATATATCGTTTCTACAGTAGCCGGACACAGATAAATCAAACACTATGACTTTAGATAGGGCCACTCATGATTCTGCGTCTTTATGTCAGTCACTGTTGCTCTACTACATGCTTAGCAAACAGGAAAAGTTTGGGATGGTTTGCAGTCTGCAACCTATCTGCTTGATGCCACTAAATCCTACACTTTTGTCATAAAGATTTTTCATTCTGTGGTTTTAATTTGATTCTGTATTTTTAACTATATATAGATCAAATCCAGACATCACAGAGTGCATTAGAAATGGCCAGTTAGATTGCTGCTGTATATTAGATTATTTATAATGTTGAATGCATAATTAAACTGTGCGTTCTCTCTCTTGTTTTGGTCTGCAGTTTTATGACAGATTAATTTCAGAGTTCAGAAATGTTTTAGATAAGATATGTCCCTGAGTTTTATATTAACTACAGCTCAGTGCCATTAGAGTGCTTTCTCTACAAGATATGGTAATGCATGCCAGTCAGTTTCACCTCATATCACCTCGATTTCAAAGTAACCTTGATCCAAGATGAACAAATTAATTTTTCACTTGTGTTTGAAAAGACCAAGTTTATCAGGTGATTATTAACCATATCATGTTTGTGCACTCTAGTAGCTTAACTGCCTGGAGATTTGTCAGTCTACCAAAGCATATAGCTGACTGTCAGTGTGTTAGGTTTAACAATATGGAACCAGTCATGCACAGTAGTTTTCTCTCAGGGTCTAAAAAGCTTCAGAATAACATTTTTATTGAACTTAAATGACATACATGTCATAAAATCTATGCAAACATGTTAGCATTTCCTCAGAGAGGTCAAAGGTCAGGGTTGATCGTTCTGCAGTGTCTCAGAGCTGACAGTATAAAGCTTTGGCAGAGTCAGCTTAGTTTTGCAAATTTTAAAATCTCAATCCAATTACAACAAAGATCCCAGTTATATGATGCTCTTTGGAAAACTGAGCTTTTCATCCCCTGACTTTATCTCCTCCGCTTTAAACATCGGGCCTCTTCCCGACCATAAATCCAGTCTCTTACAAAACGCTCTAAAAACCATCTAATTGTACATCGCTAACCAAACAGATTCCTTTGTTGATTACTGCACAGACACAGAAGCCAGCTGGAAAGTTTCCCTTGTAGATTTGGCCCTGAAGACGGGAGCAGGCAGGAAAAACACTGATTGGGTAACAGGGTGGCAGGGTAGCCTTGTGTTACCCTGAGAGATACCCTCCTTAAATGTGGAGGAGAAAGGTCAAGGATTTGATTTGCACTCCACTGCAAATGCAGGATCACCCACAGCAGTTTGCAAATCTAATATTACAACTGTGGCCAGACAAAATCGGTTGCAGTGTTATTATATGTGGCCAGATGACACCTGCTGTGTCCAGTGGACGGGTGGCATCACTTGAGAATTTGGCTGGACAGTACCTGGCACATGTGCACTAAATCTGTCAGGACAGCGTCCAGTTTGAACGCTGCTGGTAACGACACGATGTAAGGAGTGCCCACAAACCTGGACTTTACTGCAGGAGTCCGGTGTTCACTTACCTTTTGAATGTGATGTTTTTTTCTACACCTTACCTTGTGCCTCCTCGCCCAAAACCTTACCATCCATGACTTTGACACCTAAACCTAACCATCAGTGCTGTTGTTGCCTCAACACAACCACATGCAATGTCCTTCCAACATGTGCATTTGTTGACATCATGGTCGCGGCATCCTGAAGCAAAAACAACCGACGCAGAGGGATGCCTGTATATGTTAGAGTAGCTTTTTATTGTGACCATCCCAAGCCACACCCGTGTACTAATCAAGCTTTTTTTAGTCAGCAGCTTGAAATGCACACACCTGTCAGGTGGATGGATTATTTTGGAAAAGCAGAAATGCACACTGACACAGATTCTAACAAATGTGTGACCAAAATTTGACAGAAATACATGTATTTAAAAAGTGTCAGATATTTAACTTAAACCAGTGGAAAATAGGAGCACAGACAAAGGTGCTGCATTTAAAATTTTCGTTCGCTGTAGATGATTCCAACCTTGATTTTCCTTCTCTGCTGCAACAGTGTTTTATATGTGTATCTCACTGTGGGTGTCCTGCAGTGTTAGTATGACTGTATCTCTCACATTCTTCCTTGTCAGATAGACTATCGTCTAGTGTGGTCTGAAAGGTAAACAGGGCCCAGGGGGGTCTGGGAGCTCCAGTCTGCATTCACTCCTCAGTGTCAGAGTCAAGTGTTGGCTAATGGAGCCTGTCAAAATCCCTGTAGCCTAAAACCACCTGCCTTGAGAGGCCTTGTGTGTAGATGTCAAGTCACCATAGTAATACCCACCAGCCCCGCAGCTAGACTCAATACTGCGCTGTCACACTTGATTTATACACTAACTGGAGAGAAATAAATGCTACAATTAATCTTAATTAAGCCTTGGTAATCCTGACAGAACTCTATTAGCTGTGACTTGTGTGACCTCTAAATTGAAATTGCCTCGGTGCTGACTAGGTCAACATGGTAATAGGTCTGCCATCATTTAGATTTGAAATGCAATTACATTTCATGTTTTTTGTGTATGTAATATATTTGATCTTCTAAAATTATTTGACTGTCATTTATCATTATTATCGAATGCTTTATTGGTGTTTCAGTAGATGGTTATTATAACTAGAACGGATCTAAATACATTTCACCCAAATCCCAGAATGTGTGCATGCAATTGAAGACATGCATGACATGTCCATGCTTAAAGAAATAATTAAAGCTATTATTGATGGTAATTACAGATTTGAATTTTAAGGGAAGATGCAAAATTACATGACAAAATATACAAAAAACATTGCATTATTATTGCAAGTGACATTGTTAGTACTAAGGGTGTTGCAATACACAAGTTTTGACAATAAGTGTGATATTTAAAAAGGAAATTTTGATATCATGTTATTAACACACATATGATAATATCATGTAAGTAGTCCAGTACCTCTTAAATTATTTCTGTTTCTTTCCATACTCGCTGTCTCCTTCTCTCAATTCAACAAAGTTGAGTATTAGTAGTATTTGACCAATAGCATTTTTTAATTTAATTAATCAAAGTTTATATAGATTTTGCAATAATATTGTTATTGTGCGCTCTTTTGGCAACAATAATCATGTGGTGAAAATATGACATCATGTTAGCCCTTGTTCACATTATTACATTGTTACATTGAGTGGATTGTTTTGCATACTAGTCAAACATCAGAAAACTAATTAGCACCTTTTTTAAACTATTTAAGACTTTTTTCTAACAAAAAAAGTCAGAAATCAATTGTTTGCAACTTCTGAAGTGTGAATATTTGCTGGGTTTTATCTTTATCTATGACAATAAACTGAGTATCTTTGAATTTTGGGTTGTTGCATGGACAAAACAAAATGAAGATGTGAACTTCACATCAATTTTTTTTAGTATTTTCTGACATTTTATAAACAGAAAGAGACAGTGGGCATATTATTAAAAAATGTTAGCTTCTTTAGTATCGATACAATTGATTTGTGCCTTGAAAAATGATTTCAGATCCATACAAGTCACACAAGGTAGACTTGCTGTTTCCCTACTGCTGTGCTATGATCACAGAAATATGAACTGATGCAACGATACAATGGATGCATCGTTACACCCCTAGTCACCAAGATCAAGAATGAATCTTCAATCTCAAAAACTGTTTTAAAAAAAGTAGATTTCAAAGACTATGAGGTAGAGTCAACACATAGCTTTAATTATAGGTTAAACCACTGTATATCAGCCATCATCACTGCAGTGAAGTGCCATGATATAGTAACATATAGTGCATATCAGTATGCTGTATGTATTATATCTATTTCTGTGAAAAGCTGTTTCCTCCTCAAGATATATAACCTTTCTTTGCTCCTGGTGCTCCCACATGCAGTGTTCATTCATGCTGCAGACACACTGCAGGTCGGTTGACTGAACCTGGCTCTCTCAACATGCATTACCAGCAGCTGTTATGTGAACTGGAGAACCACAACGAGTGCAGGAAGGGAAGTAGCTGATGCATGCTCAAAAATTCTTGTAGATGTAGCTGCAGAGTTAGCCATGCCTTGTAAAAGTTCATTTTGTTTCCTCTCATTTAATCCTGTGTTACTACAGGCAAGGTTAGCTGAGCGTACATTCCATTTTACAGCCGAAAAGTGGGAATTAATGTCAAAGTGCTTTAACGTTACAGAAGAGTAAACATGTTTGGATTTTAGGTGGCTTTGTAAATTACTCCATGACATCAGTGTGCTTACAGTAAAGCTGCCTCTCTTATATCACTCCTAGCATGAGCTCTTGAATCATCAGCCAATTGTTGGAGCGAGTTAAGTATGGCCCAGAGTTCCAAAAATGAGATTTAAGATGGCAATTTTCCGACTGGGGCTTTTTAGATAAATAAACACCAGCAGTTATTACGTCTCTCAGTCAGGGAAGACCAACCAACCTTACTGCATAAAATGCAGTGGTGAGTGTTGTAATTATCTCTAGTAATGAACCTGAGAGCCAACGGTAAACCGGATCTCAGGGCCTAAAATGTGGAGACAGCATACGTCTGTAAAATTACATGCTTGTGAAGCAGGCTTGAGAGGATTCTTCCTACAGCTCAGAGGGAAGCTGCCTCTCTTTCTTTACATTTTTTTTTTACGCTTACTAACAAGTTTGTCTGTATGAAAATTAAACTTCTGAAGGCTAGGGTTATATTCTGAGGCCCTTTCACTATTAAAACTTACAATGAGAAACCCTCTTGTATTTGTCTCTTGGGCTTTGATAACTTTCTCATTGTCACATCTCTTTCTGTACTGTACATGTTGGTATTTCTTCTGCAACACAATCTCATTCCCTCTCATCTTACTTTGCCACTTGGGCAAAAGCCGCGGGCCTTACTAAAACAATGCAGAGGGAGCTTTGTGTTGCATCTCGACACAGAGGGGGTTGGCAGTCCCCTTTAACTTATTTTGTTATCCAATAGCACAATGATTTCAAAGCCTTATGCCTGGAACACACTGCATGTGTGAGCAGCGCGGAGCCTGTTTTTTTTTTTTTTGTTTGTTTTTTTAATTTTGGCGCCCTGTTAACAGATTAGAGCAGCCACACTGCCAGCATCAGCAGCGCTGGTCAGGCGTGTCTCAGCTGCTTCTCAGGCACATACCTTTTTCTTCGTGATGTGCGTGGTCTTCAGCAAAAATAGACATTTAAAAAGGCAATTTTCTAATTATATTGAATCTATACAACCTTTTACTACAGTTTCAATATCTTTATCTGTCCCAGACATAAGGAAAATACAAACATATCTATTTTACTCAAACGTTCCTTTTTCAGTTTCAAAATAAAAGCCCTCCGACAATGTTTCTGTTGACAGAATCCCTTCAGTTGTTGATACACGGCATTTCATTATAAAATATTTGCAGAACCGTGTTGTTGACAATGCAGGAGCTTGCACGGCTTTATAAATGAGTAGAGTATGTGCTTATAATTGTGAAAACACAGAAGCGTCGAAGCAACAATACTGCGAGGGTGAACACCACTAGTGTGCAAGATGCAGAAGTTTGGGGAGTTCGCCGTAATGTGCTGCTCATGCATGCAGTGTCTTTCAGGCATTATGGAAGTTGTGGTTGTTGAATGCTCATTAATTGAAGTTGCTGTCTGCTGTGAGACCTCTTGGTGTAGATACATGTATATGCTGATACATATACATTATGGCTATAAATTCTTGGCAATGTTTCTGATTACTGCTCTCTCCATTAAATTGTAATTGTAATAGATTAAAGGGTGTGCTTGTTGTAGTTTTCATGATTGGACAAATATGAAATCAGTGCTCACCGTGTTAAATCAAACGGATTGCTCAATACATTTGCCAATGAATTGCTGAATCAAACACACACAACGAAGAGCTGTAATATAACATAAGTTGCAGTCAAACTTCCATTAGATGGACATTGACCTCCTGCTATTTGTAGGTGGATCTAATAAATCCTGGATGTGTATATACTTTATACATGTGTATTCGCCCTAACACACCAGTATGCTTTTAAAGGCTTACCTTTGGTCAGCCCAAGGTCAATGAATGAAATCACATGATGTCAGTGTCTCCTACAGAGCGCAACACGCAGCAAGTGTTTCTCCTTCCATGTGCCGTGGAAACTCCACACAGCCTTTCTGCCAGTCATCATGGATCAGCAAAGCATCCAGCCAAGGAAACTTGAAAATACTGAGTATGTTCTTCCCAGATGGCGTGCCTGCTTTATCAGCCAAACATGATGTGCATGTGCCCTCAGCTGCATACAAACAGATATAAAATGCTCTCATACGCACGCAAATATAGCTGACGGCTCAGTTTGTCACGCACACTCAGCCATGGTTACATGCTAATACGTCTATCCACGGGCATACGCTTCCTTAACAGACTCAATCTTTGGATTCCTGAGTGGTTAGTTAGTCTGTAGGCTTATCTGGCCGCTGAAGCCGATGTCGGAGCACAAGGAGCACTTTCCTTGTGCACTGGAGTAATAACAAGCTGTGCTGGGTTTTCTTGCCCAGCACAGATTAGATCAGAGCCAGCAGGGCCTGATGGTTTGGTCTGTATGAGAGCTCTTTGGCTTTTACCACTTGGACTAGGCCCTCTCCCCAGGGAACAGTCCGGTTGAGGCCAAGCAGAGTGGAGGGCTGCAGGGAAAGTCCAACACACACAGGTCTGAGCACCAGGAAGCACAGGCAGGAAATGACCTGGGCCTTTGGAAGTCATTAAACCCCAAATCTGATGCCACAGGGATAGGACGCACTTCAGCAGCTCCCAACGCACTCTCCTGTAGATATTTTATTCAGTCTTTCTGGTGAATTTTTCAGTTTGTAATTTTATCTTTTGCTGCATAGGAGACTATATTTGTTTGATTTGATTTCTGATGATGTCTTGTCTAAATTATTAAATCCATTAATGTGTTTAGTCTTAATATTTTAAAATCAGGGACATCAAAGTTAGATAAGAATGATCTCATCACCAACATACTTCCAACAGAAAAATCCTTATTTTAATTCTAACGGCTAAATATTGATCAAAAAGGAGTTATATAAAGAAGTAACAGTTTAAAGAATGTTTTTTTTAATTAAAGGAATAGTGTTATTTTCCATTTCTTTTCCTTGTCTTTTTATCTCTTATTCTGTGTGACAACAATGTTATTTGTATCCTCTTGAAGTCGCTATATGACACACACACACCCATGCACACCAAACTGGTAGGACAGTGAGAGGAACAGTGCAGTGCACAAGTAAGGCAAAAGGGGGGGTGTTTAAATTTTTAAACATATGCCATTTTAGCACTTTAATTATTGAACGCTCCCAGTGAGCCGTGAATAACTTGTGCATAATGCAGAGCCACAGAAATGTTTCAGCACCATATATTCTGAGAAATTTGGCTCATGTCTGTGCTCAGTGTAGTACTCATTACAGTTTCCCGAAAGAGAGAGAGAAAAAGAAAGTCAGGGCTTTGTGGCGTCACAGGGTTTGAGAGTCAGCAAAATGTTTTGTCAACATGATAACAAAATCATAGAGAGGATGACCCTGATTTAAAACTGACTCAAATGTTCATGAGGGCTCCTATAGGAGAATTCATACCAAAAATGTGTTGGAGCTCATAAAAGCATGTGAGCACAGATTACAGAGGAGAATCCAGATGCCATTGAAGGGATAGTTTGGTTGTGTGAGGTACTTATTCACAGTCACTTTATTACTTACAGTAGGTATCAACACAGACACGGAAGCTAAGACATGTACTTTTGTGGAGGGGGGGCAGCAGCAAAGTGTATTTCAACCACCTATAGTTCCAACTTACAACATCAACATCAGTTTGTTAAGTGTATGCTATAGTTAGAATATTTTTACTACTTTACCTCACCGTCAGTCATTTCTGATGGGAACCGAAGCCGTTATGTTGCTCTCTTGAAAGTCAGACTCTACTGAGAAAAAACAGTAATCTGTCATCTGTGAACCAAAGAGCTGTGTCAGTATGTGTAGCAGGGCCTGGAGGAGCTACGTGATCAGCCCACCAGCTACATGACTCGCGCACCATTAGTTCACCATCAGGTTCTTGGTCTGGAAACAAAAGCCCAGAAGCAAAGTTAGGTTAAAAGAAAAGCGGTTAAGGTTAGGGTTACATTCTGGTGGGTGGTTTGTAGGGGCGTGTCATTCGGGCTTCAAACAGAATGTGGCTGCAGTTATGTATGTCTCGTTTTACTGCCTCCTTGACCAGTTTGTTTGTTATTGTCTGACTTTGCAGTTTTAAAGGGTTAGTTTGGATTCACCAAAGACACATGAAAACACCAACTGACAGATCGAGGCAATTCTTTCTTGAGGCCCTCTAACTTTTTGCAGTTTTCTTTTGTCCATTTTTCTTGCTAAATTAAAAAAAAAAAACTTGTTTTGAGAGATTTCGTTGTCATTTGTAGTTTTTTTTAAAAAGCGGAAAAAATTGATTAAAATTGTAAATTGAGATTGGTGTGAAAAAAAGTTTTTAAATGTTTAAATTGGTTTTTTAGGCCATATCTCCCAGCCCTACCTGGTTCCCTCTTGAAAAAGCCCCTACGATTTTTTCATTGGATTTTGGATCTTTGCAGAAAATAAGTTCTTTGGCAAACAAACATTTATGATACCTGCGGGTTTCGTTCAGCAAGATAATCTTCATAAATAAACACCCCTTTAAGGATTTTTTATGCCTAAATGCAATTGCCACACGTACAAAGCTAATGCTAGGCTATAAACTGCACCAGGGTTTCATCACCAATGCCACTTTACAACTGCCTTTTTTAGGACACATAAAAGCTTCAAAGTTCACAGTGGGGCATTAACTGACTTATGTTGTAGAACAAAATGTGAAGTGAAGTGATGTGATGTGAAAAAGTGAAGTCTCTTAAGTTTGTGTTAAACCACAGACATTTTTTAAGGCATCTAACTAAAAAAACACATTCAAAACACTCATTGACTTTGAGATGAGGAAACCGTATGTGCTGAACTGCTAAATCATTTCTGGGTTTTAGGACTCGTTCCTGGTGTTCTCTATACTGACAATGGATAAGTACATCACACAACCCCACTTCAAAAGTATCCCTTTGCCTCACCTTAGACCCAACTCACAAATTCAAACAAAATATGTACTGACTGATGTGTCACATTCCTCCAATGTATTTTGGAGGAAAAGTACATGATGTTTAAAGTGCAAACGTTATAACCTCTGTTGCTCACTATGTTTGCATTATATGCTGATAACTTTATTACTATAATTCAACTCAGACTCAAACATGAGTACGCTTCATTCTCAATCACTACTTCAACAATAACATGTATCTCTGCTGGCTTTGCCTTTAAAGGGTAACAGGGATCTGTTGGTACAGAGTGTCTGTTCATGCACCAGGCTCTTATAAACACTCCTGACACAAGCTAATGTTCAGTGTATCCTGGGGCACACATGCCTTCTCTAAATTGAACCAAATCTCTTTTGCTGTAAACAAAAGAGCTAATCATCCAGTAACAGGAAGAGACATATATTACAGCTATGATTCACGAAATTACTTTTTTATTTTTTATTTTTTGCCTTCATATATAGCAGTGAAATCTTGAATTTTGTGGCAAATTAAACTCGTGTCCTCACACTGTGCCAACTCTGAATCTCTGTTTAAACAACGTCAGTCAGAGAAATCCCTATCCCTAATACCAACGGCATTTATAGATTAATCCGGTCAAATGCGTTTGCTGAGCTGCTGCTAACTGATGGTGTTATATTTGTTTTAATTTCCATGGCAATCTAGTAAACATATTTAGGGGATGAGTACTTGACCGACTGAGAGAGAAGCTTGACACATGAACACGAAGAAAACAAATGAAGATAAAATGCTTCAGCAACAGTGTTGTAGTTAAGACCACCTAAACAAGACCAAGTCATGACCGAGACCAGAGTGTATTGAGAGCGAGACCAGACCTGCTCAAGTCCCCAAACCATGGGCACTTCATGTTGATCTGAAAATTCTGCATGCCCATAAAAACGCTCACAGAAAAAAATCGAGATTCCTTTTCATATATGTGTGGGAATGTTCCTTTGTTTTCTATGAGCAAGCAAATACAAACACTAACAAGCTTAAATCAACTTGACCATCTTTATTCAACACCAATTCATTGGTACTGAAATAAAATCCTGGGTTGTCTTTGTCTGCAACCAAGATAAGACAGAGTGAATATGTTGTCAAGTCCAACATGAGACCCTCAAAAAGTAGTATTGAGCTCGAACTCAAGACCAAGACCGATCTTGAGTACTACAACACTAATCGACCAGTAAGAGAAATGTTTGAATTGTGGGCAATTTGTCCTACAGCCCAGACACAGTGACACCAAAACCTACATTAAAGAAATAGTGGCGAAGAAGGTTAACCATTGCTTCATGTTGCCTGTGTCTCAGCTGAAAGGTTGTACCGAACACACTGCAAAGACTGCAGTTAGCATGTACGTTTTGTATCTGTGTTAGAAAAAATAACTCTCCATAGCAGCATATCATTATTAAAAAAAGGAAACCAGAAGAAAGTCAGGACAGATTCAAGTTGCTGGTTGGCCAGTTAGCACATTAACAACACAACGCAAAGATGAAAGAAGAAAGTAACACAAATAATTACAAACTGTTTCTGCTCAAGAGCACAATGGCTAAAACATACTCTTACCCAATTTGACAAGTTTGTTCGATCTCGTCGTCCTTTTGACTTAAGCTGTTTGCCTTCCTCATTTCTTTTCCTGTTCTCCTTCACTGAGCTGAACTGCCAATCAGAGTGATTTCATTCACCATCATGCTCTACCGTCCATGACGCCAATTAAATATGCTGATTCAGCTGAGAAAAAAAGCAGACTGGTGCCAACGGTGCAGAACACACCACCAACACTAGACAGACACTCACCAACCATCAGCTTGGTATGTCAGGACCCTCCAATGTTTCCCTTTTTTTTCCAGGGGAGCACTGTGTGGGTTTTGGGACTTTGCACAGATTGCATAAAAAATACTTATAGGGGAAAATGCATTTTCAGAAAATTAAAAGTTTGCTGTTTTACTCACGGAGGAGGTAAACCCTGTACTGAGAGGCCCTAGCTCTTTCTCCTCCACCTCTGCGGCACATCTGGACTTGCAAAGCAGATGATTAATTTTTAACCGCTGGGGTCATGCTTTCACTTATGAATGGCATGATGTTTTATGTCATGCTGGATCCATCTGCTTGGATCTCTGAAGCTATAACAGGGTGTTAAGGTATTATCGAGTAAGACATACATCATTCCTGTGTTATGAGGTACATAATTGATAGCCTGTAAAATTCTGTTGTGTTAAAACTTACCCTATAGCACATATTGTACTCAGCGGAGGCTCGTGCATGATTTTTCCCGATGTTTACAACTCTCAGGCTTAACCAAATGACAACTGTAAGCTGTTAGAGAGGTTTCTCATTTTTGTCAGTTTACTTAAGACAGTCTTTCCTCCATTAAATGACGTCAAACAGCCACTGGCAAGACTAAATAGGGCTTTTTAAAGCCTGTTGCCGTCTACACAACTGTCCTCACGCAGTTCTTAATGGGAGATTTTAAGTCCTTCCTCCTCAGTTGATGAGGGGAAAAAAGTGAAGGGGCTGAGATGCTTTATAATCTCTATTTAAGAGGCAAAAACCTTGCCTTAAAAGTCTCTGTTCGGCGTTTCAACCATGTAGGTGTTTCCCATAAAATGTTATTGATAGAGAAGGGAAAAGGAGCAAAGAGTGAGAGTTTGTAAATGGAGGCCTCAATCTGCTTGCTTCCTCTTGAGGGACCACACACTTTATAGATCACTTCCTCCTCTTCTTTGGTCCAACTACGGCCTGACGTGTGTCGGCGCCATGCTCTGTGATGGCAACCAGGATAAACGGTACAAACAGCAGGAGATACATAGCAGCTTAAAAGCCTCTGTCCCAAATAAAAGGTACAAAAAAACAGAAACAGGGAGGGGGGCTGTCAGAATCTAGAGATGAAGACCAGCCATGTGAGATGCGAGCTGATTGGACAAACCCCGAGTGTGCTGCTGCTGCTTTGTCGGGGACAGGAAGTCTGCTGTGGTGTCCTGTCTTCTCTCTGCCTCTCCCTCTGTTTAGGTGCCAGTCTGCTGTCTTTGTCTGCTTATTCGAGCGCCAGCCCTCCATAGGTCAGCCAACATCAAGCTCAGATCTCATTCTCTCCTTTTCATCATGGAGCTAAATCGTGTTTTACGGTAAATCACCTGACAAGTGATTCAGAAAAACTGACTTTTATGAATGTCTGAAGTTTGGAGGATTTGGCCCCCGGAGAGGAAAGTTGACTTGCGTGCTTCACTGAAAGCCCACAGCTGTTGGCTGATTCTGAGTGGTACCCTAAATTGTTCCGTAGGATTTCATCGTTGACGATTGTTTGTGTCTGGCATGTGAAAGACCAATGGTGTGTACTTAAGATTCCTCTGTGCAAAATTTATCCTTAAGCAGCCAGACACATTCTCCAACGGCATATTTGCACCTCAGGAGAATAAAGCGGTCTGCCAGCCTGCAATGTCACTCAGTTATTACATAGAGCTAGGAATCTGACTTTTTCTCCTATGACAGAGATTCTGATACCTACAGGATATTTATACTAGTGCTCACCTTTTTCCTGAAGTCAAAATTAGAGATGCAAGATAATATCAGCATGTCATTGGTATAGGCAGATATTGACTTTAACATGAAATATCAGAATCGGTCAGTATCAATAGAATATGCCAATATCACAAACTAATTTTTTTTATTTTTCATTGACAAAACAGCAACTCTAAATTGAAGGGGTTTTTTTGCACAATATCTTGTAAAAGTATCATATTTGATATCTCCATCTGCTGGTGGGCAATAAGAGTATGCATAAAATAAATATAAGATTTATAATGTTGATTACACTATGGAAGAGACTTGATGATCACTAAAATTATGTGGTGAAAAGGCATATTTATCGATATCGGTATTGGTTATTGGCCAAATGAGTTGTTATATACAATGGATATCAGCAAATAATTGTGCATCCTCATTGAAAAGTTTATTTGGATAATCTGTATGTAAGGTAACATGGGGCTATAACGCCAAAGACAACACTTCTCTTGAAATGGAGTAATTCGTGCAATCATACACCGTCGTACAGCCTTTTAATCTACATCAAAGGTGTAGTCAGCATTTCTCTCTCAGTAAACTTTTTTTGATCGTCAGTGAATATTTTCATATAGTCTGCTAGCTGTCCATTTGGTGTGTGCACTAAAAAGAATACTCTAGTGTTTATTACCATCCCTGAATCTGTAAATGGGAAACAAAGTACACAACACTATTCCAGCCAAACAGTGACGGGGTGTTTGCGATCATACACAGGACAGGGGAAAGGCCATGGATGTATAAAGAGAAAGGCTTTAGGAGTGAGAGGGATTTTTTGGGGAGTTTTGAATTCAAACATCAACGATCTTTCTCCAGAATCATTGTATCCATCTTTACCTGATATTTTGGCCTCTTGGCAGCAGAAACAAGCTGAGAGCACAACATATCACATTTTAACATAGTACCAAAACAGATGTTTTTTTACACAAAGACATAGTGCAACATTATCACTTACTTGGAGCCATGTTCTTGCCCACCTGGCAAATACAAGTCCAATATCCACTGTCTTTAGCCCTGTTTTTGGTCTCTGTACCAACTCTGTCTCTTTGGCTGCTAAATGCTCCATTATACTGAACAGCTAGTTACCAGACATTTGGTATGAATAGATTATTTTTTCCACTAAAAATAGCTGCCTGCTGTTGCATAAAACTGTGTTTCCTCCACGCAGTTTTGTATAGTACCTTTTACAACCTGCACATAACCCACACTTTACTGTCTTCAAAAATATCCACTTATCCATACATATGAATTCTGAATATTTGAAATGGTTTTAATACACTTTTTTTGCCAAATCAATACACTTTCTTGCTTTGTCTTATTGTTAATGTTTACTACACTCACTCTGATGTTCTCTGTTCCCTAACCCTAACCTAAACCCTGGATCTGTTTTGTGCTCCCAACTAAGACAGTACTTTTAAATCTAGGTGGGGTTTTTACCGAGGTTGTTGCAGCTCTCACTATCTTTCCTTTCCACCAGCAATGCAGATCAATGTCTGCACCACATTAATGGTCCATAGAATGGGGTTGCACACAAGCATTTTCAGAACAAATTAGAAAAGGTTCCGCTTCGATATTACACACACTTGTATTGCTCTGTGCACAAAATATTTTTTTCAAAATCAAGCCTGAAAAAAACATTACACATTAATATGCTTTTTTTACTTTTATTGAGTTATTATTTAACCAACATAAGTCCTAGTCATAAATATCAAATACTCATTTATTTTTAGAATTTTAATCCTTTAAATGGCAGTTTTTTGTCATGATGCCACTATGCTTTTAGATGAAAAAAAGACACAAATAAATCAATTATTTTAAATATACTACCTGCAAAGATTATTATTATTATTATTATTATTATTATTAGTATCACAGCCTGGGATATGTCGTTGATTTGCAGCAACATTGGTTGTGACAGTGCACTTAGTGGAAATAGCATGTATTTTCTCCATATGCCAAATATGGTAAAAAAAAAAAAAAAAAATTACATCGTCAGGTGGAAAATAGTAAGAATTACAAATTCTAAGGCAAAAGACCAGATTGACACCCAGAAATAATGCAATGTGCGTTTTATGCTTTAATGGCAGTGGGATCAAAAATGACAGTTTAAACGGGTTTCAGTGAGGCATTTTCTGCACAGTATGAATGTATAATTTTGTTTTCACAGTGTATTTTAGACTTATTGTAAGAGCTGAACTGGAAATTCCAAGACTACACAAAAATACACAATCTTGCCAAAATTTATGCCATATGCATGAACACAGCCAAAATGATCAAACAATGAAGGCTGAAAAGCGCATAAAATGCAGCAAAGAGGCTTACCAGTGTTGGGTCCGTGCATTGACTCCTGCAGTGTTTCTAGTTCCACCTTTAAGTGTCGGATCAATGTGTCAGTTACCTCAACAGAGAGGGGATGAAAAATGAGACAAAATGGAATGGTTCTATTGGTACCATCCACAACATTTGACAATGGAAATGCAAAAATGACTGTTCTAATGTGTCACAAACTGAACCTCTTGAAAACAAGGCTTAAAACAACACTTATGAGTTGTCATGTCATCCATTATTGAGCTACAGATCATAACTGCTTTAAGAATGTTGTTCCAAACCGTTGCTGAGATTGATTGATAATGTACACATGTGCCCAATTAATAATTTATCAATTAGATTTGATAAACTTGCTACAAAGTGAGATCAAGGCTATCTAAAATGTCAAAACCTTAAAAAATTCTTATTAATTATTTGTAGTTTGAAAGCCATTTTGAGCTAAAAACTGTAGAAATCACTGAGACGTTTTTTTTTTTTACTTTATCCAGTTGGCTCGGAAAGGGTTTCATCAGTCATGGGATTTTGTCATCCCATGAAGGTCCTCATGATTTTTCACTTAAAGTAAATCAACCAAACTGTCGTTGCACAGTTTCTCCCGACAACGATGATTCCATTTGAGGGTTGTTCCAGATAATTTTTTTTAAGTATCCGCAGCAGGCAGAAGTATGTTGCATTCAGTAAGAATCGGTTTGATTGTTGTTTGTGATTATACTTTTGGAAAACGTTGTCCATTACTCTCATCCCTTTTCCTGACTGGAAAGTTGCCGTGAAGCACTTTACCCATGACCCCCTGTTTCCCTAACAAGTGAATGGAGCCTAAGGATCTGTTTCTGGGCCCGAGCTCCCAGCAGCATTCCTCATGTTTAGGAAAACATGTAAACTGACGTCGAAAAAATAAAAGTGAGCAGTCAGCTCCCTTGGCCTTTCTCGCCTGGCCCAGATGCCCATATGAAAGCTGACTTTTGTGTGCTGGACAACTCTCATACAAGGTGGACGGCCGGTGTTTTTCCTGGCATGACTTGAACAAACACAGACCAATTACACTGAGCTGCCTGGTGTGTCAAGCCATGATCTACAGTTTTATTTTGCATTATTTGAGAAGACTTAAGACGTAAATCTGTACTCTTCAGAACAAGTAAGACAGAGATACATAAAACAAGTTCCTGCAGTTTCCCTGGGTTAGCATAAATCCCAGGCTCAGGCAGATATCTAGTGTCTAAGACAAGCAGCGCGTCCTATGCCAGCTAACTGCCACATGGTCTGAGCGAGCTGCGGTGGCAGAACAGCTTTGAAAACTTTGATATGAAATATTCAAAACTCATACATGCAACTTTCCTAACTCTCCTGAATATATATGCAATAAAATGTGTGGCTCATTTCCCGCTTAAACCTTGGAATTGCATTATTCATCTGAGGCAGTGTTTCAACTTTCTCTCTTTCTCTGCCCGCAGTGCTCCCACCCACACCACTGAATTAAGAACCCGTCTTCTAATTCAATCCCGATATTCTTCCCCATCGTTCTCCAAAAACTGAGCCCAACTAGCATGCACACATTTTCTCTGAATGGTGGAGACATTTAAGAGCATTGTACCGAAACAAGCCAGACACGTTAGGCAGATTGAGATTATATGAGGAGTTTGTCCTTAACAAAATGTATAATTGAACGTTATATGTAGTTCTTAAAAGGAATACGTCAACCACATAACTATCATTTTTGTATCAGTTACTGACCCAGTGTTACATTTTATTTGTGGAGAAAACTGTCTTTCTCGCATGCCAGTGAAAAACATTTGCATTTTAACTAAAACTTAATAACATTTTCACATAGACAGTCCAACACAATCTCATCCCAACTCGTCACATGGTGCCACTTTGTAAGCAAACTTCCCTGTCAACTTAGTATGATGTTTTAGGTATCCTTCTGCATCAGATGTTTATGCTTGGGGATGCGCACATGATGCAAATGATGGAATGACGTGGTTATGTTTAGTCAACACGAGCAAATGGCTACCAATGAAGACCGTCAACAAATGTACATGCTGGGAACGATGGTTAGGATTGGGCGACAAAGTCACGGACGGTTAGGTTTAGACGTTAGAGGCACATGGTAAGGTTTCACATTCAGACAGGAAGTGAACACCAGAATCCTGCGTGAAAGTCACTTGTTTGTGGGACCCATCCACCTCCCCTTCCACCCACGCTTCAACGTCACAACGTTACAACCTGACACCGTCCTTCCGCGTTTCATGCATGCACAATTTTCTCAAGTGACGCCACCCGTGCACATATCATGTGGACGTGTCTGGTGCCATCTGGCTGTCTGCCAGCATACAATAACAATGCCATCGGTTCTGTCCAGCTGCATTCTCAGCTGCAGTGTCCAGCACTGTTCCACTTTGACACAAAAGTTGGCTTTTGACATCGCGCACGTATGCCGAAAGCACTGACAGAGTGGAGGTATTTGAAATGTGTTCGGAATGAAAATGGGCTGGACAGTCTAACGCATAGACGAGCGGCGCACCTGCAAGCATTTGTGTTTGAACTCTTCCTTATAGAATGCACATATAGAAACGTGTTTTGAAGTAGTGAGCATATGATTGAATAAATGAGACGTGGATTAAACTGCACGAGTTGTGTGAGAGATTGTGAACAGATATTTTGATGTAGTTTTGCTCCACGGTTCATTAAGAATTTTTTCCATTTTTTTGGATTCTTTATTCACAGACGGGGAATGCAAGAAAAACATAGTTTTCTACATGAATTCAGCATAACACGGGGTGAGTAATTGATATACAAATGATCATTTTGTAGGTGAACCATTTCTTTAAGTAAATGTGGCAATACCACATGCTGTAAATGTAAAGGCCCCACACCTCTGTAAGTTTTACAGTTTTATTATTGGATTATTATTACCAATGTATTGATGTGTAAGTAGCATTTTACTGTTGTAGGTGGTAGAATTATGCTTTGAACTATTTTGCACAATGCCAGGTAGTTTACTAGCAATGTATCATGTTTTTTGAGCCTATTATGTGTGGGGTTTTTTTTAGGTAAAATAGTGTAAATTTGAAATATATCTTGTTAATATATTTGTCAAAAAAATAGGTGGAGTTTAATATTTCTCTTAATGAATTTAATGGTGTAGAATCTTAAATAAGCAGAAGTTTTAAAATGTTAAGTAAAATTCAAATATCTTAAAATTGTCCTCAAGTGGATACATTCATCCACAGACTATATGTATAGGTAATATGCAGCCATTTATTAAATAACCTTTTATTAGATAACAGCCATTAGTACGATAATTATTTCTCTTGAAGCAAATGTGTGCAAATTTTGTCGACTTGTTTAGGTGTTCAGTAATGTTTTCTACAAATATATTTTTAATTCGAGAGATCAAACAGTTTCCATTTGCTGTTAATCAGAGCTGCCAGGAAAATTTAATTAGCACGGGTTTTAGTGAAGAATTTGTGTCCAACTGGTTGAAGGGAATTTCAGAGGAATATTCAGGCGGTGACACTTTTTCTGCCATGAAACTGAGCAACAATTAAGAAAAAAAATCTGTCAATGTTTGCTTATTTGTGTTAGTTTGCATATGCATGTGCTGTATGTAGACACCTGTTTAAGTGTGACATTTTAAAGCCCTTCTTTTAGATACAGTATGCCTGCCGTCACCAGACATACTGAGAGTCAGAGATTTTATTTACCAACAAACACAGGAGGAAGGAGTCAGACAGATCCTTTCCCTCTCAACAGAGGAAGACTGTATGGACTGTAAGCAGCGGATTATTTTCAGTATTGATTCAGCTGCAGTTCCGTTTCTCTTGATGGAGTCTTTGTTTGGTCCAATTATTATTGGAACTTCCTAAAGTGCATGGTGGTGTCATCAGTCGTGTTGTTGCCAAATGTATTCAGTTTATTGTCATGTAAGACAAAGAAAAGCATCTTTGGCAGGTTTGCTTAAGAACTGATCAATCGATTATCATAATAAAGAGAGATAAATGTTCTGGTTATTGATTAAACGCTTCATGGTTGCAGCTTTAGATCACTCATTCTTGTGTCTGTCATTAAAGCAGAGGCAGGGTTACAGTTTTGGTTGATAGTATTGGCTTTGTCTCATCATCTGTGGCTTGAGCATTTTATGTCAGTAGATATAGGATTCATAAAATTGTATCTAGACATCTAAATCCTAGAGCTCTCTTGTGCCAATGAACCCCTGGATTGTACATGATTTAAATTGTAATATTGATGGGAACAGTTTGGCAGATGTTGAAATCATTGACCCGGGCTTATACATATTGCAGTTGGCTGCGCTGCAGGTTTCTGCTTCATTTTTGCCCTGATTGTGTAATACAAGATAGCACGGACTAATTACAGTTTAGGTAACAACGTCAGGTCAAATCTGTGTTTCTGACGAGAAAGGAAGCTTGTTGAGTCCTCAATGTTGAGCCTGTATTTCCCCTGTTCTACGAACAACTGTGAGTACAAACGCATGGGCGGATAAATGAATGTCAGGAAGTGTGTGCACGTGCATGTCAGTGTATATGATGGCGGTGGCATTCGTATGTGTGTGTGTGTGCGTGCGTGTGTGCGTGCGTGCGTGCGTGCGTGCGTGCGTGCGTGTGCGCGCGCACACCTCAGTGGAAACTTAGCCATGAGGGTTGGTAAACACTCTGCGATGGATCTCACTCTGCACACAAGTGCCAAACACAATGCAAACTTGTTTCCATCACTCCATTCAGCCACTCACTTGTTCTTTTTTTCCTCTTTTCTTTGGTTTTTCAATTCTGATTCACACTGTATTTTATGTCTACAATAATCTATAGATGATCCAAGATTTGATAGCTCAATCTGCTTTTTGTGTCTCATTACGTTTCCTGCCAAAGTGTCTCAGTTTCTGCCAAAACCAAACAGATGGCTGTTCTCGATCTATAGTTAGTATACGCAATCAAATAATTTTGATCTTGTGGTTCTTTTAGACTTTCCAAATGTTATTGAACTGAATGGATTAAATCTTGATTGTGAAAGTCATTTCACGGAAGTTTAGATGCTCACAAAATGTATCCACTGATTTATGGATGTGTCTTTCCCAATGTAAGTCTATGGGAAAAAGTCCTTCTGGGCCCCATCACATGATGGATATGGACGTGTAGTCTCACTTTTGGCCACTATGTAAAATTTTCTTCAGAGCCTGGCACACTTCCTGGAAGCTTGGTTTTGATCTGTAAATTTCTCATGTCGTGTGGCCAGCAGCCTGTGTTTTTGTCCCACTAGTTGTGTAATAAAATAACCCTCAAACAGGGGAGGAGGGTTTCATTATTAAATAAGCTACGTTCACGTATGCAGCATTTATTTTTGTTGTTTTAATAAGCAATGTGGAATATTTTGGATCAAAATTTTAAAAATCATACATATATATAAAGGATGAACTTGACTATTGCTGGCCTTCATGGGCTCCCCGTAGTGCCCGGGCCCCCCAAATCTTTCCCCCCCATTATGAGAGGCCCTGGCAGCATGAATTCAATCTCTGCTAAGGATGCCATTACTCCACTATATCTTAATACAGCAAATAATTGTTTGCTATTGATGTTCAAAATCTCATATATGGAACCTTAAAATTATTGACAAGTATTTACAATGAGTATAGCATATAGCCTGGTGGCTGTAGGATGGAGTGGTCAGCTGGTAAACAACTCTGCGGGACATTCACACTTCCTGAGTATACATCAGATCTGTCAGCAGCAGTCCCAGAGGCCAGCATGGGTCTAAGTGAGGTCACAGAGTTCAATCAGATGACTGCCCCCCCCATGCAACATCCAAACCAGATGTCTGATGAATTGCTCCTCATAAAAAGATTCCTCTTTTACAATGGACCGTGACATTGCCAAATAGGGTAAGACTGTTACGTGTGCATTCTCCAGTCGTTAAAATTCTTACGGGTAATTCAGAGTGGCCTCTAGACGTGTTTGTCGAGAAAACTGGAAAATTCACAATGATCTTGTCTGGAGATGCTGCGGCTGCTGAGGACTGCAGTGATTCATCTCCATGTGTCGCGGAAAGTGAAAGGGGAAAGATGCAGATTATGATAACTTTCCTTCCTCCTGGCCATTGAGAGTTTGCAGGGAAACAAGGACAGCTGTTTGCTTTCACCTTGGATAACATGGGTGTTATTAGATATTCCACATCTGGCATAACTGTAATTTTTTTTTCTCTTGTATTCCAGCCTATAACATAATCTGTGTCATTTTATAGAACATTACCACACACAGATAGAGTTATTTTGGACTACCTTTAGCTCCTAACATGATGGATTTGCCTCAATGATGTCACAACACGAGTGCTCCACAGTATCCTACAAGAAAAATGAATGCTCTCATATCCCTGTTTCCTGGCTGACTTCATCTCCTCTCTCCTTTGTCTTGCTCTTATCTTCTGTTTGTAAAAAGGGAATGTTTCTGTTCCTGCCATCCCTGAAATAAACCAGTCAGATGAAGCGGTATTGTTTCAACTCTTCCAAAGAAAAGTTTTTCATGAGCTTTGATAAGGTGGAAAAAAACAGTTGTTGTCGCAAAAATCTGCTCACACTCGGAGCCGGCAGCTGTCCCGTGTGATACACTGCATTGAAAGGGCTGTCTGGCACTCAGCAAACATGTGCTGAGAGGTGATGGACAGGACCTGGCCTCCTCCTGCTCCTATCGCTCCCTGTTAGCGCTTCTTCTCCTCCCGTGCTTCCAGCTAATCACAACTGACAAGGGATACACAGGACTCCGTCTACACCAACAGATAGAAAGAGTCTTGCTGACCTGTCTCAGCCTGGGGGGATGAGCACAGGTAGAGAGAGGATTCAAGAGGCCCCGAGACTTCAAGAGCATCAGCATCTCAGGCATGAGTCCTGCTAAATATGCTGCTTCTGTGTTTTGAAGGCTGCAGGATTTCCATAAATTAATGAAGGACGTGGGGCTGCAAATGCAAGAAGATGGCATGACGGAGCAGAACACCGTCTTCATTTAGATGCTGTGACAAGACCAGATGTTGAAAAGCCTCGGGGTGAAATGTACAGTGTAAAAGTGTGGGTGTGTGAGAGAAATAGAAAAAAAAGGAGTTATGGAATCAAGAAAGACAGACTGACTACATATGTACGTCAGCTCCTTTGTTTGTGCATCAGTAAACATGAGATCACATGCGCTGTAGATGTCTGTATATGTGCGAGGGTGTGATCCCATGTGAGAGCGTTACATCTGAGGGTGCACACGTGTGCCTGCTGAACTGTGAAAACATGTACTTGTGCGCACGGAAGATTTGCATGCTGAAACATTGATAGAGATCTTCCACTGTGATGCAACACGTTATCGGCGACACTTAAAGAGGGATGAATATTTCAATGACCTGGTTCAGTGGGGACCTTAGGAGTCAAGCTAGAGGGCAACCACGGGACTATTCTGGGAATTTCATGGCAAAATAGCATGAGGAGGTCCCACTTCTGTTGACATAGTTCTCCCCAGTTAAAGATTATTTTTTGCTTTTTCGCCTTTATTGTGATATGACAGGTGAAGCATGAAAGGGAGAGAGCGAGAGAGGAATATATGCAGCAAAGGGCTGCAGGTTGGAGTCAAACCTGTGGCCACTGTGGCAAGGACATAGCCATAATACATGGGGAACCTGCTTTACCAGATGAGCTACTGGATGCCTCACTTCTCCCCAGTTAAAGATGACTTTTGGGGTTTTTTCACCTTTATTATGATAGGACCGGTTAAGCGTGAAAGGGGGAGACACAGGGGAGCACATAAAGCAAGGGGCTGGTGTTGATCCCGTGGCTGCTGTGGCAAGGACACAGCCGTTGTACATGGGACACCCGCTGTACTAGATGAGCAACTGGACGCCCTACTTCTCCCCAGATAGATTATTATATTGTACTTATTTTTTTTTTCTTTATTATGACATGACAGATTAAGTGTGAAAGTGGGAGAAAGAGGGGATGACATTCAGCAAAGTCAAGTCAAGTGAATTTTGTTTCTAAAGCCCATTATCACAAATGACAATTTGCCTCAGAGGGCTTTACAGCATATGATATCCCTCTGTCCTTTGACCCATGATTAAGGAAAAACTGCCCCCAAAAACAGGGGAACAGAGGGAAAAAAGGACTCCATAGGTTACAGTCAAACCCGTGGCTACTGTGGCAAGGCAGCCATTGTACATGGGACACCCGCTGTACCAGATCAGCTACTGGACACCCCACTCCTCTCCATTTAATGATGTATTAATGCGAAGATAGTTTCAAGGCCTGTGGTTGGCTTGGCCACCAAAACCACAAATCAAAATGCAACCACTGAGATGAAACATGCCCTGAAATGTTTGTTCCCTAACACATATTCAGGGAGGAACTCAATGGGAAAATATAGGTCAACCCCATTTATGCAAAAACAGGTTTTGTTGCTGTTTAAATAAAAAAACACAAGTTCAGATTTTTAAAACAAAATGAAGCATGAAAAATGTTCGAGAGAAATCAGATCTAAACATAAGTCAGATCTAATGAGGACAACGCCTGCTGGGCTGGCTGAGAAAAGATTTGGGGGTTTCACTGCCGCTGCAATATCTTACTCCCTGCGAGGAATCGGAACTCGGGGGTGTGAATGAGCTGAGACTCGCGGCTGGTTGGAGAGCTGGTGACAAAACACTCCAGATTTGCCGCTGAAAAACGCCGAGGAATAACCTGACGGACACTAGCTCAAACTGCTCAAATTCCTCAGCAGCGCTTATCCTCGAAAGTACCAAGGAGAGCCTCTACCGTCTCGGCAGAGACCGGGAAGTGGTCAAACAATGGACTCAGAGAGCGCGTTTTATCGCTGGATGGTCACGGAACGGGACTGATGTTTTGCTGCACGGACCGGGCCGTGGAGCTACAGAGCGAAGGGAAGGACAGCAGAAGAGAAAGAGACGGCGCTCCACAAAGGAGGGCAAAGCAGGACGCGTGTGTGCAGCAGAGAAGCAGCGCCCTAGATTTGAATAACATCTGAGTTACTCTGTCATTCGGTCTTCTTTCATGCTGTCTCGGGCAGCAGTTTCTCAGCCCGCACCTGGAAAAACAAAGGAAAAGGCGTTCAGTGGCGGCACATCTCCATGCGTAAATGGAGACGCATCGGCGCGTATTGGCTGTGCTCCTTCACAATGAGTACAATAAATGATGTTTGTTTTGTCACTAACTCATGTCCTGTCTCATGACCACACTGCTATAGATGCATTATAGACTTCCTCATACTTCATATCTGCCATGAGTGATGGCGATGCCTGCAGAGTCTGACAGCACCGGTGCGCAGAGCAGCACTCATGAAAAAAGCGCACCGGATCGCAATGGTTATATGAAAACATGTGTCATCCCACTGTGCCGTGACCGAGATTACGAGTCGTGGGTGAGGCTAATGTTCAAAAAAATATGGAGTTTCCAGAGACTCCGGAGTGCGGTGTGCGTGGGGTCGCTTTCGGTTTTTCTCGCTCTGTTGGTCAAATGTGCAGACTGGAAAGCTGAAGCCAACAGCAGCAGCAGCGCTGACAACAGACTCTCGCATTCATCGTCTCCCCTTCACTTCGTCTCAGGCTGCGCGGCGGAGCTGTTGCAAACTTGCTGGAGTGTTGTTTCCCCATTGTTCACCCTCGTATGTGCCTTCTTTTGGGTCGGTATCTACTTAATCCGCTGCGGAGTTCTAATCCAGACCGCCCTCTCCCTCTTAACCTTGTGCCACCTGGGCGAAGCAGCGGCGTGGACTCTCCTGGACGGGACAGATGAGCAGCTGTTTTCATTCACGACAGCAGTCGTGGTCGTGCTCATCTGCGTGGCCACCGGCGCACTCATGGTAGCGCGACTGAATCAGGGCATATCTGTGATCTTTTTCATAAGCCTGGTCAGGACCATCTCACTCTTCTCGCTGCACAAAGTACGGGCCACTTGGAGACCGTACGTAGCGTACCTGGTTGGAGTGCTGGGCATCCTGCTGGCGAGGTATGCTGACAAGCTCCTTCCCAACCAAGGGAGACACAAGGAGGGCTGCACCCCCGTGACTGGAGCCAGGGAAGAGATCCCTGTATTTAAAAGGCGCAGGAGGTCCAGTTCTGTGATAGCCTCAGACATGGCACACAGTCAGTCCAACAGTAAGTCCCATCGCCGGACCTCTCTGCCATGCATCCAGAGGGACCAGGTAAGAAGTTTCTGCCCCGTTTAACTTTTCTGTTACTGGCTTGTTTTTTGCTTTCAGTGACGAGTTTTGTGTTTGAAGCGAAGGGGAGAAAGGAGGGAGCAGGGAAATGGCAACAACATAAACACTGTTGCCCTTTTACAGCGTGACTCTAATTTTAATTTGCATTGTTGTTATTATTATTATAACCATTATTATAATCATTATTATTATTATTATTATTATTATTATTATTATTATGGTCAGTAAGCAATGCAAATAATCTTGAGGTTATTTTATGTATGTCATGTGTAGTGTAACACAACAACAACATCATCATCATCATCAACAACAATGACAACAACAACAACAACAATAAGAATAATATTAATACACTTATTATTTTTATTATATTATTAGAATTAATATTGGCAGTGTTGTTTAATTTAATTTTTTAAAATTGTATTTTCTTATTGTGTGTTTACATGTCATGCTCCTGTTGTACACTGCAGTGTGGATATTCCTGTTTGTTTGGATGTGATTTGTTCTTTGCTCAGTTGTTGTTGTTGCTCTGATCTGCTCAGATCAAATTTGGGCTGATGTCTCCTCATATTCTGTAGCCACTTGCAGCCATTGAAAGGCATATATGAAATTATATCAATTTACAATATTTTTTCTTCTTTACCATTTCAGTAACAGTAACTGCTAAAGAACACCTAATTTAAATTACATTTTTAATATAAGCAATCATATGTTGTTTTTTACTGAAATAATCCTTTAAGCCATTCCTCTGGAATCCTTGCATCCGTCAATGGTGAATCATTCATGTAGATGTGTATATGTACAGTACAGCTGCAAGTGTAGCTCTCCTCTGTCATTTGAAAATAAAGTACCAAATTTGGTATTTTGTTGCTGAAGGGGGGCTATTTTAGAATCAGCCTTGAAGTGCTGATGAGAAAGGGAAGCTGAGGACACGATTTCAATGATTCATCTCGTCCCTAATTATTTATGTCAAACATTCTTCCCAGATGATCTCTGAGCCACTGCCACAATACTGACGAATGCGTTATTATCTTTCTGTCCTGAATTTTTATACATCTCACTCCTCATCACTTATCAGGGCTTTCTGTCCTTCAGCTTCAGGAATGTAACAGCTCTGACTCTTAAACCTCCTCTGATACCGATACACATGCATACCTGTGTTAAAAGGAAGGGGGGCTTCATTCAGGAGGACTCATATCAGCTCCTCAGCCCTCCTTATGGAAAATCAATGAGCATGCTGAGTATGTGAATGGGAACCAGACTTTTTGGAGTGATCAAAGCTCTCGTTGTGACCTGTGAGTGTGGTTAGGCAGGGAGATGAGAGGCTGCACTGTCGGCCCGGCCACTTGAAAGATGCCCTCAGCTCTCAGGGCTAGTTAGCGTTGTACTGTGCTTGTTTGTTTTTCTTTGTGGTGACGCTCACTCACTCCTGCACATACACAAAACGGATATGAAAAGACTCTCAGATATTTTACAGTTTATACTTTTCCTCTCTGGTTTCAGTTTGACGTCTCAGCTGAAGCTTTATCAAATGTCAATAATTACTAATGTTATATACAGGAGTTGGTTTGCTGCACAGATGGAGTGAGGATGCATCTTTCTTTACGAATAAGTGATGAGCTGGACGATGGCTTGATGTGTTATTTATATTGAATAGTTACTGTATGGCTAGAGAAAAGGCGTGCACACAGATGTCAGATTATTTTACACTCTGCTGTCTTTTGAAGAGCTATGCTGCAAATTATGGAAAGAAACATGTATTTTTTCTGTCTTACAAGTGTTTATTTTCTAAAAAAAAAAAAGAAATACATTTAGTATATGCTGTTGTTTATATATATTTTTTGTCATTATTGCATTAGAAAAAAAAGTCAAGGGTGCGGGTTTCATGTCAACAAGGGGTTGGAGTTCCACATCCAGAAAATTTGAGCATCAAACAATTTCCTGCATTCTGGTGAATTTTATGCACCTATTTTCTGCAATATGCACATATTTTCTGTTATATTATATTATTTATCTTAAGCAGTTACAGCTATACAGTATACTCTATGCAACATAAATTATTCACACTTAATCTTCCCACGGGTTATCTGACATATATTGTAAAGACATCAATGTTAACTTAATACGCCTGTGAGCCGTGTTCTGCAGGAGTATGGCAACACCACTTGGACAAACCTCACGCAGCGCTGCATTACACATCAGTTGAAATAATAATAATGGCAATTTCTTAAGTTTATTTATCATTGCGATTACAGTTGCTAAAAATAGTTTTGGACAGCAGTGTGTGTGCTCCTGTCATAGAGTAACAGATTATTTATATTTTTCATAAATACATTTCGGGGGGGCTAATGAACATTTGTGGGATATTTATTTTTTGTTTGTTTGCATCATTTTATGGTGTAAATGCTTTTAATTTGGCCAAAATAATAGTCCTCTGCTAATGACATTTATTTGGAGGGGGGGGGGTGCAAATGCACGTGTTATAAATATTGGGTGCAACATTTCCCCATCACGCCCACCTACCCACCCAGAAATCTATAAAATTATACCATTTATCTAAAATCTCATAGCTTCTCTATGACCGTGCATAAATGACAAGAAGGAAACTGTATATAGGTGACAGAAAAAAGTCAAAATATTTTTTTTTTTCCCCGCTTCACACAGTAGTGTTTCCATTCTGGTAAGAGACAACCAAGCTGCAATAAATTCAGTGCTTTTCAGTCGCAGCAATGTGCTATTTCAAAAGCACAGAATGTGTAAAAAAAATACCCCAAGAGGATGAATGCCATTATATTTGGATTCAGACTCCTTTACTTTAAGGGATTCAAGATGGAGTTACTCAGAGAACAATAAAAACAGCCCTAAAATCGAGACATTAGTCGTAAACAGCTCAGATTGATGCAACTACAGCAATTAACACGTTTTTGTCTGCTTTTGATTTTTTTTCCTGCCTGCGGCAGTGTCCCAATAAAAGCTGAGTGGGATGGCGCTACCAGACAAACAAAGTAGACGATATCATACAAAGACGCAAAACATCTGTGGCTCCCCCCTTCTCCGTCACCTCAGCCTGGCTGGAGCCCTCTGCTGAGAGATGATCCCTATTACATGTTTCTGTTGTGGGACACAAAAACTGTCAGACTGTCCTGATAGTGTGTGAAAGTCAAGTTAAGAATATTATCGATTTTTCTGAGAGTTCTACCATCCGCTCTAATCTCTGGCGAAGGTGCTAAGCAGTTGAGCAGCCATGGCCTGCCTGTAATTGAGACACACATGGCGTACATATGCTGTCTTAACCGTGTCTTGTCTGTGTGGTCTGTAATGTGTAAACAAGCCAATGCTGACCCACACTAGTCATCACCTCACTCACACGGGGCTCTGGCCTCCTTCAGGGGGGTCAGACGCACGTATGGGGGCCACAGTGCAACTGCCACATGGTGATGGGAACAGCAGAAATGTCTGGCAGCATGAAGTGTCTTAACTAACTGTCTGGAGGACAAAACAAAGGCTCACATGGACGTCACTTTCCAGGTACAACTGCTCACCTCAAGAGGCTGAATGACGTTTTAACAGTTCTGCTCTTTTGCTGCGTTCAACACAGTTATGATGTTTTGAAGAAGCTGCATGACGGAAGGGGGGGGGGGGTCTGCACTTTGTTGACTTGACAGTGTTTGCATTAGTGATGTGCGTCTGAAGTGTTTGAAGAATAGTGTGAGGTTGGAGGAAGGCTTACAGTTGATACTTAACTTTGTTTTTCTTTAAGCATCTCCCACAGACCTCGAAGTCTTATATAAAGGCCCTTCAGATTGATAGTCACTGCGTAAAAACAGTTTATTCAGAAAATAAATAGAGCAAAGAGGAATCCCTCTGTCTCCTCTCCTTTTTGCCAGCCTTAAAGCTTCCATGTTGCCCTCTGCCTCGCTGCCAAAGCCACGCTCCAAGGCACAACTGTAGATTTAATAAACAGCCATTTTCCCTCCGTTTGATTACATATTGGCTGCCAGCGTCTATCAGCTCACTAAGAAGGTGCATTTTGCAATGCAGGGGTCGTCCTTCCCATCATGAGCGTAATAAAAGAAAGTCATTATCAGCTGATCTGATCGCGGTTAGTGGGAGCCTCTGTTGGATTCTTCTTGGATTAATACGAAATGACAAGCCGGCCTTCTGTATTTCAGCTCGGGATATTGAACTGGAGGAAGAGGTGTGGACTTGTGGTGTGGATCGCTTTTCACAATGTGTAAGGAAATTTGAGTCCAAGGTTCTCCTGCTGCAGACATCAGCACTGTCACAGAACTTCCTCCCATGCCGAGGAGCGCAGTCTGCCAGTGCACGTCAAATGCTTTTCAATACCTGGGCTGCAGAAGTTTGAGCTGATTAGCCGAGGAGGGTGGAGGACATTAGCGAGCTGCTTTTTGGATGATTCTCTTTAGGGGAGAGCCACTCCCTGCTCTGTGTGTGACTCCACCACTCTTCACAGCGCTCTGCTCTCTGTCCTCGCACTGACACCAACACAAATATTATCCCAACCAGAGGAGGAAATTCTTTCTTAACTTGGATGATAAAGATATTCTTGAAATCTATGGTAATGACTTCCTGTGGAATGGGATCCAAACACAATTACTGTTGCCGTTGTAAATGTTTCCTGTTACTCTATTTTTGCTGCACCATCCATAATTGAATTGTGATTTGGATGAAGGAGGTTGTTGATAGCCTGTAGGGCAGTGATTTACCACTGGGCCACTGCGCGCTCTCATCCCAAACAGCTTGTTTGTATTCTAAACACAAAGCCTCGTGGGATATGATGTTTCTTTACTTCTTTTTTTTTGACTGGACTGGCCTTTGGGTTAGAAACAGTCTCATCAAAAGCCTCCCCCTGCATTTGTAAAGGAAACTCATATCAGCATGGGGTTGTGTGTCTTGTGATTGGGTGATCCACTTCACACTTTCAATCCCCATTCAGTCTCAGTGTATTAGCTGCGCTGTGCATGTGTGAGGAGGCACGGGGTGGAAGAATCGGGGTAGGAATGAAAGTAGGTCATTGGAGGTTTTGTTTAGTAGCCAGGCAAAACAGCAGGCTTACTCTTACCCCCCTGAATGGTGGAAGGGTCTTGCCTTTGACTGATGCGGTGTAGCGACTCTAAGCATGCGTGCGCTCCAGATTTGTATGTGTTACCTCCACCATGTTGGCTACCCAGCGTGAAGCCACATTACACTAGGTTTTAGTCTGTGGTGGCATAAACAAAAGCTTGGTGCCCACATGTTTTTTTGTCTCACCAAACAGACATGTTCTGGACAGAGTGTGTCGATGGCCAGCACTCTGATGTTTAAAGGATGATTTGGTTTTTTTTTTGTTGTTTTGTTTTACAAACTGGGTCTTATTTTAGTACTTTGGCAAACATTTCAATTTGTTATGGTAACAGGGGTTGCAGTGGTATACAATGAAACTGAAAACTGACGGTTATCATACTGTGTACATTTGCTTATTTATGGTATTGCACATACACATCTCTGTCCTCTTTGACTGCCTGTCAGACATTTTATACGTTCTTCCATTTTTAAAAATATGGTTTCAAGTTTTAAGTATTAAAAAGTGTTTAACCACAAGCACATTCTGTTTTGATTCTTTTAAGGATTCAGTGTGTAGGATTTAGGGGGCGTGATGGCAGAAATAGAAGGGCTGAAATGATTCTTCGAGTAACTCGAATAACTCGATTACAAAAAGTCCTTGAGGCATATAGTTTACCTTGTGGATTTACCACATATTGATTTCCAAATATTGGATCTGCATAGACTTTATCTCTTACGCTCCTTCGGTTGCATACACACACATTTTTCCCACAAAGGTAGACAGCTCAGATGTATTAATGGCTGCTAAAGTACCTATGGCGACCTATTTTGCATTTCTTGTTTTCATTTTATGAGGTAACGACGCCTTCGATTGATGACATTCTTCTCTCACTTTTTCCCCTCCCGGCTACTGTCTCATGTTTTGCAGTGAGAGATGCTCTCTGGCATCATGTTCCTCTTGTAAATGAACACGGATTGTGACACGAACCTTCCTATTTAATATAGCTCCACTTATGACGTTGTTTTGTGCAAACTAGCTGGTCCTTGTGATGTCTTTCGGTGCACGTTGATTTTGATCGGATAATGATTAACAAGCTTCCTATACACACCTTACCTCACCTGTAATTCTAACAATGGAATCACAGGTGAAAAAATCTGACATGTGTTTTTGGACAGCTTTATAAAACTTTATGCTGATGGAAAACGTTGCTGGGAAAGAAAAAAATGGAACGCAAGAGAAAGAGAAAAGCGAGAGTTAGAAATTGTGCAGTGTCGCAGTGAGTAGAATCAGCAGGTGTAGGCACCCCTTCAACATAGTAAATTAATTTGCATCAGAATTGTTTTTTTCTTCAGGTGCAGATGCATCATTTGATTTGTTAACTGTTTTAGTGCACACTGCAGACAGATGATATTGCAATTTAAGCCATAAAAATGTTGATTTTTCAAAAAAAAACATAAATTAGTTGTTCATTAAAGAGACCTGGCATATTGTCTCTTTTGTATATTATATTGCGCTTGTATATAGCAAAAGTAATATAATTTAAAAAATGCTGAGTGTGCATATTTCTTATCTAATTACTCAAATAATCACCAGAACAATCAATAAAATACTTGATTACTAAAATAATCAATAACATGAGCCTTAACAATTTTTTAGAATGTTTCAAAATGTAGAGCTATTCCTTTAAAACCTGTTTGATTATTCTACCGCCTTTTAGTTGCCCCCCCGAATTCTTTTTTTTTGATTTGTTCCTAGATCTAAACCATTAAGTGCGTGAGGAAAAATTCATAAACGATAGCAGCAATCTGCAGAACTACAGAAATGAAGATCCCAGTTGTAACAAAGCGGAATTATCCTTTAAATTCTGCACTACACTGCTCACCCATCTGTGTCCAATTCCTTCATTACTTGCATTTACAGCAACAAGAGCAGCTCATATCCTGGTTCTTGCCCCGCGTCTCTGATCACCTAAGCCAACCAAACCAGAGGTCCAGGACTAAGCTGAGTGCCCCTCTTTCCTCTCTTCCGTACCTCTGGCACAACCACGATCTGGCTCCCTACTGATTACCATGGAAATTATGGAAGGACGTCTGTGTGAGCATGTGTGTGCATGTAAGCGTGTGTGTGTGTTTGTGTGTGTTGCCAGCAGCTTGATGGCTGCCAGCTGCTGCAGGCTGAGAGGTTGAATCCGCTCGTAGAAACACGGAGGGCCTCAAACCACAGACACAACCCAACGCAGCTGGAACTGCTAGACAGGCACAGGCCTCCAGTCCTGACACACAGCACACATATTAACACCTCAGGAACCTAATAACTGCCTCACATTTGAATAGAATAGTAGAATCTGAAGTGAATTATAGATTTTTTTTTGCACGTGTTGAGGGGCAGATTACATGTTGTACTTTCTTCTTCTGCTCTAGACGAGGGCAATTATGTCACTCAAGTTTTCTGTGTTACCATAAGAGACAGACTATTTCAGTGATGGAGGTGAACAGAATGTTCCTGGCACAAATGTGTGTAAGCGTACAGTGCGTGTGTGTGTGTGTGTGTGTGTGTGTGTGTGTGTGTGTGTGTGCTTTGTGCGTGAGTGTGTGTGAGGCAAAGAAAGAGAAGAGAAAGTGTATTTGTGTGTGAAGAAGTGGATTCATTTGCATATGTGCATACATTAGGTGTATGAGTGAAAAGGGCTGGGTTTTGTTTGAAAATTTTGAATACCATAGCCAATACTATATCGTTTTGACAGTGTTAGCTTAACGATACTCTTGTTGATAAGTCACCTCTGGCTCCAAAAAAAACAAGACAGTGAAGGCCAAAATGCAGAACTTGATGCTTTAAAAACTGAAGTCCACAAACCAATGGGTGACGTCACAGTAGCTACGTCCTCAATTTTATACAGTCTATGGTCTAAACATGATCGGCTGCATTGGTGGATGTGTTTATTGCCAGGACTGGTTGGGGGCTTAATTTGCAACCTCTTCTCACTCCCAGGACATCAGATATGGCAGCTCGATCAGTGGTCCTTCACCATCTGTATGAGACACGCTGGGCTTTAATGTAACTTCAATGTAAACCCATCCACAGCAATATTAAAGGGGACCGCTGTTTGTGTCCCATGTGATGTCAACATGAAGGGTTTTAAACTTCATCATCCATCAATTGTAAACATCTCAAGTCAAATGATTTTGACTTGAGATGTTTCGAAACATGGCAAATCAACTCCAACTGGGTCAACTGTGTCAGAAAATAGAACAACATCAGACATGAGAGTCCTGCAAGGTGGAGCTTGGGCTTTTTTGGAGGTGCATTCAGAAGTTGTTTTATTCTTTCTTTACAACAATTCACCAAAAGAACGGAGCAGGTATGCCTCATTGCATGATTCGAACCTTCATCAAAACTTGGCATTTTGGTATGTCGGTTGTTACCTCCGAGGTTGTTCTTATGTCCCACAGTGAAGGGGATTTTGGGAAAAAAAAAAAAAAAAAAAAACTTAGTGTAAGGGCCAGCCAATGGAAGGCTCATCGTCACAGACAACATTTGGTGAGTCACACTACCAATCATGTTACCAGCACAGATTGATATGGAAACTGACATGTTTGAAACTGACACTGGAGGGGTACCTAGAGGGCCAGAGTTTAAAGTGTAGGGCCACTGACAAGCTGCTGTATTTGATTCGCTGGTAGTGAGAATGTATTGGGATTTGTCATAAATACATGAATAAAGTATGATAAGCTTACTGGAAATAGGATGACTTCTTCTTCTGACCTGTAAATGCAGACATAGACATTAGTGAGCTTGACAGTCTGAAAGGTGACTGAAAAAGAAACTACACATCTGAACACATGGGACCGCAAGGAAATGCTTACAAAAAGTTGCAGAATATTCCAGCAGCAGTACGGCTCATTCACGCTTCAATTGATGGTTGTGTTTGTTGTGCAGCACCGGAGGAGGTACTGTGGTCTGTCACAGGTGGTCTCCCCCCGCTGTTCTGACTCTCCGTCTGTGTCCGTCTTGGCTTTCTCATTTTCAGAAGATTGTGGAAGCTCTTGATGAGGTTGTTTGGTAATGAAATAATGTACTTTTGGCATGTTTCTAGTAACTGAATAAATGTATACTTAAATAGGTACATCTTGAACTCACCCAGATGGTTTCGGTGCATGGATTAGACTGGATCTAGAAAATGGGAGAAGCAGCTACAAATAAATAGAGTCAGACAGGATTTTGTATGTTAAACAGCTGGTCATTTCTTGGTGGCGTTATAGCCAAATCGCTCCAGCAGCTGCACAAGAGTCTTGCTAAGATAAAATACAGTCTAACATTGGTAAATGTTTTAAAGCAGGAAATGTCTGAATGACCTGATCAAAACATTCAATCCCAACTATCAGCACTTGACAGTGTTCAATACTTAACTATGGACATATTTTGACCCATATGTCTAAAAAATAACGTATCATATCAACGTTTTTGTTCTTTAAAGGATAGGAAGGTTTATGGGTGCTAGTATTGCTATTTTGGTTTGGCTGCTTTTATCTTTATTTCTTTTTTTATGACTCATTTTTATTAATAACAGAATGGACTGAAGTTTGATTCCCAGCGCTCTATGTGCAAAACAAGCACTTGTGTGTAACCTGCGCAGCTTTAAAGGGATGAGCTGGTTAATTGGTGCCAGTATGTATCCGGTACAGCGCATCACTTTGGGGAATTGAACGCAGCACATTTGGCTTTCATCTCTATTTATCCTCCTGAAGGGCCTTTTCAATCACACGAGGAGCCCACCTTAAAGACAGTGATCTCTTACATGACGGGACATTCCTGTGCTTGCCCCAGCGCTAAATGAACTGGAATGTGCAGGTTGAGCAGACCCTGAAGGACAGGCCTGTGATCCCATTCACCCATCCCTCCCCTTCCCAGCCCTCCTCTCCCCGCACACCCTGACCTGAGCCAACACCACCATCCTGGGCTGTCACCAGGTGCGCAGCTGGCCTCTGCCGAATGAATAGACACTCTCACATCGCCCCGGGAAGTGTGCGCGCGAGTGTGTACGTGTTCATGTTTGTGAGAAGGAGGTAGAAGCAGCAAGAAGGGGGAGAGTAGGCCTAGACGTAAATAGCCGCAGTCAGTAAAATGTGTTAAAAACAAATGGAAGAAACAATTGTTAATATGCCCTCTCAGAATTTTCATGTGCACATTTGGACGGCGTTTCGAAAATTGATCTCATGGCCTTTGATTGGTGTCGGGATTCAGAGAGGAAGTCCAAGGAGTCCCTCAGGTGCACTCTGGCCATTGTGTCTCCACTAGAAACAAAGCAGGCCACAGTCACTGCTGCTGCCATCATTTATTTAACACACAGGGACATTTTGAACCTCTCTGACTGGGACTGTCCAATAAACCCAAACAGCTATTAATTAATCATTTATTTCAGGAGCATGACATGGAAGGATGTTTTCACTGATGCATGCTTTTATTTAGTAATCCATTGTCTGGTTAGTGACTCATGGCTACAACTGGACAGGTTATTTCATATACTTTTATTTGATTCAATTTGTTTATGCAGTAAACATTTCCCTCTTAACATTACAAGCTCTCTGTTTTCAGTCTGGTCACCAGAGTATAATATTTGCATTGTATGTTTCTGCAAATCACAGATATATTACATTTGTACGTTTCATATCTATTATATCAACATTTCTAAAGTGACATAATTATTATTATTATAAGAGCTGAGTTTCTCATTAGGAAAAGAAAGGGATGGCGGATGGTTTAACACCAATAGGCGAGAAAGTTGCCAAGTGGCAGATCACTGGTCGGAACCTACAAACAATGAAAGCAGTTAAATATAACAAGATGTTGGAACATTTCCAGCTGTGTTCTTTGCATCCAAACCGGGCATTTTTAACAAGACGTTACAACATTTCCAGCTGTGTTTGTAGTGACCAAACTAACTAAGTATTTTGAACAAGACTTTGGGACATTTTCAGCTGTGTTTGTTGCGACCAAATCGGGTAATTTAAACATGACTTTGGGAAATTCCCATTTGTGATAATCCCTGGAAAGCCATGCACATCATTTGCAAAATGCCAGTAGCTAGAGGAATTATTCAGATCCTTCACTTAGGTTACGGTAGCATTACAAAAATAGGAGAATGCTCTATTACAATAAAAAGTAATGCATTTTAAAAGTGCAGTAGTTTTATCAGCAATGTGTACTCACTGTTTCAAAATTAGCCATATTTGTTATGCAGCCAATTGACCCGTCGGTTATATAAAAGGCTACATACAGGCTACACTATTAATTATAACTGATTCATAAACATATAATAGCATGTTATATGCCATTGAGGTCAAGCTCATTTTACAGCTTATTATATACTCCAAGCCTGTTTAATCTTTTATAAACTGATCTTTTGTTTTATGTAAAATCTTGATCTGTAAAGTAACTAGTCAGTCAAGTGTAGTGGAGTACAAAGTGTAGAAATATTTCCCTCTGTCAGCAGGCTGCATGTCCGTCTAGCTGGATGGCGTGGTGCGAGGAAATGTGTTATTGTAACCTCTGCCTGGTGAGCCCTCCCCGTCTGTCCAGCCCGCTGCCTCACTGGCTCGCCATGAGCCTGTCTGTCCCTGCAGCCAACAAGGCTTCTGCTGTTCCCTGCTCAGTGCTATGTTTTACTCTCTAAATATGTTAGAGAAAAAAAAATCTGTCTGTACATCTGTCTGTCAGTCGGGTTATTTCACCCCTTGCAGCGGCGAGAGTCTCAGGGTTTGGGTTAAGGGCTGTTTTTGTGCAGTCACTTTTAATTAGTCAGATATTAAGAGCGAAATGTATAGTTGTAGCGCTGTGCTGAATTTGCATCATGGTGTACAGAGTCTATATGATTTAGACTTTTATGGACACGACGTGTACGAACAAATACCGATGTTGGAAATCTGGTTATGATGCTCGGTTTATAGTTTGAAGCTATTTCGGTCGCACTTTGGCCACATTTCTGAATCCACTCTGCAAACAGAAACTGCCTATGGTCAGCTGAGGGAAATGAGTTATTTTTGTTTTTTATTAAAAATAGCAATGAATGGGGAAAGAAGTCAAAATTAAAAAGCAGTAAGCTGTTTTTTTGTTTGTTTTTGTAAGTTTTAGAAATAATTTTAATCTGCGATTTTAGTGTTTCTTTTTTATTTGTGTTTGTTGACATCATTCCTCATAGAGAGAGGTGTGTGTGCATAATCACTTATTAATGTAGGACATTAACTACAGGGGGTAGTTTACAGGGGGTAAACTGTAAGTGTAACTTGATGGGTTCACAGAGACATACAAGCACCAGGTGCTAATTGTAGTTTTGTCTGTAGCAATAAAGTAGCAGGTCAGTTGCTTCATACTGTCATCTCTCACATCTCTCTGATGCCATCGTTCTCTCTAGACATTAAATCATTATGTTCTCCCTCCACCGGTTTCAGTGGTTGTTAAAGTCACTGGGGGTCACAGTAGCTTCGCCAGCGTTATTCTCGGCTGCCCTGTCATTACTAGCCACCATGCTAACATTAATGTTTTCCACCTCAGTTAATGGCAAGTGTGAGGCCTCGTTAGTTAGTTAAAACTTATAAATCCACCTTGTTGGATCCCTCTTCTCTTCATCTCTTTTCTGCTCAAAATTAAAAATATATGGGCTTCATCTTTTTTAGCAATGTCTGCACATACAGCCTTTAGCCTGTCATACTGAAGCTTTTTTGGGGTTGGCTCAGGAGGTAGAGTGTGTTGTTCACTAATCGGAAGATTGGCGACTCGATCCCTGGCTCCTCCAGTCTGCATGTCAAAGTATCCTTGGACAAATTACCAAACCCCAAATTGCTCCCAATGGCTTTTCCATCGGTGTGTGAGTGTGTAAGAACGGTTGACAGAGTAGCAGGTGGCACCTTGTACAGGAGCCTTGGCCACCAGTGTATAAGTGTGTGTGTGAGTAGTTGGATGTAATGTGTAAAAGCGCTTTGAGTGGTCGGAAGACTAGAAAGGCGCTAAACAAGTGCAGTCCATGTACCATTTTTTTCCACATTGATGACCTTTCTTTTATTTGACACCAGCTGCGTCATCGCAGAAACTCCACTGAATTTGGCGCATTGTGGCTTGTGGAATTCTGGAACATGTGGTTTTTGAACGATTAGCAGCCGAGGGGAAAAAGGATTACTGTAGGTTTTAATCACACAGTGTTCCTAATTTTTTCTCCGGGTTTGCACATATCTATATTTAGGGGTAAATGCTGGGGCTGTTGAGCCCTGCCACAATGTGTCAAGCGCGATAAATATTTAATTTTAAAAGTGAATGTCGTCTCAAGTTGACATCCACTTGTAAGGCTCGTGGTGAGGACAAGGCATCAAGAGGGTCCCGAGATATTCCCACACTTACAACAGTTCAACTACACTGTGTATTAATCAGTTTCAAAGTGTGAGTCTCGGGGCTCAGCTGGTAGAGAATTGGTGAGACAAAGGCAGCAGTTATGGACTGACCTCAGTCCGTTTTCCCAAAACTCCCCTCATGCCCTCAGCCTTTTGTCCGTGAGAGGTATGATAAAGTGGTGACCTCATCTAGTACATCTTTTCTACGCTGTAACCACATGCTGACACACACACAAACACACACACACAAGTCCAGCAGACTGGCTAGGCAAGGTCTCATTGATTTGTTGCTGCTATACCCTGCATTGCCTGGCGACACTAAGCGATGTCAGGGCTGACGTGTTCTTGTGTAGGTGACATCCGTTTATACTGGGCCACAATCGATGGCTATGAACAGCAGGGCTCTTCTTGACATGCATGTGAGTGTGTGTGTGGTCAGACAAGTCCTGTGTAGTGGAGATAGTGGCTGCTGGTTCTAAGCACCCCTTCCTGCCCAAACCATGGTTCAGGTCAAATCTAGGTCTGCTAAACAAGATGTGAGAAAAAGCGTGGCATGACACGTGTGAGCTCTGTTGATAAGATGCGTGGCATTGTTAAAGAAAACTTCAAATGGTTCTCTATCCGCAGCCACCCAGATAACACATGGCCACATCCTGTTTGTTTCTAAAAAGTCTCTTTCTGTAGCTCTTCATACACACTGATCACACTATAGGGCAGCAAATAAGTCCCTTCTTAATGCCTCCTTTGCCTTTTTACACAGAAACAAGTGATGGTGGCATCATCCCGCTCCAGTGTGTGATTTTCAACAGCGCCTCTGGTGTGACATATAGCATACACATTGGAAGCGCATTATAAAAAATAACAATGTCATAATATGGCAATTACGATCATTAAACATCTCTGTTATCTGGCCGCTCATCTCATCCTCTGCTTGGAGGTTGAGAAGCTCTGAAATATTATTCTTTTCCCAATTTGCGGACATTTATGACCACTTTTCTTCTTATTTAAATTAGCCACTAACTGCTATAAGCTACTTTTTTTTTTTAATCTCCCATGGTGTCATCAAAATGTCACACCCGTCGTCCTGGAGCCTCCTGGAGCCGCTGTCCTGTTTATACAGACACCGTTTCGGTGCTGTGACAGCTTAAAGGCAAGACCGCTCTGTCCACCCTTTCCGTGGTCATACCTTATATAGAGAACGGCGATGCGGTAGAAATGCACAATATTCCAGCCTTGATCAGGCAGTGTAAAAGGAGCTTGTGTTGTAAAAAGAAGGTGAACATTGAAAATGGGACTCACAACAATGTGATTGAGGTTAGGATAGGTGTATAGAGACTTTATTTTAATGGTTATGTGCCTTGAGCTGCTTCAGAGTTCCTCTTTTCTCCCCTGCCTCTCCATAATGTTTTCCATTAGCTGCTGTTCCATTCATACTCTTGGTGATCCCTGCGTCGTCTCCTCCGGGACTAGCTTAAATGAAATCTCTACACCTACTGTAGTAGACACCTCTTCTCTTTTCTTCTTGGCTTTTCTTGGCTTTTTTTTTTCTCTTTCCCTGATCTGTCCTCTCCATGGACCTTGGAAAGAGTTCAGTGTCAGATCTCCGGGCTCGATGCAGTTTAGCAGCCTCAGATCCTGGATCACAATGATGGCTCTGAGACCACAATGCAGATTTGGTCCTTTCTAGAGCAGTGCTACTAACATCCACTGTAATTCTGCACCTTTCTCTTATTGTTTTTTTTTTTTTTTTGCTTATGGTTCTGCTTGAGCTAATATGACATTTTCTTAATTTTCTTTTACCTCCATGAATAATCACCTCTCTGTCATGGTCAGACCCACTACAATGTTAAAATTTAAGAATTGTGCGAGGTTTGGCAGGTGATTCATCAAGGCTTTTTGGAGAGAGCGTTTCCATTATAAGGGCGAGGAATGGCATGTGGTGGTTTTGGCAAAGCTCCACAAACTGGAGAGGCAGAAGGACTTTTGACGTCATCGGGAAACGTGACCCACTTCTCAAGAGGCGAGGAGCCTTGGGCTGGTTGAGCAGATGTTGCACAGATGAGCCTGCACGCACGCACGCACACACACGCTGACACACACCTACCCTGCGTGCACATTTTCTACTCTGCCTTTATTTTCCACTAAAGAAGACCCACTAAAAGGAATCAACGGCACAGGAACTTTAGCCGGGTCTCATTTGGATTTGTGGTTGTGCAAAGGCGTGAACTGATGTGGTCGTCAACATGTGCGCTTTGCAGAAGAGGTACAGCATGACAAACAGGAGGGTGTTAGTGGGTCATTTAGGCCGTATCAGGTGGGTTTTCTCTAAGGGATAGAAAGCACCTGAAGCAGCTCCTACAGTATGCCTTTCAGCTACCTCGCTCACATTACGTAAGCTGGATGTAAGGCAGACAAAGTGATGTTGGGCCCAAGAGAACCACTCGCTCAGTTCTCCACTGGCTCCATCCTGCCTGTCAGCTGGGGGCCATCTCCTCCTCCTCCTCCTCTCTGCCATCACTGTGACGCTTTCAGACGTTACATAATGCCTTTCTTTCTGGTCTGTCAGTTAGTTAGGCGTGTTACAGTGCAATAGCCTGCCTTTATCTTTCTGCTATTTGCACCTTTTATTGAAAATGTAAAGGGGCCCGTCATAGTGTTTGTTCTTAGAGATTGGGTATCGTGCAGCTCCAGGTCATCGTGCATTCCCACTGGAGCGCAACAGAATGCAAACCAAATCTTTTGGTGCTTTCTTTATTGCTATTTATCATTTTAATTGTGTGGCTATAATTTTTTTTTTTGCTAACAAGGGATCGCATGCATGTGAAAGTTGTTGCTTCTAGTTATAAAGTCACTTTCACTCAACTTTGCATTTCCCTCAAGTTCCCGTCAGTGGAGCATTTTAGCATCTTTCACCTCACTGTTTTGGTTTTATGGCCCACTTCTTCACTGTTTTGGTACTGTCACTGCTACACAGTATTGTTTTCTGCCACAGATTGCAGCTGGAGCAGGAAAGCCTTCAAAAACTCACTGCACACTACCTGCCCAGCACCAAACAGCAGACAGACAAAGTTAACGGCGAGCTAGTGAACATAGTGGAGCATTTAATAACAATAATAATAATACATTTTATCTATGGGCGCCTTTCAGGACACTCAAGGTCACCTTACAAAACAGCAATAAAACAACATAAAATCACATATGAATACATAAAAGTTTAACAACAGTAAATCACAGAACAGGGAAGTTTGAAAAGGTCCATCATGAGTTGACAGGGATTAAAACAGAGTTTAAAAGGGAGTGGATATTAAAATTACATTCATCAGGTGGTAGAAAAAAAAACGTCTCCAAATAATGCTAATGTTGCTTTGTGTTTGCCCAATGTGTAAAATAAATATGCAACACTTGCTAACAAGGACAACGCATTCTCATTCACAACACTTCAAATACCAACGCTTGGTCAGTGATCTCTCCACTGTCAGTTTTTTAAAACACTCAGGGACAGCATGTCAATTAACACGTTACATACATTGTGTCTTTCCAAAACAAACTTTGCTTTACTAAGGCTGTCAGTATTGACACGTTAATTGCGATATGATTAAGGTCTGTAATCAAGGCATTGATTTTTTTTTATCACCAGCCAGCATTCCAGTCTTTAAGAGGCTGTACTGGGCTGAGTTTTAAAGCCAGAGCGATGATACTGGAAAACACTAAGTTAGGCTAAATTTTGGCGATGGAAAAACAGCCTAGCCATTTATCAGGGGTCCCTTGACCTCAGAATATCTAAGTGAACATGCCTATTTTATGCTAGTCCCATGCAGTTTTTTTGCTGTCATTTGATTCCCAATCCGGACAATCTGATAAGAACTGCTTTACCTTGTCAATATGGACTTCAAAAATGTTTTTAATGCAAAATAATGGAATTGAATCCCAATTAATTGTGATTCACTATTGAAAATCTGCAATTAATCATGACTTAAATTAATCATTTAATAGCCCTAGTCTTTATAGGAAATGTACAGTTTCTGCTTCTTAATGCATACAGTCTCTTTTCAAAATAAACTATGATCGTTAAGGTTTACTTCCTTTGGTTCACACTTTAAAAGTGCGTGGTTAGGTTTAGAAAAACACATTGTGATTTGGCCTAAAATAAGAACATTTGTTGCTGATGTAATGTAACATCACGTTACATAGGCCTATGTTATATATGTCATATGACATACAGGGTATGTTTTACCCGTTCTGCTCCCTTCCCGCCTGATGCATACGTTATATACTATGTACTATATACTATATACTATACTACGGCAGTTGCATGGAGCATAAAATAGTTCAGCTGCCCAGTGAGTCTCGTAGTCTGTCATTGCAACTTTGTATGATGTCAGTGGCCACTGACCAAATGTCATTTTTTGACAAGTTGGGAATGAGACCTGAGTTTGGCATATCAAATTAAACAGTGATTGTAAACAGTTCACTTTTTATAGATTTTTTTTCTTGTGGCTGATAACCCAGCAACTGCTGGATTTAGAAAAAAAAAAAATTTCAGTACGTTATTTCTCTGCTTTCGTATCAAGTTTTTTTTGCTCGTTCAGTGTTTTTTTTTTTTTGTGCTACCACATGAATCTGAACCGAGTCCCCCCGTGGGAGATAATAGTGTTTCATCTAATCTGATTTCACCTCCTAAACCTGATACATCACAATTTGGTGTAACCGAACCTTTACATAATTTGTGGTAATGAGAGGAAAAAAACCCTGGCATTTCACAAATTTCAGTTGATTAAATCAAATCGTGGATACAGTATGTTTACAATGCTGGCAGCAATACAGTCCAGTCTGCAATCTGAGATTTATGTGACTCGTATATGAACATCACAGCTTTGACTTATTCTCTATGTAAACAACTAATTTCAGGGCATTCTCCTGTTGAATCTTTCATTGCGATCATCTATGTAAGTCTCTTTGTCCATAATGGGGTCATTTTTCCATTACAAAAAACTGCATTTCTGGACTATCTGCCAAACCGCAGCTGGCAGTCACTTCCCAATTTCTGAGAAGAATCTGTCGAATATCCCGGATATATGAAAAGTGAAACATCAATGTCAGTTGATCTCGGTCATAAGCTTGGCTGTGTGCTATTTGTATGTTGATATTGTTTGGTTTTTAATCTAGCTCAGTTTTGGCAGCCATGCCCTTTTCATTTGTTATTTTTTCCTCTGGGACAAGTCAGAGGCTTCGTATGGTTGCAGGCAGATGTTGTTGCCTTTTTTTTTTTTTTTTTCCAGAATTCAAAGCCCAGAAAACAAAATGGTGGTTCCTCCAGTGAGAGGCTGCTCACACTGTCTATGATGAACTCATTATTTCTGAAATGTCAGTGGTAATGAAGATTGGTCACCTTCAAGAAGCAACCCAATTTAGTGTGACTGAGGTCTTTACGTTTCTCGTCACGCCCCGCTCCTCGCCGTTGTGTACTCGGAGGCACAGTGAGCTGCAAGCAGACAACATTACATGCTTATAAAGATTATTCTTGCTCCATTTCACATGTGCCCATATTGTTGCTTGACGGCAGGAATGCACTTCGGATGCCGAAGGAAGTACAAACACACACATTCATGAAACACACACACACGCACACACACACCTGCGTAAAAGGAGGCCGGAGCCTGTGATGTTGCCACAGATGTAATAAGCACTCATTCATTTCCACGTTGGCAGAATCTTAAGACTGATTCAGGGGCCGGTAGATGAAAAGGTCAGCGGGCTTGTTTTGAGTGAGTGTAAGATTTCCATCATCACGCCGCACGCTCTACCAGGCCCAGTCCAAACTACACAAACAGTGTCTCTGAAGCCCTTGACAGCCTCGATTCTGCCATTAAGTCAATAATCTGCCCTCGCTCTCTCCCCCTCTACCTCCTCCTCCTCCTCCTCCTCCTCTCTCCTCCCCTCACGACTGACCTGCTGTTAGTTTACGTACTTCCCTTTTTACTTACCCTCAACAATGCTTGTCCAAACAGCAGCATAACTCTCCCCCTTATGTGTTTCCCTTTCTCCCACTATGCCATTTTCCACAATTCTTCCACTTTGTCTCCCCTCCTCACTTCTCGCGCAGCACCTTTCATTGTTTCCAGACAGTGGTGAAACATACTGAAGGAAATCTGTGGAGTCTGTTTGCACGAAGACAAGGACACACACACACACACAGGAGTAATTGTTCCAGGAAAGTGGCATCTGTGCAGCCCATTAGACAGGGATTCAGTGGACCTGTGCGGGCCTTTTACATATGGTGGTCAGCTGCTGGAAAGGAACTGGAACCAGGGGTCACATGTGAGAGAAAACATTAGGGGAGATGATGCATGTTGGACACACACACACACACACACACACACACACACACACACACACACACACACACATTTCAAAGTCCTGTAGTGCCCTTCACAGCTTCCCTGGTAGCATTGCTCTGGCCAAGTCGTTTATATCCACAGGGCCTGGCTGCAGGTCGGAACAGACCGCTATCCTGCGGGCCGCGAAAAAACGCTCACTCACACACATTTGGAGCCGCAACAGATTCTAACACTCATCTCCTCTTGGGTCACTCCTTGAGTCACAAGGCCTGAAAAGTTTGACATTTGCTCATGAGTAAAGGGTGTGGGAGACGGTGAACTCTGAGAGGCCTCTCGTCAGTAGCAACACAGTTATTATTGCAGAAAAAGTCAACTCTACTGTAATGGCTGCTGAAATGGCTCTCCAGAGGGCAGGTACTTGACTTCAGTGAGGAGCGCGTGAGGATGAAAGGAGTGTGAGGGAGTGTTTTTCAGAGATTTTTGGGAAGTAAAGTAAGGAGGAGTCCTTCTCTTTAGATGCTGCAGCTGTGATTCATGAGGGTATTTGTGTTGCTAGATCTGAGTTGACTGGACCATGTATGGAGCCAGGCTAGGCCAAACCAGGCCAGAATATATCCTACTGGGTCAACAGATCTGCCTCTATATTTTTGAACTCATAGCTTTTATACCAGACAGGCATTCCTATTAAATGTGTAGTGGGTAAAACATGATTTTTATAACATTATATGCACTGGTGAGAAGTAAACCAGGATGTAGTACTTGGGTTCGGTCTCAAGGCCACTTTTTTTTTAAGTGTGCACTTGTTTTTGTTTCATGCCTTGTTGGACTCAGAGTTGTCTTGGTCTCTATTTTAAACGGCTCTGTCCACAGTCCATTGCCGCTCTGTTTTACACAAGCGCAGCACACTAGCTTTGCTAATAGCAAATTGTTACAAACACTTCTCACAGCAACTGGCTGAAGCTGTCAAAGTGGTATTTATGTATATGTGAGTGGTCCTACTGTTGAGTTAGTTTGCCATGAATCTTAAAATTAGGCAAATTTTTGTAAACTAACATTCCGGTTGAGACAAACCAGCCCTGATATCTGCAGGCAGTGAATCACTGTAGCTGAAGGAGGAGGAGGACAGGAGGAATGACTGATAGTGACTGATGTCTGGGTTTTCCGTTCTTTTTTTTAAACTTCACTCTGTATTGTGATGTAAGAAAATGTTTTTATTTTATTGACATTTAACATGTTTCCTGTGAAATATTATTGAATTTATAATGCGTTTATATGGATGTTTTCTTTCCATCTTAACTCCTTCATCACTATATTAACACTGGAAAGTAACCATTGCCTATTATAGTCCTAAACAAGACTTGATTTGGACTCGATTTGCTCTGGACTCAACCTCGAATTGGTCTTGACTGGACCTGGTCTTAGACTTGATTTGGACTCATTTAAGTTTGATCTTGACCACAGCCCTGCATATGAATGTGAGGAATGTTTTTGTCACTCAGCTCAGTTTTGTTTAGTAGATAGTAATTTAATAGTTAGCACGGTGTGGTTGTTTTGATAAGAAAACTATAAGGCCTGATGTTGCTATTAGGGTATTTAGCTGAGCAGATGTTTAGTTCTTTCCTACACTGGTTTATCATGTTGTTATGTGATTACAACATCATGGGCAGTGTTGCAATTTCTCTTGAACAGTATTCAATCATGATCTTGTGACTCATGTGCAGTAATATTACACTTTTTAATGCAACATTTTAGTGCATTATTGCAAAGGAGAAAATCTAATTATAAATGCATTAAATGATCTGAAAGGACTGATTGGCCAGAAACATATATTACAACAAAAAATAAACTGTAAATATAAAATAATGGAGTTAGCTACCATGATGTCATCCACTGGTTTGTGTAGTCCCATTTTGAATCCTTGAGTTTGACAATTGGGCTGTCATCGTCTTGGTTTAATAGAGCCAGAGGTGATTGTATTTTGGAGAGACGCTGGAGCTATGGAGGAGGGAGGGGTGCATAGATCTGACTGAGAAGCTCAAGTGGCCATATGAGGAACTGCAGTTTTTGGCACCTCCATGTTGTCTTTATTTTTCAGCCCTGGCGATTGCCACTTGTAATTTACATATTTGGCAAGTATCAAAGATGTTGACACTGAATGTATCAGAAAAATATTCACTAAAAAAACATAGTTCAGTTCTTTTCCACCAAGACAGGCAATCTTGCAATACAGTATCTGCTTATAGTGACTACAGTGTTATTTTTTTATTACCTTTTTATCAACATTTAACCCAAATCCCTAACCTTAATCAAAGTGCTCTTTTTGCCTAAACCTACAAGATTATAGTGTTTTGATATCTAAAAGAAAGGCTGTCTCTGAACATAATCCAGGCAGCAATACTGCTGCCAAAACTTGTAATTTAGAAAGCAGTTTAGTGACATACAGACGTAATTTCTAGGAGACAGGGTTGCATTTGACATAACTTCACATAAATTCAGTTAGGTTATTAGTAGTGGTTTGAACACCCTAAATCATTTAACTGCCATGAAATTGGAGTAGATTGTCCATTTAACTTAATATGCTACACTTATAAGTGCATTTGAAAGCAATATGATCATATGCAATGTGGTTATACTTTTCGGCAGTTAGTCAGTAATAAATTACATTTGGAAAGGTAACTCAATCACCCTGTTTCCAATGATTTTTGGTGAGCCTCCCATGTTTTAAAAAGTTAGTTATAGCCAGGTAATGTTATTAGAGCAAAGTTTTAATGAGAACTGTTCCTTCTTGGGTGGTATGCTCTTGGTCAGGGTGATATTACAAGAGATATACGGCCCTCTGGGAGGATTCTGCTCACGTTGTTTGAATATGTGTTGTGTCAGAGCACCTGGTCAGAGCCTCGGGCAGCGGATGTGCTGCGCATGCTGCATGAATACGAGACTCATTAAGTTCACGGGCCTGCCAGGTGGACTGCAGCTTGTTTCAGCACATGCACACACACACGCACATGGCGCACACACGTTCGCACGGTGATGCATGTACATGTGTGCTCACTAATATTTGCACAAATAAGGCACGTTAACACACTATGCAGGGACAGACGGAGGGAGGGAGAGCTATTGGGCTTGTAATCAGATCAACTCAGATATGGTATCATTGTAACCAAATTAGTGTTGCTGCAGAGTATAGTATATCAGGTTTTAGCCAGAGCTCAGTCACATTTGTGGCAGAGAAGTGACATGGAGCACTTGTCCCAAATGCAATAACTGAACTTGCGTCATGCACATTAAGGACAGTAGAAAATACAGAGACCTCATAGGGAGATTGACGCTGGATGAAGCTCACGCATGTCACTTCATGTTCAAACAGAGAGAGACGAATACATCTGACTGGGGCTGCAGTTACAGTGTGTCTTTTGATCAGTGCTAATCTGTCTCACTCACTACAGACTCGTACACAAAAAAAACGTGAAGAATGGGATTACAAAGAAAGTCATCTTTTTGCAATATCTAATGAGTTTTCACTGTAAAATGAAGCTCAAAGTTGGAATATAATTGATGTCCTGACAAGACATTTGCTTACAGTTATAGCTCATAATATTTATTTAGTAGTTTAAACAACTAAGCATTAACTTGTGTTTATCATAAGCACAACACTTAAAAAATGAGTGAAAATCTGTCTTAAAAATGGTCTGATTTGAAGGCTATCGCATTAACTTGAAGGCTGATGGTTAACCTTAAATATGCATTTTGTTCAATTTATTAGGAACACTTAAAAACATTGGCTGATCTTTTTGTTCCCCGCTTAGACCAGGATTAGGTAAATAAAATTAAAAAAACATCATACATCAGCAGCCCGCCTCCCTGACATTTAAATTCTGAATTGTAAGCATCCCACATAATATGTTCAACAGCAAAACACGTTTTAAAGGGACAATTCAGACCCAAATCAAAAATGCATATTTTCGCACTCCTCTGTAGTGCTATTCATCAGTCTCAATTGTTTTGGTGAGTGTTGGAGAACTCGGCTGTAGAGATGTTTGCCTTTTCTCAAATATAATTGAATTAAATGGCACTCAGCTGGTGGTGCTTTAAAGCACCAACATTTGAAAAACTCAACAGCAATAACCTAGCTACATTACAGCTCAGCTGAGGATGAATGAACACAAAGCTTATGTCCATAAGTTGATGCAGGCCACCTTCTGCGTGGTGAGATGGTTGGCGGGTGTAGTTCTGTAAAATGAAAATAGGTCTGACGTAAAACTGCTCAAAAGGTCTGTGGATTATCTTGAGTAACCAGGTCATGACTTCTTGAAAGAGACATTGCTGTTGAGTTTTTTAAATACATTATTTGGCAGTTTGAGCACCACAAGCCAAATGCCATCTTGTTCCATTATATTTGGACGGAGGCAGACATCTCTGTGGCTGATATCCTCAACATTTGGCAACTCACACAAAAACAATGTAGACTGATAAACAGCATTACAGGTAAAAGGATTTCATTTGTTTAAAGTTTGGGGTGAACTGTCCCTTTAAATCTTACAGCGATGCATCATATGAGAGAACAAAAAAATCCTCCTCTGTATCAGTGTTTTTAGCATAAAATATCTTCACGTAGCTGTTTGTCAAAACATCAAACACACAGCTGTTTTAATTTAGTTCACTGTGTATCAGAAAGTATTATTTTCCTTGATACCAGAGATACAAAGTAGATGTTTTGGGTGAAAACACAGTTAATATGATCACAGCTGAAACTACTGGAGCCAGTCTGAGCTTTTTAAGTTCTGGTGGCTCTGGCCGTCTGTCTGGACCCACCTAATGGTCTTTGTGGTGGGAATGTGTGCGGCCCCAGTAATGGAGTCTGGATCACATGTTTGTCCCGGGCATACTCTTTTCTGATAGGCCAGTGGTTCTTAATTACCAGAGTGACTGTTTATCCACACTGTTTGCCTGGATCCTTATCAGCCCTAACAGTGTTTTAACTCCCAGTGGAGAATGTGTGGGAGATGGCGAGAGAGGAAGTGTGCTTGTGTGTGTGTGTGTGTGCGTGTGTGTGTGTGTGTGTGTGTGTGTGTGTGTGTGTGTTGTGACGTACAATAGTGTACATGTCAGCGTGCATGTTTGATGTACTTTGTCAGACGTGGGTCAGAGTGTGTGGAATGCAGAACACGCAGATTCTGCCAGTGATACCTTGGTTGCGGTTGTGCCAATGAGGTTGTGTTTACGCTCCTCGTTGTCGAGAGTCAGACTTGTGGTCTGCAGTCATCGAGGGGACACTTGTGTTGAGGTTTTTAACGCTGTGAATGTTCAGCTTATTGCTTCATTCCTCAGCACCAGCGTTATCAAGCAAACATCAAATTTGCGCATTTTGCATTCCAAATCAGGAGCCCTTGTAAAAGTGTGACGAATTTACAGACTCTGGATTGTAAAAACGTTCATACGGTGTGTCACCATCAGTCTGCTTTATATTTAAGGTGGAGCTGTTGGAGTGAGAGTGTGTTGTGTGTGTATACAAGTGTGTTTCTGTATGCTTTTATTTGTGTGTCTAATGTGTGTGTGTGTGTGTGTGTGTGTGTGTGCGCGCGTGCGCATATGCAAGCATGTGTGTAACCTGAGCTCTGGCCATCTCCCTGTGTGTGAGTAATGGTCCCTGTTTTATTGGCCCGCTCCTCAACAGACTCTATGAGTAATCACATAATGCCTGCTCTGACGTCAGAGCTGTTTCCATGGTAACACAGTGCTCCCCACTCTGGGGAGGTGCGTTCATTTTTTTCTTTTTTTTTCTTTCCCCCCACATCTCGTCCTATGTGCGCTCAAAGCTTCGGCTCCGGATGGAGACGTTCCTCCTCGAGCTAAAATCACTTCCCCCTAATCTATAGTTTCACAATGTGTTCATGTGATTAGAGTCGCACACTTTGCTCTCTTTTACCTTCTCTTTTTTTTCATCTCCATCTCTCTGTGTCTCTCTCTGAGCCTCTCCCTCTCTGTCTTCACTGTCCCTATTTTAGTCATCCTCTGTCTCTTCTTGCCTCCCAGCTCTGTCTCTTTCATGATTAGCCCCCATTTTACTCTCTGTCCTCTCCCTTCCCGTCTCCTTTCTTCTCCTCTCCAAACTCCGTAATGCCCGACAAACCACCTCTCCTATTTCCACACCAGATGTATTCATTTTTCTCCCTGCCTTTCATGCACTGTTGGATTCCAGTGAACGGCCGACCCCTCTCTTTTCTACAACCTCTTCCTCTTCACAGTTTTGCCTTTTCCTTTCTCGTTCCTCGCTCTGGCAAAAGGACAGGCTCGGATGAAAAGGAAACATACTCCCTTGTGTATCTGTGCCTACATGAGATTAATACAGCTCCAGCCGTCCCCCCAGGGCGCCAGAGGACAATAACACAAGTTCAGGTTTAGTTTATGACTGGATTAAAAAAGGAGTAAAAATGATCACTTGTCTATTTTATGGTTGCTGGAGTGCACACACACACTCTTAATTCATTTGTAATGAGTTTCACATTAAGTCAGATACATTTAGAAGTACCAATAACTAGTGGACATCTGTAATTCAAAGTTTAGCAAAAGCTTTTTTAATGCCAAAATCTTTTAGAGTCCCATAGACTTTTTCCAAGCCTGAAAACCATCAAAATGTCAATAATCAGGCCAGCCTCAATCTCTAAGCTCGCAGCGACCGGTCTGTCTGGCTAGCCAAACACTCACACAGTGAAGCCGTTAATGGCTCTGTGTTATGTCTGTTGTCATTGCACCGAGAGGCGGGGGCTGAAAGCATTACTCTGCCCATTTCCAACCCATTTCCTTCCCCTATTGAAAGTGGTGTATCACCACTCAGGAAAGGGGTATTGCTGTCTGCCAAACCAGAGGTGATCTACTGCTGGCGCTCTGTCATGTGGATACTCGTCTCTGTCACTCATCCAGTCAGGAGTGTGATTGGTGGCTAACAATGAAGACAGCCTGGTTGTCTTGGGTCGGGGGCAGGACAACTGTAATAGACCCTGTGTCTCCTGCTAATCAACAGGGCGCGCCTCGCACAGGCGTCCGTCTTCATTTTCCAATCAATTAGACCCCAGTGGAAAACAGGCCGTCTGACACAGGTGCATGTGTGTGTGTGTGTGTATGTGAGAGAGAGAGAGAGAGATGCAGGCAGAGGAAACACGAGGGGTAGTTCATGAGAGTGTGTGATTCTGTGCGGTGTGCCAGAAAGGCAGCCTCACCAGATGATGGCCATAAAAAAGTGCCGCCTTACAGCTCAGCCCCGAGTCATGGCTGGGTTTCTGGCTGACTTGCCCTTGACTTGTTTCTGCGGCCCAGGGACAGACAGAGTCATGCCCATTAGTGCGTTGTTGCATGTGACTGGAGTTTTGACCCGAGAGCCTGGGATCACTATTGAACCATAACCCAATGAGCCACAGTTGAGGGCGTTATTGCCCGGGGCGAGGCCCATTCTGCCAGCACAGGTCCCCTGGTTTTGCACAGTTTAGCGGGGCAGTGCCAGCTCAGCAGAGAGATCAAATCCAGTCAAGGACGAGGACAAGGTGAGCATCCGAGGCAGGCAGGGTGCATTAACACACTGCAGAAAAGTGGGAGAATCATTGTCAAAGAAATAGTTCAACCTTTTGGGAAATAGTTATCCGCTTCCTTGCAATACCTCTTCACTTTATATACCTTATTTACCTTTTTTTATTTGCCTGGGACAGTGAGCCAGATACTAAAATGAAATAAATATCTTTTATGAATAATCCACGTTTTATGAGTAAGAGTATAATTTAAGCAAAATGGGCAATTTTCCATTCTTAGGATTATAGAAAGTTGTCATTTTGATAGTTGTGTTCAATCTCCATTGTTCCCACGGTCATGGAAAACCTGGAAAAGTCATGGAACTTCACAATCACATTTCCTAGGTCTGGTAAAGTCATGGAACTAGTAAAAAACATTGGAAGTTTTGGAAAAGTCATGGAAATAAATCAAATGACTTAAACATAACACAGTGGGGGTTTTTTTTTTTTCATTTTTTTAAATTTTGAAAGGCATGTTTTCTTAAAATGCACCAACATTACACAATTTATCACAGCCAAAAACTGTAAAAACAGAGATTATTGAACACATCCTGTGGGATGCTGAAATGATGTTTGAAAAGTGTGTGAATCTTATATGTTTGAGTAATAGCTTTCCAATAAAATAGCACCTTCTGATAAATCCATATCAATTTCCCGCACATTCTGAGTACAGACAAACATTCATAATTTAGTTGGTTGAACAGATACAGATAATGATGTACTCGCTCATCCCTGTTAAAAACATTTCTGAAAACATGCCACTCTAATTAATACGTTATATCTCTTTTTTTTTAAAGTCCATATAAAAACCCGACTTTCCCAGTCTCTATGCGAAGCTTTACACTAACATCTGCTGGCTATGGCTTCATATTCACTGGACAGATATTAGTGGTAATGATCCTCTCGTCCAACTCATCCCACCCAAGCATTGTTTAAAAAAAAACAAACAAACTCAGTCCATATGAAAATCTTTACCCTGGAAGGAGTTTTACAAAAGGAACATTTTCAGTTATCTAAAACACAATTTACATGTGGACAACAGGCTATAACATTATATGAAAATCACCAGAGGCCCCATGACACAATATTATCACAATACATAAGTCATGCTTCTAGTGTTATTGAATACATATATAATTTTTTTTTTGATACATTCCCATTTCACAGCACATTGTATCCCCAAAGGAAAACTTTCTAACATCTGTTTTATCTAATAGAAAAAAATTTCCAGTCTGTTCACTTCAGTCATTTTTATTGCAGAAAAACGTATGTGGCGGACTGTAAAAGCAACTGGTTTTATTTTTCTAGTACCAAAAGCTTAATTTGTATTTATGATAAATATAATTGATTAATAAAAGCGATACTTGACGTTTGTCTATCAATTCAGTATTTCCACGCAAAATATTTTAATACTACGCTGACCAAACACATAGAAAAAGTTACATTTTAGAAATACCTCTGTGTGTGTGTGTGTGTGTGTGTGTGTGTGTGTGTGTGTGTGCGTGTGCGTGCGCGTGCGTGTGTAAGTGAACTCCTCTCATCAGCAATGCTGTCATGTTTCAGCCCATCACTGTTAATCCACCAGTTGGTATCAGAGCGCGTAAAAGATTGGAATGAAATGTGACACATGGAAAATGCACTGTTCTACTAAAACAATCTCCCTCCGACCTGACAGGAGTCATTTAGCTGCTCTCTTCCAACTCCTGACAGCTCATTATTGTTGCTGCGATTAGTTTTGAAATGTTGGAATCACTGGCAGTGAATGTTTTGGATGTGGATGCAGATTTTGGGTGAGGTTTTTTTTTCTTTTTTCTTCCTCAATTCTTGTTTAGAATTTTGTTTTACAGTGTGACAGCAGCAGTGACAGCCAGATCTGAGAGCCCTCCGTTCACACACCCCCGCACGCACCCTCCTCTTTATCCCCGCTGGTTGTCTGCGCAGATCCATTTGCTTCAGGCTGCAGCAGCTGTACTAATCAGGTTATATGGGGAGAACTAATTTGTTTTGGGATCTGTTTTCCATTAGATTAATGTGCGCATGCAGATAATAAACATGCAGATTTTTCAGATAGAAAAAAAATGACCATTTGCCTAAATTTCCACAGTTTTTGACTCATAGGTGGCCATTTTGTATTTACAAGCCTTGCACAGTACAGCCTTATCAGCTGTGCAGTTGAAGCTGTTTATGGCTCACTTTTATGATACCTCTCTTCTAGTCTACCTCCCTAATTAATTGAACTACTTCCCATTATACTGGATTATCCTTTCCAATTGGGCATTTTCCGAGCCAAGATTGTGAAAACAATCTTGGCTGATGGTTGCCATTTATCCAGAGCTGCAGCAGACGTTATTTGTTTCTGCTTTTACATGGTCTATGGAAAGTGCAATTACAGCAATTACAGATGAGAAGTCACACTAGCTTCAGGCTACAGCCCCACTTTGTCGGACTTATATGGGATGTGAACCTCTGCTGAACACGATCTTAAATCCAGAATTAATCTCTCTTTTCACCGTTTGATTAATTGTCCTGCCACCGTTACTGATTGGCCAATTAAGAAAATAACAAATGAGCATTCGGGACGGTATAATGACTGAGTGAGGTTAAACACAAGACTCCATCACACCCTCCATCATGTTTGCTCTGCTTCTTCAGATGGTAGCAAGATGAGCCTGTGTTTCTGCGGTGTCTTTGGATCGTGTCGTGGGGAGCAGAATGTGAAAGGCAAAGGTCTCGGCAAATTGTTTCCTCAGCTGTGCCGCAGAGTGGACTGTTTAAGATAGGCTAAGAATTCAGAAGTCCTCTTGGAGTTGTGTTGTCTTAAACTTTCTCTGTTGTGAGAGTTTTGTGGCTTTCGGCAGCAGAATGCAAAGTATAAAGTCACCATTTTGTCGACGAGAAAAACAGTCAGGGGGGAACAAAGCGCTTTCCTAACACACAAAGTGACACTGGTGTTTCCTGTGTTCATGTGCATGATCAAATCTATTCTACAGATAACACATCAAACTAATTATGTTTATGATTTGTTACCCTATTTACGTGATGTAGGAAACATAATTGCTGTCTGGTTTATGTTCAGGTGCAAAGTTTTATCAAGTGAAGGAGGCGCTAAATGTATGTACTGCAGGAAAACTGTAGGGAGGCGGTAAGGGACTCTGGGGGGGCCCAGCTCAATTTTGCTTGATCAAATGTCATAATCATTTATTTAAAAGATTAGACATAACACTATAGTGTGCATAGTCTGTGTATTTAAACCAACTTCAATCCAACTGTCATGCAGCTAGAGGGGGCCCCACATAGGGTTTTTTGGGGGCAGCACTGTGTAATACCTTTATAGGAGGTTTATAGTTATTATTGCACATTATGCCAATGTGAGGTGGGGTGCCAATGTCTTTCTGACAATGTGCACCAAACTGCAAGCACAGGATTGCATCCTAAATCCTGAGTGTAGCTGGATTTTGCAAAAAACAAAAACAAAACGCACTTTGGTTAAAGTTGAGCTTTTTCTGCTCCAAAGAAACCTCCCTGAGAACTGCCTATCTGCAAGAGCAGTCACACCAAAAGTAAAGCAGTTTTACAGTCAGCAGCTGCGATGGCAGGCAGGTGCTTCATTGAACACAGACGGAAGGGCGAACTGGCTTTCAGCTGCATGCTGTAGCAAGACAAAGGATTCACTGCAATAACCAAAGATTTCTGCATATTTGGACTATTTACCAGCCATCTGAAGTTTGGTAGAAGTGTTATCACAGGCCTACTTTTTCTTTTGGTTGTCTTTATAAGTTGCTAGTGCTGTAATTTCAGTTACTTGACATTTTCAGCTTCTCCATCTTGTCTTCTTTCTGCTTCTGTGATACCAGCTATTTGATCAGCCAAAGCCAGGCGGCAACTGCCAGAAGTTCAGCACACTGAACTCGGCAGAGAAATGACTGGAGGCAGCAAGTTACTGGGCAGCTGTGTGACAGCCTCATTAGGTCTAAACTTGTGCTTCTACTCACTGTTGACTTTTTGGTATGGACAGGACCACAGTCTTTACCTTTAATGAGTGCCATGAGTGCCTAAAGGGTTGAGCCATGCTCAATATTGTGTTGGAGGGGCAGATAAAAGCAAATGAATTGATTACTGATTTGTTCAGTACAGTTTTGACTTGTCAGATCACACTGTTAAATCCTATACATGCCCTTCTGTGACTACTACTTTATTTACATTAGGCCTACATACCTACATTGAGCAATCAATGTTTTCAGTCATAGTTAGAAATATTGTAGTCCAAAAGCAACCCGAAATCTTTCAGTAAGATGTAAACCACATTGTGTAGTAGGAGATAAGTAGCTAAGAGTGAAGCTTAATGTCCTCCATTCTTTGTTAGTCTGGACAATTCAAAGCTTTTCAGCCACATAACATATAATTTAAAATTCACACCATAGGCTAATCTAATAACTGCATGCTCTACCACCAGTACAGATTAAAATGATTCACTCATATACTGCACATCTTCACACACGCCTCATACTGTAGGATCGTCATTTACACTGTTGTCCTCCATAATACTGGAAAAAAATGCACTAATTCAACAATAAGCTGTGGAAACGGCACCAAAACCAATCATACTGTAGTTCAAAACTGCAGCGTTCATGCATATTTATGTAGTGAGTTGTTTGTTCTCTGTATCCGTCTCCTGACAGCAGTTTTGCAATTTTTATGGATTCCATGTTTTAAGTGGAACAGGAAGACTATTTCAGGCAATAGCTGTTCATGAGCGCACAACTGCTTATGAAAACAGATGGCAAACACAACGTAGCGCTTATTTATTTTATCAGGAAAAGATAAATATAGCAAACACAGTCTCCGTGAATGATTGCTGTATGATCTCTGCCCCCTTTGTTCTGCAGCATCTGAGACAGTATCAGTGAGAACTGAAACTGATGAATGTGAGGAATGTTAGCTGACGTCACTGCACGTACCGTAGCTTCAGTCACATGGCTAAGTAAACAGAAGTAGCCGTTTGGCCTGTTGTGTGTGTGTGGGGGTGGCACCAGTGACTCTGACCAAGAAGATCCAGGAGCAAAGTGTTCCTTCGAGAGAGTTTGTGCTCCCTGTTGTTGAGTGTAAAAAAAAAAAAGAAACAAATGCTTTGTGTATTTTTACTAGGATTCCTTCCATGTTTAAACAGCAGACTAGCAAAGTTTTTAACAATGTTTTTCTGGCTTGTGGTTGGCCTTAATTCTGGCCCAAATCCTGCACACATGAATACAGTACATGGACGCTATTACACATCAGTATGCACACACAGACAAATGGGGACATGCACAAGCATACATGTATAGGGATATACTATGTGTTTACTGTACACCTATACAGGGATAAACTGACGGTCATGCAGTGTAAACACACAAAAGACCAACTTGCTTGTATATGCAGACATGCACTGTGACACACAAACATGTGCTAACACCAGTTGCACAATGCATTTGCTCCTTCAAACCTCTTTTCTCCTACTCTTTGGAGGATAATATTGTACTTTTTACTTCACTACATTCATCTGGCCAACAATTATTAGCTATTATGAAGATTTTACAACTCTGGGCATGTATAACCACTGCAATTATTTAATTTTTTTTGTCACAATGATGGCGAGGTAAACAGTAGAAATATATGCCGCTGGACTGGCCTCATGCAAATAACAGGGCTAAAGTGATTTTAAGTGACCTCAGTGCACTGTGCTGGTAAAACTTACAGCAGATTAATTAGAGTTGCGCAAGTTAATGTTTTTACATTAATGTATCAAATGTCTACATGTATTGTGAAAGGTATCAATTGCAGTGATAAACCCTCAGAGGATTATCACCTGACTCTGCAGTTCATCTCTGTTTTGGTCAGTCTCACCCCTCTTATCAAACTCTAGACAGAGCAGGCTGCTGTTTTCAGTAAACACACTCTGATAAACCCGCTGTACACTTTTTGCCGAACACCAAATGGCAGGCAGAAAAAGTTAGCAACATATTGGAAACTGTAGTGGAGCCTTCAGCAGCTAAAGAGCCAGATATTTTCCCCAGAAGTAGGTGAATACCAAAACAGAGCTATAAAGAGAGTGATTATTGGACTGACATTTGCCTGGTCGCCAAAACACTTTATTGTATCTGCTGGATGTATGAATCTGCAACTTGTTGTTAATACGTTCCCCATAACAACTTTGTAATGATGATAATTTGTAAGTGTTGTATTTATAGCCTGAGGTTCTACCTCCAAGTGGCAAAATGCAGAACTTTTTTTAAAAATAATTCAACACTGTGATATTCCAAATCTTACCAAGGTATACTATGTAGGATTTCCCCCAAAAACAATTTATACACTCACACAAAAGTATCACCTCATCATTTCTGAGACATTACTGAGCATGGTACGCAGGCAAGGATGAAACTTTATAAAAAAGTAGCGACAAGGTCCCAAACTGTAAACAGCAGGCATCCAAAAGAAAGCAATAATTGCAGACACAGTGCAGAAAGAATGTGCATATATTCAGGTGAAAGCAGCTGGCTTTTACTTTCACTTTTGTAGCTGACACTAAACAGCAACAAAAACAGTAACCCAGAATTCCTCCATTGTATACCTTCAAAGGAGTTTAAAGTCCTCTTTATGTGGGATTTAGTGGCCTCTAGCAGTGAGGTTTCAGATTGCAGCTAAGTGAATACCCCTTTATTCATCCCTTCCTTTCAAAGGGTTTACAGTGAAAAATGCAAAAGGCCTCGTACAGAGCCAGTGTTATTTTTTTTGTTTCAAAACACCAACTGGAGATCATCACTGTTGATTCTTGTCTGATATAAGGATGACAGACCTCGCTCAAACATAACAGTGATGCTCCAGACATGCACAAGTTTACCTTTCACTCCTTATTAAAAAAAACATATTTATCCCCATAGACCAGGACATAGTTTCAGGTGATTATACACCAATTAAAACATAATTCCCATAATGCTACGTCCCGCCCTCAAACGCCACAAGCCAATCACATTTAGTGCAGCTACACAATGCACATATTCTGCTCCTAGACCTCCACAGAAAAGCATCAGAAATGTTGATTTTCCTGCAGTTTTATTAAAATGTCTGCAGTTGTAACTTTGTGTTGTGCATGGGGTAAATGCAACACTGATACGAGATATCCCGAGGGGCTAGAGAATAGATTGATTTTTATCCCCCTCCCTAAAGCTCACATAAACAGAGCAAAGTGTTTCCTCTGGATTAAGCTGTGAGGCAGAACACACATTTAGCTCAACGTGAAGAAGAAAAACATGGATGTCTATATTTGTTCCAAGGTAAGGCAACATGTTAGCAAAATTTGCTGCAAAGTGACAAGTATAACCGCATACATTATGTTGGCAATGGCGTGGTGTATAATGTCACTTTGCAGTAAACTTTGGTAACGTTAGCTTAAGTTAGCTATTAGCCGCTAACATTATGGCCAACATCAGCTTCGTAATGTTAGCTCATCATATCATTTTTTTCAACTTTGTCTTTGTATTTTTGTTATTTGACATTTGGATATCGGTTTTAACTATAGCAAGAGGTTGTAGTTAAAGCTTACCCAACTGAAAACCATTAAGGTTAACTTAGCTGTAACGTTACAAAGAAAGCAAAGGCTGGCTAACGCTAACACCACGGCACAGTGACGACCCTTTTGATGGCCTCTGTGTGAAATAAGGAGCTTCTGTCTCCAAAAGTTCTGTATAGCATCTTTGGATATGACTTTGACACTGACAGCCGTCATTGTTAGTCTAGGCAGCGCGCCGATCGTCTGAGTGAGATAAGGGAACGGGGGTTAGCGATAGATCAATTATGAATATTATCTTCCTTTTCTAACGATACATTCCCCTAAATTGTACACACTGTTCCTTTAAGTTACATTTCCCATCACTGGCTCGCACACATATAAACACAATTAAAGCATGTACAGTTTGAAATAAAAGTGCCTCAGCGGGCCTGCCAAAAATCTCTCTGGGTGGTCCAGTAACAGAGCTGTTGTCACTTTTCAGTGAAGCTCTACTGAAAACATACATCATAATATACCTTTGCCAAAAGCATAACTGCTGCACTACACAATGACAACATATTATTATTACTGTGTCTTTGGCTATTATCAAATCATATATCACTTAGGCGAGCAGGACAGAGAGCTTTAAGGTAGTATATATTGTGTATTGCTTGCTAAGCCCCAGCGAGCCTCAGTGAGATGGAAGAAGATAGCTTTCTGTCATTCATGGAGCCTGCAGCCTATTTCCCCAGAGGACAGCCAGCATCTCCTCTCTCTGATCCTCCTGTTTGCTTTGTTCCGATCCAGGTTTACAGCATGACTATCAGCATGATGGTCCTTTCTTAATGGCTCTCTCTCTGGCTTTGCCTCATTGAGAGAAGCCCACCAGAGTGTGGCAGGAAAGGCCTTCTCTTGTTCCCCCTGTACCTTCATGGTCCCTGCAGACCCCTGGATTCCTTCTACATGGGAAACTAGAGCCCTCTGGGAATTTCACTGACAAAGCAAGCGTTTTACAAGCTAATGGTGGAAAACCTGCCCATGGGGCTGACCGGAGCCTCTTCGAGGGGAACAAGCTCTGTAAAGCAAGTCCTTCCACCTGCAAAAAGAGGAAGCAGAGATTTATGCCTCATGCTGTTACACATGCTGTTTATCAGCGGCTGGCATTCACACACTTTCATGCATGCGCACGCACGCTTTGAGTACATCAGTCTATACATAGGTGCCGTCCTGACTGTATGTTTATATTTCTGCAGCAGTGATTTATAAAGGATGTAGGGATGTGATTTAAAGGCATATGCTTGAGCGAGCAGTCGCTGTCTGTGTGTTTACTGGAGTCCTGTGGGAATCTTGATGGGATTGTAAATGCTCTATGTGCAGCTGAAATAGTGGGGGAGATGCGTGTGTGTGTGTGTGTGTGTGTGTGTGTGTGTGGTCCTCTCTCCAATGAGCACAGACAAAACACAGAATGCAGACCTAGCTGAGTCAGGCCTGTGAATAAAAGATGAAATAATGTATGCACTGGAGGCATCATGCATGCACAAATTCTCATACTGCTTTCATAATGTTGTCGTTGACTGAACTCTGTGCTCTCACATTCCCTATTCATTATCTTATAGCAAACCTGAGATTGGATACAAAAGCTAGAATATCAGAAAGTAGATTTCCACACGTCATCATTACGCCAAAACCAACCCGATTCAGAAGTTCAGTGTGTTTGCTTTAGTTCTCATGTCAAGGTCAGGCCCAAATTGTTTTGTTATTCAACTGTTCATTAACTTTGAAATCCCCTCGTGACGTAGATTGCCTCCTCCAAAAGAAATATTGCCTTCTGTCCCGGTCAGACTTATGGCTTCATAAAAACATTTTACAGTGGAACTGTAACACCCAGCCCTGTTGTCTGTGACCTGCACTGTGCACTAAAGCAGCACATATCTATCCGTTTCTCATTGCTTAAATAAGACCTATAAGCAAAAAAATAGAGGCAAGTGTGGCTTAACCCTTTTTTGTCAGCCTACGCTCCTAATCCCCTGGCCTTTCATAATGTCATTCATAAATGCGACAGGAAGTCTTTAAGAAGACACATAAATCAATATTACTATTTCCATTTTGTAATGAAAGCTCTGCTGGAAAATACCCAAGAGGCTGAATCAGGCTGAAGGGCTGAATCATTGAGTTGATGGATGATGGGGAAATGCACTCTTTATTTCAATGCTGTCCATCTTTTTTGATGAACATGAAGCCGGCCCAGTGACACATGAAAAGCATGTAAGAGAGAATTTGTTGTTCCCTTGATAGGTGTGTAATTAGCCAATCAAGAAGCAGGTGCAGTCAGTTGGGGAAGTGTATTGACCACAAAATGAGTGACAGTGCAAGCTTAAAGGGACAGTTAAACCCCCAAAAAAAACATATTTTACCTCTTCCCTGTACCTATTTATCAGTATGGATTGTTTGATGCGAGTTGCCAAATGTTGGTTATATTGGCTATAGAGATGCCTGGCTTCTCTCCAGTATAATAAAACTGGATGACAATACTTTAAAAAAAATACTTTAAAAAAACTCAACAGTAATGTCGCTATATCTGCATCAGGTCTTTTCAAAATACACTTTAGTTTTCACAGAAAATGTACAGTTTCTGCTTGTTACATGCATTCTGTCCTTTTCAAAATACACTTACAACGTAGGTAAAAGACTACAGACTTTCTCGCTTTTTATATTATGCTGGTTGGTGCATATCATTACACTATGAAAGGTGCCTCGGTGCATCCGTGTCTGACGACGTCCACTTCTAAAGTGGCAGTATGTGATGAGTTAGGTTGTTGCCCGCTGCCTTTGAAAACTGATGCTCCTGCTGTGTATCATAAAGATGCCTCTTTGCATCAGAGTGTGTTTGCGGACATCACTGACAAAGCGTAATTATTTGACAAGTTGTGAGTGAGATTGGGCTGTATCACCATAAAGAAGGAAGCTTGCATCTTCTCATTGATGAGAGGCTTGTGCTCATGACAGTACAAGTTGTAGACGTTAATGGCATCCTCCACTGCTGAGCTGTAATGTTTGCTAGTTTAGTGGTGCTAGGTAATCTAGCAGTCCAGTGCCATCTAGTTCCATTATATTGCAGTGAAGGCAGACATCTTTATGGACAATATCTCCAACACTGCACCAAAATAATCTAGACTGATAAATAGCACCACAGGTATGAAGGAAAATATGTATTTTAGATGTCGAGGCGAACTGTCCCTTTAATGTCTATATTTCAGAAGGAGACCAGTTAGCTTAGATTCAGTAAATGGATCGCACCGTCATGTTTAATCTGCCATAACTCTTCAAAATAAGTGTGCTGTGGCCGTAGAGCAGCCTTTATTGTTGTCACACAGTGCACCGTTTGAATCAACTCTGACTTAAATCACACAAAGCCCACTGGCACCTTGCGGACTGAACAGAGCAGAGACTTGTAAAACAAACAAACAAGTGAGTGCTGTGTTCCCTTCTCAGCTCTCCAGGCCCCAGCAGTAATCCTGACTGGACCATTATACACTAATGGTGTTGGCATGCTGTTTTGAGGTGGGCTGCCAGGTCTACCCCCCCCAGATCCCCTCTTTTTCACCCAGCTGAATGTGCGGAGCTGAGAACCTAACTGCTTGAGAAGGAGTCGGCCAGTGCGCGAAAGCAAGGAAAAACAGTACACAAAAGATGATGCTTTTTAATCATGGATGAGGAATGTTTTATGCCATCCATATAGGCTTTCATGAAGAGATTTTCGCTTTGTCAGTGACACACTTCAAGCTGTCGTGTTTGATCGTTTTTGAGGTCAGAATATGGGGTACTCCCATTGAGGTTTTCTCTGGGCCGCAGCATCCTTGTGGCCTGTGCTTTCACCCCGGGAGACTGACAGATCTATCTCTGGTAGAGACTCATACTCTGGGTTTCTTCTAGGATCAGGCTAAGTCTGTCCCAGGAAACGTAAAGAAGATAAATCCCATTAGTCACACTTCAGAAATTAGCAGAGTCTGTGTAAGAAAGTGTGACGAGTAAGGGATAGCTTAACTAAGATGCAGGGCTTGTTTGTAAAATACTCATGGGATCATATTTGTGCATGTGAGCGTTGTTAATGCACATGCAAGTGTAGATTTTGGTCATTAAGTGTGCATGTTCGGCCCTGCAGGCCGGTGCATGTAACAGAGAGTGTACGAGCCGTGTGGAGGCTTTTAGGTGTGCGTGTGCTAATCTTCGCATACACACAAGTGTGTTCCTCATTCCCTGCACACGGCCCCCTCCGCTTTGGCAGCCCACCTCAGTAGTTCCTTTCCCTCCAGCGATGACGCAAATGGCCCATGATGACTGACCCCCATGGTAAAACCTGTAAAACATTAGCCAGTGTGAACAGGAATGACTCTCCATACTCTCCCCTCAGCGGGCGGGCAGGGGAGGATTTATAAGTGTCCTCCCAGTTGACGGCTGCCAGGCTCGGGTAAGATGTGGCAGGGAGGAAGGTGTGACGGGGTTTTTCAGAGTCACCTGGACAAAGAGCCAGACAGTTTTGGTCAGAAATTTGTGTCTGCCTGTACCCGAGCCTTTTCCACACTCTATTTCTGCAGTTTTACTGTATACTGTACACACCCCTATTAATTCTCAGCACTTTAATGTCTGTTTTCCTTTGCCTTCTAGCATTACTATTGCCTTGTGTCCAATTAAATTCAGGACAGCTTATGAGGAGATTTTCCAAGGAGGATGATGGTTTAGTTAATGAAAATGCAAGGGAGTGGAAATACAAAGACGGAGAAAGTAACAGCATTATGTATGGGAGGGAGATTAAGACTCACAAACATCCACTGCTCATTTCCATCTATATATCTCTTCATCTGTTTGTTATTCATCTGAAAATCTCTCTTTGATAGTTTTTTTTTTAACCTGTCAAAATGTCAGTGAAATTTACAAAGCTTGCTGTTTTGTAGTCCACATGCTAAATTTAAAAATCTGTAAAGGTTACAGAGAGTCTGAATCTGTCTAGACATCAGAGTGAGAAATAGATGAAGAGCACCAGGTTGACCAGAGGGTTCAATTATCAAAGCTTCCTGCACTCAAAGCTTAGGTAGCAATTAATGGAGATGTTCAAATTTATGTTTTAAGTATTATACTAGTTACTGTTCCTCCATCTGGTGCGGCAAAGATTATTTCACTCTCCAAGAAAGAGATCTTGTGCATTTACATTGTCATGATGATGATAACCCTAACCCTAAACTGTCATAAAACAAAAGGGACAGTTTCTGTGAGGGTCCCAAGCATGGGCAGATTATGAGGCAATGGGCCCCGAGGTAGAGGCCCTACCACCTGCTTATAGAGGAGAGGTGGTGTGTCATGCTAAGGGAATTCTGTGTCCCTTTGGAGCCATTTTGTATCTTTTGGGGTTATTTCTTGGCTCTTTGTAGTCATTTTGTGTATTTGTGGAAAACACTTTTCTCCCAAAGGTAATTTTGTGTCTCTTTAAGGGAGTTTTGTGTCCCTGGGGTCATTTAGTGTCTTTATGGTCATTTTGTGTCTCTTTAAGGTCATTTTGTGGCTTTTTTTGGTTATTTTGTGGCTCTTCATTGTCATTTTGTGTCTCTTTGTGGACAAGTTTTGTCTAAATGGTTATTTAGTATCTGTTTGGAAATGTTGTGTCTCTGAAGTCATTTTGTGTCTTTTGTGGTCCTTTTTTGTCTCTTAATTTTGTATCTCTTTGAGGTAATTTAGTTATCTTTGGTCATTTTGAATCGCTGCAAGGGAATTTTGTGCCATTTTGTGTCTCTTTGTAGAAATTGTGTGTCTCTTTGGGGTATATTTGTGTCCCCTTTGGTCAATTTGTGTCCCTTTGCAGTCCCTTTGCATCTTGTGTGGTCATTTTGAATGTTTTTCTGGCTGGTACACGTCTCATTTTGCAGGTGAAGGCCACTGGGGCCCCTGACACTTTGGGCTTTTTGGCCTGTGCCTGGTAGGCTCCTTCAGTAATCCATCCATGGTCCCATGAGAAAATAGCTCCAGTTTGGGACACTAATCATGAGTATACCTCCACCTGTGGGTGTAAAAGAAGATTACACCTCATTTTCAAAGCCGTGATGAGCAATATAGTGTTTACTGTGGCTCTAACAACCATGAAAGTGAGTACAAGGATCTTTGATTGTTGCCTTGATGGTGTCCTTACGGCTAAGCTGCTGTCATTTCTGAAGCCTTCATATAGCGAGACTTAGTCGAATCTGACCTACTTTCTTTTTGTTGACTAAAAATGAAAGTGAGTGCGGGGATGTCTGAGTCAAACGAAGTAGACGTCAGAATATCTTTGACAGAGAGCAGTGATAAAAGAACAAAGGAGGAATAAGAAGAAAATATTCGGAGACCTCGAGGCAGAGTGTGAGTCTGAGTGCATGTGTGTGTGTCTGTGTGTGTGCACTTAACGTAAGTAGGCATATGTGTGAATTCATGACTTTGTAGACGTGATTGTTAAGTGAGAGTATAGTGAGTTTAATTGGACAGAGAGGTGGTGGATAAAACCCCTGGGTCAAGCTGATTGGAAATCCTGCAGACTGATCTGCTGGCCCTTAATTAACCCAGCCATACTGTAAGATCAGCACTCCTCTTTTTCTCCTTCCCCTCCCTCAACAAGGAGATCTCTAGCTGGCATTTCTTCTAACTGTGTCCTCAGTGAAGCCAGTAATGATGGACGAAATAGGACGCGGGAGGCAGAGAAGGAAAGATGGAGGCAGAGAAGAGTGAAGGCCCAATCATGAATGAATGATTAAGAAACAGTGCTCGCAGTCATCTTGCACTGCACTATATTAGGATGAGGCAGTTTCCGGGTCCCTTTCGTGACAGATTTAGAAAAGCACTCAGTAGTAAGTCGATGACAGTGGGTCGGTCTCATTGCAAGGCCTTAGTGTGAAAGTGAGCTCCACTATGGGTGCTGTTGCTGCAGCAGCTCCTACCACTTCACACCCACAGGGAAGTGGTTCTCAACTGGTTACTGGCGGGAGCAAGTCAAACAACAAGCATATTCCAGTAGTTTGTTTATGCTTTGACACCGTGGTGTTTACCCAGCACCTCAGAGGCACGGCAGCTTGCTGTGGGCTGTGGCTCGGAGCCATGGTGGTGGACAGAGCATGGCTGCATACTGGCATCCACGCTGCTGCCCTCTTAACACTCTGGGTGAGAGGAAGGCTGGGAGTTTACTTGGCTGGCACTACTTTGAGTCATGAGAGTGCAGCCTCATTTACAGAGAGCAGTGGGCGTATTTTGGCTGGCTGCTTTCCTTTTTTGTATGTCTGACATTTTCATATCATCTGCTTAGGAGTATTCTTCCCAGTGTTTACCTTTATGCGTGTGAATCTAAACAAACTGTCACCAAGCTGAACAGTAAAAGACGGGATTTAGAGGTCTAGTGTGTAGGATTTAAGGGGGATGCATTGGCAGAAATGGAATATAATACAGTAAGTGTGCTTTCTTGAGCGTATAATCACCTGAAAAGCAGAATCCTCATATTGTTCTTACCTTGTAATGAGCCATTTATATTTACATAGGGAGCAGGTCCTGGTCCACAGAGTCTGCTACACTGTATCTTGGAAACCGATTGCCTTGAAAAAGGAACGTTATTACAACTATAAATCTTAATTTATGTTTACTTTATATCTTTATGTCCAAGTAGGAGGAGGAGTAGGTTTACTTGAAATTAAGCTGTATTTACTCAATTTTGTGGAGCTGTTGCGACTTTAAGTGTTAGCAGCTTTAGTAAACCAAGTTAGTCTGGCTTAATGATTATCTAAAAGAGGATTTTGCCGGTGATGAAGTTAATCTGCTAGTTCTGTTTTCTTACCATGTTTAATAAAATACAAATATGTTTTACTATTTTGCAACTGGTAGAATACAGATATATAGCTCAGTATACTTGATTTACTGAAGTTGTTAGAAAGACTGATTTGATTAAACATGTCATTTTTAAGTTGCAACAACTTTACAATATAAAGTAAATATAAATAAATTTTAAGTAACTTTAATTAGATATAGAGGAGACGTAGATATAGACTGATAGTTATACTTACTTTTTGAAGGCATTTGGAGATTTTTTTTGTTTGTTTTTTACTAAAATCAACTTGTCAGATTTTACAGTGTAGGTAGAAAACAGTTATCATTAACTGGGACACTGTTGGGAAGACACATTACTGTTGAAGTTTTTGAATGTTATTAGTTAAGAGGTTACATTGTTGTTGTTCTGGATAGTTACCTGCATGAAATAAAGTAGTATGCTGGCTCTCAGAACAATGTAACCTGTTTGGTGTCAAGGCTAAGGATACCACAGCACCACAAAAAAACTCCTTTATGTGTTCAGTATATCGGGGTGGAAGCAATGATTCCCCACCTGTGAAACTTGAACCATTATTTTATGGAGAGATCCTTTCACTTGGCTGCAATTTCTATTAACACAAAGCTGCACTGTTATCATTTCTTCCTCCTGTTTGTTTCTTGAGAGGATCACTCTGGATCAAGAAAGTACAGCAAATCTCCAGAATGCATCCACAATGGAGCCAGACTCCCATAAAAATGCCTCAGACCTTATTGAGCGTGTCATGTTACTCTGGTAGCTATTGCGCCGTGATTGAAAGACATACTTCCACTTTCAAAGACACAAAGCATTTTTTTCTCCCGAGGACTGCTTTCAGTCTCTTATAAATCACCAGCATTGCTATAAGTGATGGAAAGCCACTGCTAGACCTGACTTCTTCTGAGTTATGGGGCGGCATAATGAATCTAGCAGAGGGTGAAACAAAGGGCATAACTTCTACAAAGTTGTTATTTTTCCCAGTAGGTGCACTGGAGCTTTAGGACAAAAACAAATCCATTTGGAAATTTTACTGCTTCGGCTCTGTTATGCTGCCTGGAGGGCATCCATGAAAAACCAGGAGATATCTAAGAAATCATTCATGTGTGGTTTTACCTCTTTAGACATAATATTGGCAGCAAACTGTCACGTTTTAAGTATAATCTACTCCATCCTCCCAAAGCAAAACAAGGTAATAAAGTTTGAACAAGACTTTTTGTTTTTCTTGTTTTTTGCTTGTAAAGGATACTTGAGTAGTTGACCTATATCCTCTTCATATTTTCATATTTTCTTTTGTTTTTGCAGTGATATCTATATATTTTAACCTCTGTGAGGTTATCAGGGTTTTTTCATGGTCATAGAAGGCCTGGAAAAGTCATGTAATTTGGTAAAAATCATTGAAAGTTGTGGAAAAGTCATGTCATTTTGTTGTGTGTAATAAAATTGTTACAGTCTTCCTTGGATGATTTTCCGTATAATGTAACATGAAGGCAAATAGACTGTAGCTGCCGACATAATGTCGCTTTAATATGCCTTGTTGTGTTTTGTTTAACATCACGAATGTTTCTTCATTTTCTTCCCACATCCCGTTTCTCCCTTCATGTATGCTGGCTAGCTGAAATTACATTTGAATAGAAAGCATGAATCTGATGTGTTTGAAAAACAAGTGGGGCAAGAAAAAAAATTATTATGGGTCCTTGCAAAGTCATGGAAAAGTTTTGTAGTTGTGTCTATGAAAATGCATGGGCACCCTGGGCTATTGTCTGGTTCTGTTGGAGGGGTTCACTGTCGTGACTGATATTGTTGCCTTCTCTTTGAGACATAGATGATGTTTGTGTAACAGTGATTTCAAGTTTATAACACCACTGGTTTAAATCTTGAAAGCCTCAACACCAAAATTTAGTTTGCTGATTTTCCAGCACTGGAAAAAAAAAACTTAAAAAACGTTCAAACACAGTGGCACCAGGCTGCATCCACTATTTGGTTTAGTAAGTAAGTAGCACACCATCCACATGTATTTGTTGATCATACTTTTTCTGAGGCAGTCTCAGAGGAAATGAACTCCGCTGTGGCCTGTAAAGTCACTCTGAGTAAAAGGCTATCTGCGCCACTCAAATTTTATGCTCAGCTTTGATTTTGTGTGAGTTTTTTTTTTGTTTTGGCACATCAAAGGACACATGTAGACTTGTGTGTAGTCTGGGTCTGTCTCTCAGAGCATGGAGATGAAAGGTTGGGTTACATAACAGCAAAAAGGCTGTTTATGTGTGTGTGCCTGGAGAGCCTCACTGATACTAGGACCTTCTAATGGAGCAGGACTCCAGTGTGACCATGATGGAGCCGCCCCCAGCTCCTATACTGTAAAAGCAGAACCATGTCGTCAGAGCAGTAAAGAACAAGACAAGCAGCTCACTGGCCGGCTAATGCTATCATTCACAGTAATTTACATCTCATACATGAGCCTTTTACAGAAACGATTGCTTGTTGACTTCCTTTTCTATTGAGTGTGGTTATTTTAATGCATGAGATGGTAAACGCATGCTTGATGGAGCTTTAAAGTGACTCACAGATATTATCATGCGTATAATCGGAGAATCCAGGCTCTTAGCAGTCCTCTGGCGAGAAAATGGAGGATGGGAGATGAAGACGTTCGTTGAGAAAGGGCAAACCCCTCATATTGCATGTTTTTTTTAAACCTACTAAATGTCAAGCTGTGTAAAAACCTTTGTGCTTTATGACTGGGTGTGCATTACGTTATGTGTGATTGCTGTGATGGTGCTCTACCTGCTCACGCTCAGCGTCGTCAACATTTTGTGTAGCCATTACCAAAATTCAAAACACAGGATTTAAACCTGTTGACTCCCAACCTCATTTACAGTCTTTAAAGGCCCTGAAAATAAATTTCTCACTATGACCAATTGAATCTGACATGAATGCACACATTTCCACCAGTGTTGGAGGAGCTCTGGATCATTTCGTATGAGAAAAATTGATTTTCTTTTAGATTTAGAAATATTTGAATCAAAATCAGATGACAGCTGAAGAGTTATTTGTTTATGCTGGCTACTGTCATGTCAGCTGTGATCAAATCATGCCCATGCAGTGTTGGTGATGCAAATTAGTTGAGCTGTCTATTGTTAAGCTTTTCATGAATAAGGTAAAAAGATATTTATATAATAATAATAGTAATAATAATAATTACTGATATTATTAATAGTAGTAGTAGTATAGATAAATACTCATAATTGAATGTGTTTACGGACTTAAAAATGGGAACTATCACAAGGCAACATCTTAATATAAGATATCATATTCCATTCTATTTGACATAAGGGCTGCAACTAATGATTATTTATTTGCAATTAAACAATTCATCATTATGGATGAAATGGCAGATTAAAATTACAGAAATTACAGTTGTTGGTTGTTGTTTTTTTCCATTTTCCACAGTATAAAGAGATTGAAATTGTTCATCTTATTCAGCCCATAACAGTCCAAAACCCAAATTTATTCATCAGATATTACGGACAAAAGCATAGAATCATCACACTTGAGAAGTTTGTACCAAAGTATGTCTGCCGTTTTGCTTGAAACCGATAAACAGATAATCAAAATAGCTGCAGATTTATTTTTTTTTTTGTGAAGCAACTAATCTGTTCATCAACTAATCATTCCAGCTCGATTTGACACACTTGCTTAACAACTTAATGATTTCATAATATGTCAGTAAAATAGATCTACATTTTTCCCAATGCAATAAATTAATTAAAATACTTTTTCATTTTGGAACAGTTTTCACTTGAACTACGTACCTACTGAGGAAACAGTCCCTCTGAAGTTCTGACAGAGTTCTGTGGATTATTTATATTAATCAGGGCATTGTTTATACTCAGACACATTGCTGCTGCTGATTTTAATGCTTTGTGAAACACAAATAAATCTTCCATTTACTTCCACTGAATTGGAATGGAGGAGAAGTACCAGAGCTGGATATCTTCAAACCTCAGCGCATAAAACTAAAACTATCTGCATTAGACACTATTAGAGGTATAATTAGTGAGAAAATTCCTTAATCTTCAATCAATATAAATATACATGTAAACCTGTATTTTTTACAGTGCCAGGAAAGCAGTTCTCTTTTGACTGAACTTATGCCATGTGGGGTCCAGTATCCAGATTTAATAATACGTTGTAAGAACAAATGACCTGTTTCACCATTTGTTTAGAACTAAGGAGCACTGTGTGAAGACACTCCACAAAATAACACTGCTGTCCAGCCAGCACCATAACACTGGCGACAGGAACCCACTGTTTTCCTAAAGTTTCACTCACAGCATGACACAACTCAATGACCTCCCCTGACACAGTAAATTACACCTGACTTATCAATTTAGCTCTTAAACTGAGCCCCTTGCCTCAGTGTGTGCAGCAGCAATTTGTCACATGCTGGGTTTCTCAGGGCTTCTCAGTTCTGGGGCAGAAAGCCCTAACAGAGGCAGGGGGGCTCTAATGTTGACTTGGCTCTCCTGCAGAGTGTTCATCCAAAAATCAGTGACAGAGCTGCAGTGATGCATTCGGTGACTCGCAAGAAAGTGGAAAACGGGTTTTACGAGGCCTGTGGGAGGACACAGTGGCTGGTAATTAGACAGCGTAAAAATCCTCAGCCTCCACCAGGCCCTTAGGCAGTGAATAGGAGCTAAAGTAAACCAAACCTGACTGTGAAATTGCATTAGAAGTCTGCGCTTAATGGAAAGTGAAAAAAATAGACAAAACCCATTTTTGCATTTATGAGCGTTTCCATTCCCCCCACACTTTCATGACTCTTTGCATCACCACTCCTGCTCCTCCTCCTTCCCGCTACAGCACAGTACTGTATATCCCCATTATGGTGTTGCCTTTGTGAGGAGTTCTGTTTTAGGACGCCAACAGGAACAGGATGTTCAGGACTGTGGTTTGAACATGTCTCTGTTTTCCTGCAGATGCTCCCCCGCTCCGATTGGGACCACAAGAGAGGCTACCGAGGATCACAGGTTAGCACTGTCCACACAAAAAGAGACACAGTAGTAACAGTAATGACAAACAGCTGACAGGAAAACACACACAAACAGGAACTAGCTCCCTGATCTCTGTCACTCGCCTACACACACCTTATAAATGACGCAAATAGCAGAAAACCTACCACTAACAGGCCCGTTCACCCACTCCTTTTAACTGTGGTTAAACAGCATGTCCAGAGGTGTCACTTCCCACCGAAGTCCTTGTTGTACTCTGTTAGTCTTAAGGACGCAGGGCTGTGATTTGACTGTAAGGCGCTGCACAAGCCATTAAAGGCTGGAGAATAAAAACAGGAGGGACACAGACACAAGGGTCGCAGCTTGTAGAGGACAGACACACAGCACATCCTTGAGATTACCTTTACCATCTTTGGTGGGGAAGAGTATGCACACGAGCGCGTGCACACGCGCACAAGGGTGCAGGGGTGCAAGCATACGTGTTTGGGACTTGGTGTATTGAGCTGCTACAGAGCCACAGGGCAGGACTGTGGAGTATATGATGAGCAAACAATGCCCTTGGCGTGGACATGGCCATGTACAGTACAGTTTGTAGTCTGTGCTATGTTCTGCAGTCAGGGGGATAGCCTTTAGAAATAAAAAGACAAAGCTACCTGTGCTTACATTGTATGCTTGCAGTTGCTGATCTTCCCATTGGCCACATTAGAAAATGCCTTTTGACATTTGAAAAAATCGAACATGATGTAAATGATGGAGTAGATGGAGGACATAGCCCGGTCAGATCTCCTGTCCATTCCAATGAACATGACTTTTTCAGGATTTTTAATTATTTTCTATTATTACTGTCATCTGACTCCACCCAAATGCACAGGCTTATTTGTGGACTACAGTGTTCCACAACAGTGGACGGTAATGATGCTACACCCCATTTTTTAATAAGCATGGCGACTGTAAGGCAAGAAGGAAGCATGAGCCATAATGTTGTGCTGATGACACACAGATCCCATTTTTAAAAATGTTATTTATTTTTTAAAATATTTTAATTCACTTAGACTGAACCTGGCATTCTACTGCTCCCTCTGTGCCCAGAGTATGCTCTGTGCTCCAAGAGTGGTGCAGTCAATAACCAAATGCTATACATATTCCAATAGTGTTAGAGTGGTCCTGTGCCAAAAATATAAAATCAATATGTGGTGGCAGATGTTGTGGCGGGCTGCAACAAATAAATGAATGTGTGGGAAACCCTGGTAATGTGTGTTTAAACCATTTTTAAATTAAACATGAGACATTATATTACTTAATAATGTCAAAATATCACATGATATATCAATAGCTTTTACGATTTACACTTTAGCTTAACACTATGTGCTTGGTCCAGCCCTGTATGCTTGGGTAGCACTAAATGTCAAAAAAGCTGTGGTTTTGGGTAAAATTAGGGGATTTTTCATGAATAACGATCATAGCTGTGCAGCACAGGATTGGCCTTGAAATCAAATTACACACTGTGTGATTTCCTAGAGATGTTAAGACTCATATAGACAGTTTCAAATAGCATGTTACCCTTTTGAAATATTGTCCAAGGCTCATATCAATTTGTTATGTAGGGTTAGTAGGCAAGCGCATATTTTTTGATTGATGCATTCCCTAAGCTGCCATTTAGACTCAGTGGTCAGTTCAGTCTTTTTTTTTTTTTATTTGGTTTGGTGCTCTACATTCGTCAGTGGAATCCCGTAATAGTCCAGAGACTGACAGGACGTGTAAGAACTCGAGGCTTATGTTGGCATCTCTCTCCATCTCGTGGCTATTTTCCCTTGGCTCTACTCTCTTGGACCAGGTACCAGAAGCTGGTAGCGCCCCTCTATGCCATGGTACCTTGTAGAGCGTGTAAATCACACACTCGGCTCTTTAGCCGGTGACCAGAGCGTTTGATTGATCTCCACTGTGTCGTAGTCGCCAACATGCACACATTAGCAGGCTCATTTTCCAAACCGCGTCTTTTTTTCCCCCCGTCCAAAGCTTGTGGTGGATGTTTTAGCTTAGGAATTGACAGTGAAGTTATGTATGGAAAGAGCTATTTAAATATTTGTATTCGACTTGAAAACACATTGGTTTTGGAACATAACCCGCAGAGATTATCGGAGAAAAGAGTGTTTGTAGGCCCCGGATCTTGTGACTGTTATTCTAAATTACAGAAAGGCTGGAAGAGTGGTCTGTGAGGCAGACAAGCCATGACATTGCAGTCATGTTGAAGATTTCTCAAAATCACTGTGAGCGCTTCAAACACTTTGGGTCAGCATTTCTTTAACTGTGGTGTTTGGAAGTTGAAAAAGGTCACTGCTCTTTCTCTGGTTGGTCCCATCATGACAGTCTAGTGGAGTATTTTCTCATTAAATTGGGTCCTGTGGCAAGACTGCATTTAAGGCTGAAAGACACTGAAAACGTTCAACTACCTGCACCTCTGATTGTCCTCTGCCTGGGAAATAATTGGATCTGCCACAAATAATACAGAGGCATAACAATTTTTAAGCTTTCCTTTTTACAGCCCAGTCGCCAGAAAAAAATGTTGGGGTTGTATATTTGTGCAAACCAAAAAAAACGTTACATTTGCACATTTTATATAGATGTCTCTAAAGTGAAGTAATATATAAGCAGACTTTTGAATCTGGAGGGGTAGGGGATGGTGGATGGCATGACAGGTAGATGAGACACCTGCAAAGCTGCAGACCAGCGTTTGATACTAACAAACAAAAAAAACAAAAACAAAAATCAATAGATTTTTAGTGAGTCACAGCTGTGTTTCCAGCAGCTTTCTGGTTACAAATGTGGGTGATTTGTAGCTACCCGTTAGTGTTTTTCCAGTGGCTTCTTAGATATAAAAAGCAATTTGTTTTTTTTTAAACATCGCTGCCTTTTCTCCTGAGATAGCTGCTTGTACAGCGGGGATTGTGGCTCCAAAAAAGCAGTTTTTTTATTTACGTTGCAGCCTTTTCTTTCAGGATAGTGGTCAAAAAGTGGTTGTTTTTTACAGAAACTTTGCTGACTTTCATCCTGTTAAAGCGGACCAAAAAAAACTGTTTTTTGCAGAGACATTGCCATTCTTACTCCTGCAAAAGTGGGTCAAAAAATGATAATTTTTGCAGAGACAGTAGTGCCTTCCTTTCGCGAAACTGGGCCGAACAGCCTTTGTTTTTTTCTGAAACATTGCTGCCTTTCCTCCTGCAACAGTGGCCCAAAAAGTGTGTTTTTTACAGAGACATTGCTGCCTTAACCCTTGCAATAGTGGCTCAAAGGTGAAGACATCTTTGCCTTTCTTTCCGCGAGCAGAGATACCACACTCACAAAAGTGGACTGCAACACGATTTTGATTTCCACAACATTGCTGCCTTTTCTAATGCAAAAGTAGACTGAAAAGCAGTTGTTTTTTGAAGAGACACCACCGCCTTTCCTCCCTGAGAGTGGACCGAAAAGCTATTATTTTTGCCAAGACATCACTGCCTTTCCTCTGACGAAAGTGGACCGAAAAGCAATTGTTTTTTCCAAAACATAGCTGCCTTTCTCCCGTGACAGTGAAAAAAGGAATTTTTTGCCAAGACATTGCTGCCTTTCCTCCAGCAAGGTGACACCAAAAGTGAGTTTTTTACAGATATAGCTGCCTTTTCTTCCGGTATAGTATCCCAAAGGCGATTGTTTTTTTACCAAGACATTGCTGCCTTTCCTCCGGCAGTAGTTGCCCAAAAAGGGATTGGTTTTTAAGGAGACATTGTTGCATTTCCTGCTGGGATTTTGCTCCTCCAAACGGGGTGACATGATCTTTTCCTAACCATAGCCAAGTGGTTTTTGTGCCTAAACCTAACCACACATTAATCACAGGGTTGCTTCAAGTTTGTCAAGTTTCAATGTATCGGCTACATAAGAACGTGCAAATGTAACCTATCCTTGGTTTGCAGGAAGATTTAAAGCCAACATTTTCTGGCGATGGAGTGGACATTTTATGACGTGCTGCAATAAAACACCTCTGTGTGAGAAACTGATGAATAGAATGACATTTTTACTTGGTTTTATTTATAGGATGCCTGTTCAGTTTGCAAGATATTTAAAAACTCGTGACTGTACCCGCTGCAGTGCTGATGATGGATGTATGTTTAACCACTTGTATCATGTGGTAAATCCTCACTCACTCATCGCTCAGCATCTGTTTTACCTCATGCATCTCTTTTGTTTGCCCCTGTTCTTTATGCCAGCATTTTTCGCCTGGTCTGTGTGTGTGTCTGTCTCTTTCTGTTTTTTTTTTTTAATCTTAGTTGGCTCCTTTGTTGGAATCAAACACCCTGAAATATGTGGAAGGAAAAACAAGCTTCTCCTTTGAGATGAGATGGCTGCATGTCTTAGGGGTCAATTGGCTTGACCTTTCCCAGTAAATCTTTAATGAGGCAGTTATTCTTTCTTGTTTTGTTTTGATCTCCCCCCACATCCCCCAGCACACCCCTTTTTAATAAAATATGTAATAGCGTGTAATTGTATCCTGGCTGCAGCCGAGGACCTGGCTCAGCACAGCTCCGGTCTGAGCTGCAGAGGGGTTGTGAGGGGAGTCGGGGGTTGCGGGTTAGTTGGGAAGTGGGAAGTGCAGTGCTGCTGGGTGTAGTTTTGGCTTCAGGAGCTGAGGCAGCGAGCGAGCGGTGTCTCTGTGGAGTTTTGTGTTACCGTTCTGCTGTGATTCACACTGTATCACTGCTCTGTTATTTTAAGTAGAGACCATCACCATCTCCTGGGCTCCTCTTCAGCTAATCCATCTCGACAGATGTAATCAGGGCCATTACGCTAACTGCACTGCCACTGAAATAGAGAACTGCACGGTAATGATTTTTCAAACATGCAGAAAGTTCTGCATAAATGAAATCAACCTAGGAAGAATCATGGACACACTTAAGTATTTCTTTTTAATATATTCCCCGGCTTCTTGCTCTGCACATTCCTGTGTTTCTTAGAGTGTTAGGATTTGTGCGGAGGGTTAATTGCAAAATAAGCACCGCAGTGTGTCGTGTATGTGCGTTTTATAAAGAGCCAAAGTTGCTTACATTATTGAAATGTGTTTACTAAGAGTATCAAATACCTTTCATTCTCCAGCAGGCCCCCGAGGCATTTGTCCAGTCTCTAGCTCTCCTGTGGGATACATTATATTCTCACCATTGCACAATTTTAACAAGACCACATATCACTGGTGTTTTACTAGAGGCTAAAAGGACTGTATGTTTAGATGAAGAAGGCGAGGGGTTAAAAGTGCATAAAATGGACCGCCTCAAAAATTGCAAAAATGTGACCTTTCTGTCTGTGTATCCCATTTATAATCATCATTAGACAGAAGGATCAGTGTTTTATTTGTAACAACAAATGCACTCAATCTGTCTTCTACAGATTTATTGGCAAAGACATGTGGACACAGCAGGAACACCAACAAGCATATTTCACTTTCTCTCTGTTGTTGCAACGGTCAATCGTGTTTGTAAAACACGATGTTTGCCATGAGAAATTTGTGGAAAAAAGTTTTTGTGTATACATATATTTGAAGTTTATGGTTTGAAATAAGGCTAAGTGGTTAAATTTTGCAGATGCACATGTGCACACCAGAATTTTGCATTATTCTTTATGCATTGTTTAATCATAATCATGAATGGGTGTGGCTTGAAACTTTGAATAAGCTTTTAAAGGTCCATTGTGTAGGATTTAGAGGGGTTTATTGGCAGAAATGGAATATCATATAATGTTTTCTTCAGTGTGTAGTCACTTGAAAATAATGGTCATTTGTCCTGGCCATAGAATGAGCCATTAATATCAACACAAGGAGCAGGTCCTCATCCACGGAGTTTACCATGTTGCACCACCAGGTTTCCACAGAAGCCCAGGACAGACAAAGCAAACACTGGCTCTAGAGAGAGCTATTCACGTTTTCACGTTTGCCGCTGGAGTTCCCACCCCCTTAGCGATGAGTGGAGCAGCTCTGGAAAAATACTGATTTTTAACATGAAATGGCTTTATTCTGTATTTTTAACGGTTTAAATCACCAAGCTCATTTGTTTTGGCGAGGGAGAGACTTACGTAGATAATTCGGCTCTTGATAAAAACCTTCTGAATGTCTGGATCTTAAGTTATGAGAGAAAAAGGATAACCACATGAAAAGATATCACAGACAAATGCAGTGAGCTGAACAGCAACAGAGAAACACTGATGTGCAGCATGACACTGCTTTATTAAGTGTTTTCACCTTTTTTAATCATAGGGTTAGTTTGTTTTTGAGAGGAAGAGACCTCTGGGGATAATTCAGCTCCTGCTAAAAATCTCCTGAACACTGAGGGAATCCTAAGCAGGAGTTCACACTTGGCACATGAGAGTTTCAGCTGGTTGCATTCTGCAACCTGCCTCTAAGTCCTACACACTGTGCTTTTAAACCAAATGTTTCTAGTCAGTGATACTCACTTCATCGATTTGGTACAGGATCAAGTCTAATCAGCACCAAAAGATATTTGCAAATATTATTTGTTCAATGTTTGTGGCACATTACTGCAACTTAAGCTACACTCACAGCAGAGAAGGATCTGAAGTGCAGAGACGCTGTGTGGACAAACAACTTTTCACTGCTCAGGAGTGATTGCTGGTTTGTTTTGACTGGCCCTTGCTTTGGTTTACATGAACTGCTGCGCGGGTGTTAATCTATGGCATGTCTATTGACATACTGTTCCAAACTGCGTTCACACAGGCAATTAAGGCCATTGATCATGTACACTGTTGTTATTCATAGTAAAATGTCATAACAGAATGTTCATGCATGGTTTAGTATATGGCTCTGCTTGTTGGGGAGTCATAAAACCTGTTTATTGATGCTCGTAGTCAGTTTCACCAAATGTAGCACATCAACAGAGGCTGGGGGCTTGTGACAGAATATCACACAGATTTGTGGTAATTTTGTGACCAGAGGTGCTGGCACAGGGCACGGATTAAGAGGATCAGTGGGTATGTCAGGGGCTGGCATCAGTCGAAATAGGAACTCTCCTGCATTTTCAAATCAGTGTGCCTCCTGCCAGTTAAATGCAAAGGATTGGCCAGCCACGAAAATACCAAACGCCTGTAAGCAGGAAAGAATCCGCATGTTGCAAAAATATTACTTCTTGGATAGCAAAAGGTCACCACAGTTAATCCACAATGGAACAAAAATGGCCTCGTAAGTATTAAAAATCGAATAAATCGAATAAATGTTTCTCTAAATAACCCAACTGTCAAGGTGACTTTGAGAAATGTATCTAAATGTTAGAACATTGAAATTTTTATCTGCTTTTCCTTGTTTATTTCAATGCCTTGACATTGCCATGCAAAATCAAAATCAAAAACAGTGCAACATTGGTTCAGTGTTTTGTCATTTCTTGAGTTCCGGGTCACTGCTCAAGTTTAAAACAGTTTAAATTTCAATGTCTGAACATGGTCACACAAAAACATAAAAGTGTCCACGAGAGAGGACAAGAGGCCTAAGTTAAGTAGAATAGAACATGAGGCGCTGCACCTAAAATGTAATATTCTCATCCAGTACGAGGGTCAGCCAGTTATTCCACAGCAAGCTCTAGCTAGCTGGTGGCTAGCTGTCTAAAAGTGCAGAGTGAACAAACAAGATATAACTTTTTAATTAACAAGATTTAAAAGTGCTGGCAGGCAGTTTTTGTTGCTATTGGACAGAGGCAGGCCACCCACTGTTTTTTTATGCAAAACTACCAGCTGCTGGTGGCAGAAGTGGAACCATGTCATTATTTTGCAAAATTAAGGTCTTCAAGTCCCAAGTCAAGCCCCAGTTCCTAAACTTTTGTGTTTTAGGTCCTAAAGAAATTATAATGTTCTCTTTAACAAATGTAATGCCATTTTAACAACAGAGTAATATTTTTAATTTAGAAAAATCATGAATGCTTTTTAAGATTTGGACTTAAGCTATTCATGAAAACAAGTTTGTTGGAAGTTGTAGCATCTGTCTGTAATTTTCATTTGCTACAATTTGTTGTTTTTTCTTTTTTTTCCGTAGTGACGTAATGTTAGTTCTTCATGGTTCACTTTTAAAATAAGTCCAAGTGAGGTCATGATCATGGTCACAGTCACGAGTCATTGATGTTAGAGTTCAAGTCAAGTAGCAAGTCTTTTTTGATTTATTCAAGTCATGTCTTGAGTCCATGTCATGTGACTCGAGTCCACATCACTGGCCAGTGGTAGTTTCATGTCTACCCTAGAGACAAAAAAGTGTTATCAATCCCCTTATCTCTTGGCAAGAAAGCCAATGAGTGTAATTACCATAATGTCAAACTACATGTTTAACGCCATCTTCGTGTTGCTTGGCCAGGGCCGTAGATCATAGTTGTTTTCACTGTCAAAAAGGCAAAAATTAAGTAAAATCTCACAGTCATCAAAAATCGAACACCAGAAGCCAGTGTAAATTGCTGGTAAGTAGCTCATCCAATCTGCTGCTGTATTAATCTGTCCAGATGATGGGTTGTCAGTTCATCACGCTGCCTGCTGCTGCCAGCTGTTTTCATGGCCATCTACTGAGTGTGTATGTTGCCTTTAAAAGGAAAAATTGATCCTTCTCACTTTGAAATAGAGGGATAATGATTCCCTTTCAATACAACGAAGCTGTTGTGTCGATGATCAAAGAGGCAACCTTTTTTTTTCTCTATAATTTAGTTACTCCCATATCTCCTCCACACAGCTCTGCAAGATGCGTGATCCCTGACAAACTCTGAAGGGTGTATTTCTCAGAAAAATCTCTACAGAGAGGAGTGTGAGCCAGTGGCAGACAGTTGTTGACAGTTCCCAGATGTGAATGTGAGTTACTATGAATGTGGTTTAAGGCAGCAGTCAAAAAAAAGGCAGTATTCTTTGGGAACCACTTAGAAAAATAAGTCATTAAACACATACACAGCCTCACTGGAATGTTAAAATGCATTGATTTTGACGACAGCATTAAATGGAACCTACAAACACTGCAGATGTGTCCAAGAAAAGAACATCCACTGTGGAGCTTTCAGAAAAATATTAAGAATTTTGAAAAGCTCCATCATAACATCTGTCCAAAAGCTTTTTTCTGTGCTTTTTTCCCAGACAGGGGTCACTGTGTGGGGCTTGTACGAGAGCAATTCTCCCAGCAAGTGAAGCCTGCTGCTACAGAGGTGGCTGTGGCTGAGGAATGAAACTGATCATCTAACCTGACAGGAAATGCTTATATAACCTTATCATATTATGTAACTTACTCACAATTTGATCTTTTACAGGATGTCCATTGATGATTCTTAAGTCTTAGGTTGCAGATTGCTGGAAGATTAGGAACATCAGGACCTATTTTCAAGCCAAACTTTTAAGGGATACATAAATACTTGCACCAGGGATGGTCAGGACTTTACATTCTTCATCGTTCCATGCACTCTGCTTTGTTTAATAGCTCAAAACCCTAACTCTGCGTCTCACAAACACTCTGTGGAAAGGATCTTTCAAGGCAGATATAGTTTAGCAGCACATTCTTCATTTCACAGTAAGATGTTGGCTTGTTCTTTGTAGCAGACAGGCAATGCCATTTTTTCAGGCCAATAAGAATAGTACAAATTCAGTGGAACCAAGATCCCCACTGTGTCCCCAAATCTCTAATGTTACTCGTGCACCTGGAGCGCTTCGCCACACTTTATTTTTCATGTCAGGTTTTGGGCGTTAAGTGGCTTGCTCCCAGTGCAAAATCGAACCCAACACATTCATCATTCCCTCCTGTTATATGGCCACTCAGGTCCAATTTTTCAGATAGTCAAGCTTAGTAACGCAAAGCTCGTCTTCCTTGCAGAGTGTGTTTGAGGAGATTCTTTTATGATTTTCAACCAGCTAACAATAGTGGTAGTATGTGTAAATTGAAGCCCCGCTCCTAAAACCCAGATGAAAACTCAGACCAAACAGTAAAACTAAGCAGTGCTGATCAAATGTGATCTAAGATTCTTTTATCGTGTTGCCTATTTCTCTCCTAAAATGTTTTAGAGACATGTTTTAGCTCACCAAACTGTAATTTGAGATTGTTTATTATCTGGTGGCCACCATATTGTTTCCTGCGTTAAAACCCTGTATGTATAAAGAGAAGGAGATACAGCATTGTTAATTCCTGTGAAAGTTGCTCGGTGGTGCATGAAGCAACGAAAGCTCACTTTCTGCAGTATAAATTAACCCGGATGGCTCTATGGCATCGTGTAGAGCAAGAACACTGCAGACTTACGGCGGCCAAGAGGCCAACCTCCAGTTAGGCGCTCCACTAACTTGAATGGGGATACAAATGATTTGATTCCTGACTTCCGAAATGTTATTGGACTGAATGGATCATATCCTGATAGTGAAACTAGTGATTTTGTGGTGGCTTGTGATGCTCAAAAAAATACACAGACTTCTTTTTCACAATGTAAGCGTAGTGGGAAAAGTGTTTTTAGGCCACATTGCATCACGTGACAGCCCAGGTCATTGTAATTACACATTTGACCACTATGTGTAATTGACTTCAAAGCCAGGTGCTGTTCCCAGGGGCTGTGTTGAAGATCACATTTTGTCACCCACCTGTGGGAGCATTCATTGGTCTAGTGCAGTACAGTGCATTCTGGTAGTTGTAGGTTTTCTACCTCTTGAGAAAAAGTGCATTTCACTTCCCTTTTTCTCCTTTTCTCTTGTCTTTAAGCACTAATTTAAAAAGTATTTGCATCTTTCTACTGCATAGACAGCCCAGTTTTATGACAGGGCCATCTCCCCAGCAGTGAAAAATGTCTCTAACTGGGTGCAAATGTTTGTCTCCAACGTCACTGTATGTTTGTGTGTCAGTCTTTGTAGCGTATGTTTTCACTTTTGTGTTGGCTGTGGTGTGAGAACTAGGGGTTAAGTTTGTAGAAGATGTTTGTGTGTGCACGCATGTGTGTTTTGAGATGCTGAGACCAGCCACATGTTTTTTAGCAGCATATTCTTCTCAGCCCCCCCTCTTTAGCAAACTCCTAAATCAGCCTGTAAATGAGCTGAGAGACAGGTGTTTACATCTTATGGTCCCAGCATGCATTAGAGCAGAGTATAGGAAAGAGGAGAGAGGAGAGGTAGAGAAGATGTGGAGGAGAGGAGAAATGAGGGGAGCACAATAGTCGCCTGTCCAGAAAACGTTCCGTAAGCCGTCCCACAGGATGAATCCTTGTCTTTAAAAGAGATTAGCTTGGTCCCAGTGCCGGTCATGTGTCAGATTTATCAATAAATGTGTGTCATCATCACGTGTGGATCACCACGTGTGGAGGAATACCCCTCACGCCTGCTGAACACACAGCTTTTGTCCTTTAGCAGACCAGGGAAAACTGCATAAATACAGTGACTTATCTGATATCACTTAGGAAAATAAAACACGAAACTTTCACTGTTCCCACAAGTAGAGACAAATGAAAGGTGTTCACACTTGTGTTGTTCAGGTCAGCTTCTTGCTACTTAGCCAGTGTAAACAGAGTAATTTTGGGTGCCTGGCAGCTGGTGTCAAAGTGAAATGGACATTGGAGGAGAAAAATCTGATAACAGTCTTTGGGGAAAAAAGGGAACTCGTGAGTTTATTCGATAAATTTGCTGGCAGCCAAGACTGACCTGTGTTTAGTTGCGGTTGTCCAACTGCTCTAGGCACAGCAATTAAAAGTGGGTTGTGAACTTTTCACTTTACCCTGCAAAAACAAGGCAGGCACACACTACACCGGTGCCTTCAAAGCTGTGGGGCAGACGGTCCGAAACAGACGAGGGCTGTTGGCTGTCTGAAGGGTCAGGAGCGAGGAAGTCAAAGGTCAGATTCTAGTTGAGGCATTGCTAATGAGGCCATTCATTAAGTCCTGCACAGCTGTGTCGAACATGTTTCGACCAAACGTTGTTCAGACGTCTAAAAGGCTGCAAGTATGTTAACTCCTACAACTGTGAAGTACCACTCCCTGTTCCTCCTCACGTTTAAGCTTCGTCAGAGCTAAAAGGAGCCATATAAGGTACAGAATAAAGCCTTTGATGTGTGAGTGGATGTTGGTGTGCACGTTTGTGTGCGCCTGCTTGTGCAAAGCTTGATGTGATGCCACAATTATAATACAGTTTACAAAGCTTGGCAGGATCTCAGTCCGACGCTGTTATTGAATATGTCTCCTATCATAGTGGTCCAAAGTCAATCGTCTATTGTTTTCTTGCTTTCATATTGTTGTGTTTGGGAACTGTTTATTGGTATCATTTGTTTTATTTTGCACCATATTGGTTTTTCCTGAGAACATGTTGTGGTTATGGCTGTGTGCGCTCTCATTGTCCTCAAATAATACATTCTTTATGAATATGGGGCAAAGCTCCTGACAAATTTTCATTTCTGCTGCTGTTCAGTTGGCCTCCCGCATTTTTAAATGCAGACAGTGGTCTTTTTTAAATCAGTGTTTCTTGTATCAGCCGTAAATGTTGCTGTGAAAGAGGGACTGGTGGTAATAGATGAATTGTGATCCTTTACTTAAGTAAAAGTAGAAATACAGTGAAATATTGCTCCATTATAAATCCTGCTCTCAAAATTCTATGTGATGAAAAGTGAGAAATATCAGCAAAATGTAAATATACGGCTATTAAAAGTAAGAGTACCCATTGTTCAGGCACAATGTCCTTCATCAGTGTTATCATATATTATTATATACTATTTGATTTTTTTGTTGTGATCTACACTAAACCACAGTCAGCATCACTAGTGGGTGTTGTCGTGTTTGGCCAAAAGTGTGCTCTGATGCGCCTTTGACGACATCTAGCAACTGTTAAGCAGCAATATGTGACAAATTGGGAAGAGAAATTGCTGAAAAGGGGTTACCCTGGAGTCCACCTCCACTGTACATCACTGACACAAGGTGAAAAGCTAAACGACTGAAGGTCAGCAAAAGCAAGATTTTGAGCTGCTGAGTTGCTCATTCTTGGCTTTAGGACTCATTCCAGCACCACATATCTCACAGGTTATTGTGCAAGAGAATTCTATGGGGGTAACACATTTACTTCACATAATTTGACCCATTATTATGATAAAAATATTTATAAGTGCAGCATTAAAAACAAATAACTCAGATTTGAATTTAACATTTGTGTTTTAGTAAGTACACTTTGTTTGTTTCCACCACCGAGAAAGTTAAAACTGTTTGTGTTAATGCAAAAACATAATCTGCTGTATCACTTTAGCAGAGTTAGATTTGCAGTTCTGTAGGATAAACAGCACAAGTGATGCCAATGTCACCGTTAACCACATTATGTCCTCACACGGGAGCAGCTGACATAGCTCACACACCTGCTCTTCACGCCTGCCACCATGATGCCGCACACAGCCGCCATCAGACCCAGCCATTAATTAGCATGAACACACATTAGCCACAGAAGTAATGATATTTATGTCTCCTTTTCTGTCTCCCTGTCACCCCACAGTCATCAGGCACAACTGTCATGGTGGACATAGCAGTGATGGGAGAAGCCCATGGACTAATCACAGACCTGCTGGCTGACCCCTCTCTACCCCCCAACACCTGCACCTCACTGCGGGCAGTCAGCAACCTGCTAACCACCCAGCTCACCTTCCAGCCGCTGCACCGGCCACGCCCTGCTCCCCTGCTTAACCCCAGTGATGCCTACACCCTCTCCGACTCAGAGGAGGGACCTGAAAAAGGAGAGAAGACGTCCATCCACAGGGTAAAGACATTATAAGAAGACCAATGATTTACAGTTTGCTGGTAAGATAAGCAGCGTTAGGAATTCCAGATGAAAGTGAGGATATTTCACCCAAATATCAAAAGTCTGAATTGTTAATCAAAAGTAGTCATAAAACATTTTTTTAGAAGCAGCTAAAATAATCCTTACATGGAAATGCAATCCGCTTTTATTGAGGCCAAATGATTTATACACCACACAGCGCTCCACACACATGTTAATCTTTTAGCCCATGTTTCAGCTAATGAGAGCTTCCTGCTCTCAGAGCTTTTAGCATCAAATGAAGGAGAGTATTTTCATAGAGTTGAGTGAAGAAAAATAGAGCGCGTCTACTGCTCCGAGCTCTGTTCTCCCTTCCATAGCCACAGCTGTGTCAACATGACAGATGTGCAGAGCCAGACAGTGTATGTGTGTATGTGTTAGAATAGGTGAGGCCAACATGAAGGTGAACGCATCTCTCAAAAGGTTACAAAGAGGGACGAGTATGTGTCAACAAAACTAACCCCCCCCCCACATAATTTTGGATCCAGTTATTTATCTGAGGAAGATACCTCTCCTGGCTGTCTGGGAAGCTGGCGTGTGGTCGATGGCTGCCATGCCATCAAGCCATCGCTCGGCTGACAGGTGTTTTATTACATGGTCGAACTTTGTAAAAGTAGCTAAGACAAACTGCGCCTGTGGAGAGGCCAGTGAGGCTGCATTCATTAAGACTCTGCTCCCCGGAGACGACGTGCTCGGCTCTAACTGCCCGGGAGGAGAATAGAAGGAGGAGTGAAGGTGGTTAGTGCAGGAGTGGAAAGCCCTGCGCTTGCTTTTCTGCCTTCTGGCTAAGAGTTTGATGTCCATCGTGGTGCATACTGATGCCTTTCAAGCACTTTTCCAAAAACCCATTTTCTGTCCAGAACAGGGCATGTTTTCTGTGCTGCTCCTGCAAAAAATAAAAAAACAAGCTAATGCATTTGCTGCACAGACTGTACAAACATCAAAAAACATGAACAGCAAAACAAACAGCTAATTATGAAATATTTGTTATATTGATCTTACTTTTCTCACTTAAATGGTCATAGAGATGCAGTTCTAGAATTCCCTTATAGAATAAATCAACACTGACAGCAGCAGGGATCAGCTGTGGTTTTTCTTTTCTTTTTTTTTCTTTTTATGAGGATGGCCTGGTTTTTGCCATGCTGTTGCCGATGGTGATGTGTGTGTGTGTGTGTGTGTGTGTGTGTGTGTGTGTGTGTGTGTGTGTGTGTGTGTGTGTGTGTGTGTGTGTGTTTTTCAGCTTTTGGTGTGTGTCTTTAGGGCTTTGATTAGAGTGGAACTGTGGCACTGCAAATTCATACCATAGCACCATTATTTCACTTTCAGAATTGAGAGTTTGATGCAGATTTTGATGCAGTTTTAGTATACGCTTTACAAAACACATTCATTATCCATTTCTAATCATAACACCATCATGCACGGGTTGTTGTGTGGAGACTTCTTTGTTAATCTGCATGCAAGCAATTTTGTGTGCATACAGTAAATGTGTCAGTGCTTGTCTGTGTGTGTGCATGTAGTGTGCTGACTGTTCATGGCTCATTTGTAGGTTTGTGGATTTTTTTTTTTCTTCAAAGCGTCACAAGCATGTGTAAGGTTTAGTTGAATTTAGTAGCATCTAGCAGTCAGGATTGCAGATTTCAACCAGTGGAAATTATCCGCAGAGATCTCTTCCCCTCCAAAACGAATGGATCAGGTGATCAAATCCAGTAAAATAAAATCAGAATAAAGCAGTTTCCAAAGATCTGTGTTTTTCTGATGCTGCTTGTCATGGAGGGCTAGTAACTGCAATCGCTGATGCAAAAATGCAAATGGCCCTATCTAGAATCAGTGTTGGTTTGTACATTATGGTCTAAGAAATATGTAGAAATATGGCAGTGCTCGCGGTTCATTCTAAGGTAACAAAAACACAATGATTGTTATTCTCATTTGATTATACACACAAGAAAACATGCTTATCATAATAAATTCCTTTTCTGCCAATATATCCCCCTAAATCCTAGACACTGGACCTTTAAGCGCGCAATTGTGTTCTTACATTAGTTAATCTGCAGCTGAATAAAGCATTTGCTAAAATCTGAACAGTTATTGGGCTCAGATCAAGGTTATGTTAAAACCTCCAGTGAAAGGAAGTAACTAAAACATCCACTTTAAGTGACCTAAACCAGCATTGTGTATGAGTGTGTGTGTATATGGGCACCTAGTATATGACGCCTTGCTGTGAATGGGCTCATTCAGGATTCTTAGGCAATCTTTACTAGGTCACCCTGCGGAAGACTGAGAGGAGGAGAGGCTGCCATGTTTGGCACTGCTGTGCCAAGCTGCTGCATGGCACCGAACAGATGGAGGCATCACAAGGGCACAGGCCACTGGGAATCCCAGAGAAAGAGCAAAGAAAGAGACAGATAAAGAAAGAGACTGAGACCGAGACAAAAGAGCCTCACAGACAGAATGAGAAGCAGAGAGGCACAATGCCTGTGATGAAATGTATCTGTGCAACGCAATACTGACGTTGTATCCAATAATGAACCATGAGGGGCATCATTGGCAGGCTGCCTGCCAATATGACTGTGTTGATTCTCTTTGGATGCAATGAAGGAAAGAAATGAAAGTGCCTCAAATCATGAGGCACTTTCGTGGTTATATTGCCTGCATCATTTATTTCATCTTAGGCAGATTCAGGAACAACTGTCTCATCAAGATGATCAGTGTGACTGCAGACAAAGCGAGTAAGCATTAACTATCTCATAGATGGGAGTACTTTCAAAGCCAACACAATTAAGGCCATGTTTTTTTTATTCCTGCTCTTCCTACCACAGTTTAAAAATAACTGTTTTCATTAATTTATAATAAAGGGTTCTCCGGTTGTGTTAACTGTGTGTATGCATGTGTATTTTCCTGTGTGTGTGCAGCGTCTGAGGCGGAGTCTCCACCCCGGTCTTCTGAGGAGGATCTCTTCCACGTGGACCACCACCACCTCCGCCACAGGCCTGCCCACCATCGAGCCCGGTCCTGTCCGAAGGGACCGCAGCGCCAGCATCAAACCCTACCATGAAGCACTCACCTGCAGGTAATTGAGCTAGAGCCTAACGTGTGATGTCTCATTCTTCTCTCTCAGCACAGCACCTCTGATATCTTGAGAAACTTACTCATACTTGTGTTCCAGTTTATTGCAAATGCAGAGCCATTTTTGCTTCTTTCTTCTTTTTTTTTTGCATGCTGTATTTTTATTTTCCTTCCCCAGAAGGAGTTATATTAAAGGTTCAGTGTGTAAGATTTAGGGAGATCTATTGGCATCTTGTGGTGAGGATTGCACTTTGCAACCAGCTGAAACTTCTCCCAGTTAAGACTAATTTTTGCTCCCTTTACGCACGGAAATAGATATGTCTGTTTCAAACATATAAATGACATGTAAATGTCACTGCTCTCATACACACATACATTCCATGCTTCCTTCACGATAGCATAGAGACGTGAGTGGCGTGAGTGGGTAGAGTCAATAGTTTCTGACAACAACAAATGAGGAGACAGAGGAGGAGGTCTAAATAATGTACCTTTAAACAAAAGCAGCGTTGTAGGCGGCGAAAGTGCAGCTATAATATACATCCCTACATGTGGGTGGAGAATTATTTTCATTAATTTCCACAATATTTTACTATACACCAATTAGTTCCGTTCCACCATTATTTAAATTCCGTCTTTGTCTTCTACAGTCATATCTCACTTGAACTACACTACACTGCCCGCCAGGACCTCCAGTAGTAGGCTTCTGCTCCGTATCCATATGCTTTGAGAAAAAGGGCACAAATATGGACAAAATGAACACAGACAACAGAAAGAAGGTTATTTCTGTCTCTGTCCCCATATCTAACGTTAAGCATAAATGAGTCCTTGAATTCCATCCGTGGTTATTGTTCAGGGGGTTTTCACCAGGAGCCAAATTACCTGCAGAGGTCTCTTTCTTTCCCAAACAAACAGACCATGTGAAAGTCGTGGATATAACAGTTTTTTATTGCAAATCAGAGTTTCTCCTCCACTGTTGGCCTGCATGTTGGAGATGAGTGTCTTGCGTAAAACACACACAATTGTGTTCTCATCTATTTCCTCTGATAACTAATAATAAGACGTGCAGGAGGTTTCTACTAGCCAGTGTTTGGTTTGTCCGTTCAGGGCTACTGTAGAACATGGCAGTGCAACATGGTGGACTCTGTGAACATGGACCACCTCCCTTTGTAGATATAAACAGCTTATTCTAATGTAATGAAAATGCAATGACAAAATATACTAAAAATATTAGATTCAATTTCTGCCAATATATCACCCAAAATCCTACACACTGCACATTTAAGCAAAGCCCTAGACTTTTGTATTTCAATATTCTAATTAGGCCTTACTGTGCAACATTGTACTATAGATATGAAAGCTGTGGTATGACTGCTTTACAGAGGACTCCTACAATGGTATGACACATCACTCTGAAGGTTTAGAGGTTTATTCCCAGCTATTTGGCTTTAGTTATACCCAAAGACAGCGTGAGTGAACAGTAATGGCACAGCAGTTCGGAAGAGGATGTGTGTGCAAAGGGAGCCAGAATGGAAATATGCCCCACAGGCAAATGCATTAACCTGAATAACTGAGACACACATCAACTCTCAGCACAGTGGTGCTGAAGATAGCATGAGACTCTCAGAAGTAGATCGACATGCTTGCGATATCATCTTTTTTTAATTTTTGCTTATTTCTCTGTAGTTCTTGGTAATGTTGTGCGACAGAAAAGGTTTCAGGTTTGTGTGAAAGCATGAAAGCATGTATTCATGTGGTGGGGTTTATGCCTGGATGCATTTTGTTTTGCAAAAGCTGTTCAGAAAATCTGACCTGGTTGTTTCACTGTATTCAGACAGAACTAATTAACAAGCAGCGAATCAGAATGTCAAGACACAACAGTCCCATATTGTTAAAAAAAATAACAAATAACTTTGTTTCTGCTGCCTTCTGTTTTGCTAATAAATTACATTGGTGATGTAAATCTAGAATAAACACAGGGTCTTAATTTGTCAGAGTAGTTATGATTACTAAATGAAATATAACAGCACAATTTACTGTGATCAGTGCAGAGACTGCATTCCTTACAATTACTTTGTGATTAGTGTGACGGTATGTTTGGATTATCTAAGAGCAGCTCATGTTTTTATGCATTTCAAAGAAGGAGAAAATGGAGATTCAGCTTGAGCATCTTCAGCTGTGCATGTTCAGGTGTAGAATATGAGTTTCATAATGTGGATGCACGTGCTTTATGAGACAGCACGTGCTCTCTATCCTTAAAAAATTAACCATGTCTCAACTAGAAAGAGCCTTCATGTTTCATCTACCTTATGTAGTTTCTCCCCTGTCGGGTTTGTGTCACAGGCATGAAAGTCTTCCAGTGAAGAGCAGCATTTGTCTGCAAACACAGACACTTCTCAGTGTCTCTGTGCTGCCAGGCAGTATCACAGATGCTTGTCTTGTGTCAAATAGGGGGACAGCTAGTACATAGAGGAAGTTTATGTGCGTATGTCAGTGGTGTTGTTGAAAGATAAGTTTGTTTAAAAAAATCATTTTTTGTCTGATCTTTTAACTAAAGATAAAGCTTATTTATTTTTGTGTAGAAGAACTTCAGAATGCTTTGTCTGATGTGTGACTCAAAACAGGCTGCAGGGAGTCAAACAATTGAGTTTTTACTGAATCCATTTGTTTTGCTCGGTTTCATAGGTTTGAGAGTGCCCGTGCAGATGTACAGAACAATAGCTGTATCTTGTTTCTCCCTCCCTGTATTTAAGGCCAGTATCAAGAAATCTGTGGAGATTTATTTAAAAAAATGTAAAAAGTGCAACCTGTTAATTTCTTTTAACTTCATGAAGAAAGAGTAGTTTTTACAACCGGCTTTGTGTCTGATTTAAATCTGCTCACTCACCTACTTTCTGGACCAGTTGCTGAACTTTAAAACTCACTCCTGTAAAATGAGCCATGACTTTGCAACTGCACGGCCTATTTCCCACCGCTGATTAATTTAGAAATTAATTTTAGGTGGATAGTTTTGCAAGAAATGTGATGTTTCCAGATGATTTGCTGTATTATTTTTAGTTTGGAGATATGAAGCAAAGACAATCACAGGGCAGCAGATGTGTCAAATAAGGATTGGTGACTAAGTGAAGAAGGGTGCGGGCTTATTGTACAAAGTATACAGTAGTTGGTATAGCATGTAGTCTTTTTGCACTCATGCATACAGCTCACTTGAAATAATGTCTGACTTAAGACAGTTCTTCCAGTGAAAGAAACTAGCTCGTGTTTAGTTGTGCATTGCAAAGTATTTTTTGTTGTGTGGAGATTTGTTTCATGAAGCTATTAACTGATTATGGTTGCATTGTAAAACTGAACTGTTCCCGTAAAAACATGCAGCTCCTGCCTTCCAAGGTAACTGTTTAAGCCAAGCTGTCTGGAGAAACATGCCAACAAGCCAGCCAGACGATGCCTGCAGCTCATGCTAGATAGACACACCTACAGTATTTGCTCAGTTTATGGCCATTATCTTATAGTCATGTAGCGTTCTAATCAAATATTAGGTGCAGTAATATTTCCATTGCTTTCTACCTTATTGGACGCGGTGAAAGAAGTATTCAGATGCTTTACTTATGTAAAGGTAGTAATACCACACTGTGTAGTTCTCTACTACAAGTAAAAGTCCTGCATTTAAAGCCATAATGCAAATATTATCAGCAAAAAGCACTTAAAGTATGAAGGTAAAAATACTCATTGTGCAGCAAAATGCTCACCATCTGTGTTTTTCTATTCCATCTGGTGTTTTTGGATAAATATTAGGGCTGCATTAATGTGTATGTTGCATTTTACTGCTGTAAGATGTTTGAGTACCACAGTGCTCATTTTAATTCTCTCATTTACTGTTTGGTAGTTTAATCTTTAGCAATGCATCACCTTCTATAAAATCATCATTTGCAGCGTTGCCGTCCTATAAGAATCATGTATCTCTGAAGAGTCACCTTTTTATGAGCCCTATTTTCAGCTCTGTTACAAAGCATTCCCCGGTTGATCCAGGAGGGTTTTTGAACAGTTTATTTGCTTAAGATGTAGGAGAATTTTCCTCACACATAAAGGAGCACTTTATCTTTAAATTTATCACAAACAAAACAAACTGAACAAAAAGATAATATAAAACGTAGTCTGGAAAGTAACTAAAACTGTCAGATAAACCTCTGAGATGCAGTAAAAGTACAAGGTTGCATAAAAGGGGAATACTCAAATAAAGTACAAGTATCATGAATTTGTAGCACTTAACTTGAGTGAATGCACTTGGTTATATTTCACCACTGCTATTGGCACATCCAGTAGAGGGTCTTAAATGTTTTAGTGTGCAGCTGCAACCATCAGGATGGATTACATGAAGTAACTTCAGTAACCGCTCAATGTATTAATGTTCACTTTTGTCAAAATAATGTGTATAGAACATGAATTGATTCCTGCAGAAATCTGACCTGCTTCATGTACTACTGCAGTGTGTTTTAATACACAAAATACTGCTACTGTAATTACACTAAAAGGACAAAAGTATACATTCACCTTCTCCTCTCATTTTTGCGTACTTTTGGTCCCATTTTTTTATGGTTTTGCCCCTTCATTCAAACTGCGGGAAATACTAATTTTATGACATGCAGTGATATTTTAGACAAAAGTTTGCTTCCAACTTTGTGGCAACGGTTTAGATAAAGCTATTTCCTGTTTCAGCATTGCAGTGACCCTGTGCACAAACAAGGTCCATGAAGAAATTGTTTTCTGGGTTTCCCTACACAGAGAGCCTGACCTTAAACCAACAGCACTGTTTGGATGAATTTGAATGCTGACTTATCTCCCAACACAGCGCCCGACATCGCTAATACTCCTGTGGCTGATTGAGAAAAAATCCCAAGTAGTCAGGTTCCAAAATGTTGTGGAGAGTTTTCCCAGAAGAGTTTTGACCAACTTAGTGGCAGATTAATGCTCGTGGTTTAGACTTGATTAACAATAACATGTGTCATGTTCAGGGGTTTGACCAAGCACTCTGTAAGAGTTTCTATGTACTTTTGGCCATGCAGTGTATGTTGTCATCGAATCAGTAACTGAATAAATAAGATAAGATGTTTGCATTCTTCCAGGTAGCCTGCAGTCAGGGTGAATCTCTCAGTCTTGTGTGAAAAAAATGTGAAAAAGGAAATGTTGCACAGATCAGTGTGTGCATTTAGTACATTCTTTGCTGACCGATAATTAAAGTGCTCTTTGTGACTTATGAATACAAACCCATTCCACTGATACACTTTAACTTAAAAAGTTATGCTTTTGTTGACATCTGTTAGTAAACAGTTTTATCTAGAGATTAAATATGTAAATAAAAAAAGATGTCATTACAACATTCTGGCTTTAGTCAGGGAGGAATCTTTAATAAACATTATGTATCCATGAAACATCATAACAATCACATTGTTTTTATTCTGTCATAAACAATCAATATATAACACGCTTGTAAAAATATTTACACAACAAAACAAGAGAGAGTAAATACAAGAAAACCTCTACAAAATCCAGCATTGAACGTGGACATGCAGAAACAAAAATGACAAAACAGAAATAGACATGTTTTTTTTTTTCCGTGAACTTATTATTATGAAGTTAATTTGAATTTCACAATGTCATGGCTGTAGAATAATGATACCATCAGTGTTTAACTTGGTTCCCCTAAAGTTTCTTTCACTTCACTGCAATTGGGTCTGCCACCGGGTACAATCTCTCAGGAATGAAGGTTCAGTTTATGGCACAGGGGAAGTGCTTCAAGTGTTGCACAACCAAAAGTTGAAAAGTTGTCTTTTTACACTTTAAATGAAATAAAGCAAACAAGTAAATGCACACTAAACAAAGAACATGTCATGCATGAAATTAAAGCGAACGCACAACAAGGAATCTTAAACTGAACTGAGCAAGAAATCATTTCCTTCCTGGCAATATACCATAAAATGTTCATGGACAGAGAGGGGGTTCTGCAACTTAAGAGAAAAATGTATTCACTACAATGTTTTCACAACAGTCTCAAAAGTGTGGCACTTTTCATGGAGACATTGTTGTTGCTGTTTAGCTGTTGTTTTTTGTTTTTTTTTCTTTTTCTCTTTTTTTTACATGCTTGATTGGTTAGTGGTGTTGATTATGTATGAGGAGGATGAACAGTGGTTTAGCTGTAGGGTCAGACACTGGGGTGGATACTTGGTTTATGTAATTAAGTATTGATGAATGAGCATAAAATTCACATTAAAAGCATTTTACCTGCTCCATGTATGTCAGTATATTTTAACTTAAGTTGCCAAATGAAAGAATGTGTAAATGCATACATTTATATATATATATATATATATATATATATATATACACACACATATATATAGAGAGAGAGAGAGAGAGAGAGAGAGAGAGAGAGAGAGAGAGAGAGAGAGATTTTTAGGTATACTTAATTAATGTAAAGTCTATAAGTGGTAACTACCGGATGTCCAACCACCAGCTCACTTTTATTGTTTAGTGCACTGAGTAAAAAGAAAAGGTTCTGCACAGTGTTTTGTTTTACGTTTTGAGCCCTCTGAAGAACAGTGTGGGCTGCATCTGTCTGTCAGTGGCTTGTTTGGGTCTGTTTGCACAATGACAGTGTGATACTTGAATAAGTTCTGTAAATGTAAGCACACTGAGCAGCTTCTGTACACAAAGCCCTGTCGCCTGGTCTTAAAGCATAGCCCAGCCCAGCAGCAGGCCCCGGCTATGGCCACTTATGGTGGTGTGAGTATAAACAAACACCTGGGCCTCTCCCCAGTCACCAGAACCTCACAATTAACACACACACACACACACACACACACACACACACACACACACGCTTGGACACACTTTCACAGCTGCTTCTTCTGGCAGGGGTTACACAGACACAATTGGAGAGTACAGAGAGTCTCTGGGTTTGGTTTACTGCAGCTGAGGGGGCTCTCTTCGGAGTAACACTTAATTTAAATTTGGTTTCAGGCATCTGGCTCTGATCCAGATGCATAGAATGAAAAAGAGAGCTTCAGTGTCAAACTAAACAGGCCCCATGCATACTGACAACGACTTGCTGTGGGGGTTAAACCCGTGATGGTCTCTTAGCAATCGGCAACCTGCCAACACATTATCTCTCAAGTGGGCTTTAACACAACAATCACAAGTTTTGGGGAGTGGAAGGGAGTCTTTTTGGTTATTTATGTTTTGTAACCTGTATTTGTTATCCCTTTGGAGAGCTTGCCAAGATACAGCGATGTATGAATTTATTACAGATCAAACAAATCACCAATAACCGTTCCTGATATGTAATGAGTCCCATCAGAGACGTGAGAAGCAGAATGGTTGGGGAAGAAGAGTGAGAGCACATGGAGGGGAGAAAATGAACACATGGCTTCAATCGCCTTCTCCCTGCTCCATCATCAAATCTGTACAATCTTAATTAGGACATTAGGCTTCTTTTTTTTCCTCCCTCCTTTTTCCATCATGTCAGCTTTCAGTGACGTACATTGTTAAGAAGAAATAACACCGACTTCAAAGCTACAATATAGGCTTTTTTTATCACGCACAAGAAAAAAAAGGGGGCAATTGAATACCTTCCATTCCCCTCAGCCCCGGCCACTGTGCTGTTATCTTCTTCACGTCATCTGGCTCGAGAGTAGGTAGATTACTGGAAGCAGAAATAATGGCTGCTGTGTTTATCGTGGCTTGGACACTGTCCGTTTGGGCTCTGAACCAATGGTAATCTGTCAACCTGCTGTGAGTGGTTGAGTATAAAATCTGGGAGTAAACTGCAGCGGTGTGGGGAGTGGGCAGAGGCCAGTCAGAGCTTATTTCATGGCTCCAAACTATTAAGATAAGTAACCTGGGAGGAGGAGGTGGTTCTCAGAAAATGCGGACAATGTTGCAATTTATACAGTATTTCCTATTGCAGGATAATTAACTTGATAAAGGTTCGTAGTGCAGAATGCCAAAGTGCTTTTGTATGAGAACTAAAGTTATTTTCTGCTTCAGAGAAAGACTCCCAATTGACTGTTGACAATTTCACTTTGACTGTATTTAAATTTGAATTTAAATATGAGTCAGGCAAGAAACCAATTTTGACCTTTGACTTTCATATGAATAATTTTGTAAATAAAAAAGCACACAAATGTACCCTGTCTCCTACAAAATATGTTTATACAAGTAATTTACAGCTCATTTTTAAACAGCACATACGTTATAAAAAAAAGGGGTGGTTATTTTTTATGTGTCATATTTATGAACATTTATTTTACTTAATAGAAGTATTTGTAAATTCACAAAAGAATTAAACAGAACCGAAAAGATCAATCAATAAGTCATACAAGATAAAAGTCATCCTAAAATATTTCAGTGTTTTTGCAAGCAGACATGCCAGTTTGATGCCTTTCACTTATGATGCTTGGTCAGTGCCTCGACATGTCAAACTATAACACTCTAGGGGTCCCTCTGACATCAGTTTTGGAGGCTTTTCCATTTCACAGGAAACATAGAATTTCTTCTCATAACATGCATAGTGTCTTTTGTCAAAATAAACAGTGTAGGTTCACTTCGTTTTAAGCTTTAGATAACTAATACTTGGTTCGGTAGGAAAAAGCATATGTTTTGGTTTAAAGAAGGTACATTTGTTATTAACATAACATCACGTATGTACGTGATATACGTCATATTGGTCACGTACTACGATGTTTATTTAAAATAACTCAATGTTGACGTCTGGTTTTGTAAAAGAATTGAACAGTGGTTTCCTGGGTGGAAGTCCTGTGTTTGTTTGACCCTTCTCCCACCGCAACCTCCCACTATATGCAGATTTTCTCACTCTTTATACTATGTTGGTTAAAGAGTGCCTCATTACATCAGTATCTGACACCAATGGCCACTTGGTATTTGACTAATTTTGAGTGAGAACCTGGAATATTTGCTATCTGAACTCTTCCATGAAAGTAAATATAAGATTTTGGCTCAGTTTGACACACAAAGAAGCAATTTGAAATATCATTAAATTGCATTTTTCCACTCATTTCTGACCAAATGATAAATTGAGAGAATAGCATTAATTATGAAAAAATATTAAAGTAAGATGAGTATTAGCAAAATGTTGCTAACAATGTATTTGATTTGTTTTTCCTACAGCATCCACTCATAAGAAATATAGTACCTAACTGTAGTAGCAACAGCACAATAAATGTTTTGATGGTTGTCTTTGGGCACTCATAGCACTTTCTAAGTGTTGGAGAAAAATTTGGCTTTGGTTCAAGAATAAAGAACTATATTCTTACTGTCTGAAGCACTAGACAGGGTTTATTTTTTTAATATCAAAGAAAACCCATGTTCTTTTCCTAACTTTAACCTTTTTTGTTGCCCAAATCTAACCATACCAGGTAAAGCAGGATGTTTGATGAAAAAAAAATATATTTGCAGACAATAATTCCATTCTTCCCAAAGGTATTAGGTAAAAGAAATTATTAGTATAAAGACTATTTCTTGGAGACAGGGTTGAAACATAAACATGCAGCAAAGTGTATTTTGTCTTCGTGCTGTAGGTCTATCTCACTGGGACAGCTAAATTACTGTAACTACAGTGCTAACTACTGTAACTACACTTAAGGAGCTTTTTGTGATAAAAGCAGAGTCACTTGATACATGACTGACAGATTCCTTGAGTGAAAATGGCCGACCTTCTTATTTACATTCAGCGCTGAAGGCTCAATGTCAGTAGCCGAGGCCATTCTGCTGCATTAGCAGAATAGGAAGAGTGTCTGCCAGTTCTTCAACTTTCATTAAAAGTAAACCTTTTAAGCCAAGCGCTGCTGCTGCCTGCCCAGACCCCCCTGACAATAATGTACTAACTGTTCGCCCGCCAAACTATCAAACTATTTTATATTCCACACCTGCTAGGCATTACACACAGTGGTCCAACCTGGCCCTGCAAACACAACAGAACTGCCTTTGTTGGGGCCTCAGGACCATTAGGCAGGGTGGGTACAGCTCAAATGTGTTCAAGAAACAATTTATCAGAAAGAGATAGACACACTGCAGGGCTTTGTGCTCCCTGTGACACCGTGCTCTAACGGCAGGCATTTCCTGCCCTGAGAATGCAGGTTTTACAACATTTAGGGAGAGGTATTTTAATAGGAACCACCTACAGCCTGACAGTAGCCTCAGCGGAGAAACATGGAAAAGCTGTTGAGAGCAGCTCGGGAGGCTCCCCACGGTGTCACACAGCTAACTAACCAGCACACGCCAGCTCAAGGCTCTTTCCGTAAAAGATAATATTTGCTATTTGATTTATAAAACCAGTCAGAAAATGTGAATATTTCCATCTGTCTTCGAGATAGTGGCGAACAGTAAGCCGCTCTTGCGCCTGACACTGATATGTCATAATGCTCAAAGAGGGTGGGCTCGCTATCTAATGAGTCATTTATAACAGCGCCAGCAACGGCAACTGTTTTGAGTTTTTTTTGTTGTTTATTCTCATTGCATTGTGTTAATGTGTGCATCCATTAGGTTCATTAATGAGTATTTTTCTTCGAGCATCTGTACAGCGTCTGTTTCATGTGGGGACAGCACAGTAGGAATCCCATTAAGTTTTTTTTTTTCTTGACAACTTCTGCCGACTGGTTCGACATCAAAGACAGATGCAGCGAATGGCATTATTCCCGATGCTTTGGCGCAGCTACAGACGGCCAAGGCTTGCACATTTCGCTTTCTACAAACAAACACACATGTGCTATTCTGCATATGTCCCCATTGTTGTTGTTGTTGTTTCTTTCCAATATTTTTGGGGGCTTGGACTAGTTTTTTAACAATCTGTACTGCCAAACAAAACCAACTAGGCTGATTATGATAAACACCAGTTATCTCACAAGAGTAATAAAAATTTTATTCATCCTACAAAAACCACAAAATAGATGCATTTGATTTGCGGATGTTTTCATACATTTGGATGTAAACGTCTGATCAGAGGATAAACTTGATCCTTGTAATGTGCCGTTATTTTGACATTTAACAGTCTCTCAGTGTGTAGTCTCTAGTGTAGAGGTTCAACATGTTCTTCTTTAAGAAATCATTCGTATTGATGGATTTTGACATATAACAGCCAAAGAGAGAACACAACACCAGCCGCAAATATCACAGCATCACAACAGGGAACGCCTTATGCTATGGACTTAGATAAAACATTTCTCCTATATGCACTTCATGTCAAACCTGTTAAACCCTCTCTTGTCTGCAGCTGTGGGAGACCGTACATCAGACTGAGCCATGGGGAGGGCTCCATAGATAAGGGAGACAGGATACCACGGTCAGGTATGCTCTAAGTCAACTTTCTATCATTATCAACACTATATCCAAGCAGCATAGTAAGAGTGCATGTGGGCATCTATACTATACCACAGTGTTTCTCTTTTTCTTTTTTTTTTAAAGAAAGTGTAGATGCAGAGTGGAAATGGGGGAGAGAGAGAGGGGTATGACATACAACAAAGGTCCCAAGATAACATATCACAGTGTTTGTAATTCCCTTTGGGACGGTCTGCGCCCATTACAACAGTGGTTTCAAACTGGCAATTTTATCAGGCCGCAGTGTGACATCTCTTTGTTTCTTCTCTTACCAGCAGAGGACCAAGTGGTTGCGTCATCCGACTATGACAGCACGCACGAGGCCAACCACAGTGACAGCAGTGATGTAGCACATACGGAGGAGGACACAGAGGAAGGAAAAAACCCTGCCCAGAATGTCATCCTCCACCCACTAATACCTCCTGAGGTATGGCGAGTCACACAGCGAGTCACACAGTCATATTAAAACACTCGTTATTTACATTGTATCTGTTTGTCTTATCACTTTTTATTGTGTGCCACTTGTACAGGACAAACCAATTCTGGCTCCAGAGCCGTTAATAATGGAGGACTTGGAGCCTCTGATGAGTCAGCTAAACAATTGGAACTTTCCCATCTTCAATTTGATGGAGAAGACCAATGGGAAATATGGGCGGATCCTCAGTCAGGTGAGCAGAGAATGAGTAAGCTCACAGGTCAGACAAGCAAATTAAGACTTGTTCAGGACACGAGTCACATGACTAGAACTTGAGTCAGACACAAATCACAGACTTGATGACTTTAGACTCAACTTAAAAAAGCCAAAAAAGACCTGCAAATGGGCTTGGACAAACAGCAGTGCCTTGTCACATCACTAGAACTTGGGACTTTTGACTTGAAAATACTTAATAGCTTCCCCCAAACCACTTTGGGGAGAAAGTTGATTAATATGCTTTAAAAGTAAATGGCAGCACTACTCTTTTTAATGATTACGTACAATAAAACTTGTTTTTTACAAATCAAAACAAACTGAAAAAAAACATTCATGATTTATAGTATACTGTTACTCCATTGCTAAAATTGTTACATTTGGTAAAAAGCAAATTATGACTTGTTTAGGATACAAATCTAAATGTTAAGGACTTGTCTGTGTCTTGTCTTGGGACCTGCTTGTCTTTACTTGGTACTTGACTTTGGACTTGAGTGCAGCCCCACCTTTGCTTACTTGTATTGTGTTGATTATCACATGATTTTTGTGTTTCAGGTCTCCTACAGGCTCTTTGAAGACACTGGCTTGTTTGAGACCTTCAAGATCCCTGTAAAAGAATTCATGAACTACTTCCATGCCCTTGAGAATGGTTACAGAGACATACCATGTAAGCTTTAACATCTCTCTTGTTGTTCTTCATTTTGCCCACACCTGTAACAATGAAACCAGCCACTAGAGGGAAATGCTGTATCATCATATATGAATGACTGCAGCCTTTACGTCGTCACCAGAAACATAAGCAGCCTAACAGTGCACTCTGGTGGAGAAGATAACACACTGAATAGACTTCTTTTTTTTTTGCCTGACCCAGATCACAACAGGGTTCACGCCACAGACGTGCTTCATGCAGTCTGGTACCTCACCACGCAGGCTGTGCCCGGTCTGCCCAGCCTCATCACTGACCACGGCTCTGCCAGTGACTCAGGTCTGTCACTGCAGACATCAATGTCCTGATGGCGATGCTGATATGTGTGTGAATCTGTCCAAAAAAAAGTGTTTTGAAAGTTGTCATATGAGCTCCCAGCGCCTTTTTGTTCAGTTTTCTAACTTATGTTAAGCCATTTATTACCATAAAGAATGTCTATATGTAGGCCAGACTTTTTTTTATTTCGATTTTCTGTCTGCCTGCAGCCATACTGTGAGCTATCTCATTAATGTTGGAGCATCAAACCTGCAGGAGTGTGTGTTCTTATCCTACTCACAGTTTGTCTTATCTTACTCAGGCTTTTGGCACTTGCATTTACGTACCAAACACTATTTGAAGTCTAGAGCAGCATGAAATTGCAGGCAGATTAGAGTTCCCTCTCACCCATATTTCCATAACCTCATTTGTATGCTTTACTAGGGCCATCCCTTTGATCCACATATAAGTGGATTTGAATGTTCAAGTGTGTGTCTCCGCATATGTGTGTGCTCTATAGTGCATGTGTGTTTAGGCATGTGTACGTGAAAGTACATCATCTGTGTTTGTGTGAATTCTGCCACCCTACTCTTCACCCCGCTCACTTTGTCTGTTTCCTGGCGGCTAGACTCCGACAGTGGAATAACACACAGTCATATGGGATTCCTGGTGTCAAAGACCTACACTGTGTCAGAAGACGGTTATGGCTGCCTGTCAGGCCTCATACCTGCTCTGGAGCTCATGGCCCTTTATGTGGCTGCTGCAATGCACGACTACGACCACCCCGGGCGGACCAATGCTTTCCTCGTGGCCACCAACGCCCCACAGGTACTCATGCTTTTCAGCCTGTAGTGGAGAACAGTATCTGATTAGGATCAAAGTCAGCAGAAGTTTATTTGATTGATTTATTCTTGTATATTCAGCTTTTCTTTGTAATCAACAACATGGTCATTTGATTGGCAGTTTTCTTCCGCTCTGTTTCACTGCCAAACTGCTCTGGCACAGCTGACGCATAATCAAACAGTCACCAGTTACTGTAGCTCCTTGTAGCTTGTCAGAAAGTGATGGTTGTTAAGGTTGGACAGTTGTACATTTCTGTTAAGATCTTTTACCAAAATCAGTGTGACATCACAAGTTCGCCACCATCTTTGTTTTGGGCCATGGGGGTGTAACGTCTTGAGTCAGCTTCAGTTTTTTGCCCTTTAATTTCATAACCTTGAATTGCATTTTGATTGGAGAAATGGTGACTGTGTTGAAGCCCTGTCTGATGATTCTTTTTTTTTTTTTTAAGGTTGTTTTTTGGTCGTTTTTGCCTTTTTATGAACAGGACAGCTTTAGGTAGACAGGAACGTTGTGAGTGGGAGGGAGGATAGCATGCAGCAAAGGGCTGTGGGTGGGACTCAAATCAGGGCTGCTGCAAAGGACTGAGTCTATATGGAGTGCACTCTATGAGGTGAGCTAGAAGGCGCTGCTCTGATTTGTGATTTTTAGGCACGATCTTAAAGAAAACTTGCTCTGATCAGCCTTTAGTTATGCCCATACCAGACGCCCCTAGACCAGTTGGACAACAGCATAAAAAAATGACTGCCCTTGAATATCAGAATGTGTACCAATACCCAATCAAACATGTTGGTGTGTTAATGCAATGAAGAAAATGATCTTAATTTGTCGCTTTTTCTAGCAGCTCTCTGCACTGCTACAAACTATACTGTAACCAATCTCTCCCCGAACAACATACCAGAAGTTAACTTTAAAAATTGAGTTGTTTCTGTCTAGACATATACACTAAATTTAGGTAAACAGGCTGTCATAATACTACAAGACTGCTTATCTATTAGAGAGAAGCAACGCCGTTAAGGGGCTCTAATTTTCTTGATAATACTTTGGAAAGATTTTCAGGACATTTGAATTATCTGCATCATTCTGTTATTTTAAGTTAATTTAAGTTATTTCATTAATTTGAGTTCATGCTCATATATGCAGTTAACATATTAGCATATTTAAATAGTGTTGTGGTTGGTGTTAAACAGTTACAATTGTTTACTGAATCTACCTGAGATTCTCCTAACATTGACCTCAAGCTAGGTTCTCCTAGCTTCTGAATGGTTCATGCAGTGGCATGTGAGTCAGTAACAAGGAAGTGTTAAGCTGAAGTGTGGAGAACGGTCAAGTGCTCCCTAAGAAAGTTATGTCTCCATCCTGCTGATAATGCTCAGTAAGAGTGATCCAACCACTACAACTCTCATGTCACACTGCTGCATGTGCAGGTTTGCTGAATTCATATACTGATATATCTGTACTTTTTAATTTAAATGTAAAGTGTTTTTGTGTTTGCAGGCCGTGCTCTACAATGATCGATCCGTTCTGGAAAACCACCACGCTGCCTCGGCCTGGAACCTCTTCATGTCGCAGCCAGAGTACAACTTCCTCGTCAACCTGGACCACGGAGAGTTTAAGCGTTTCCGTTTCCTGGTCATTGAGGCCATATTGGCCACTGATCTGAAGAAGCACTTTGACTTCCTGGCTGAGTTCAACGCCAAGGTAATTCTAAAAAAGTAATTGTTTGAGATTAAACAAATACAGGGTGAGGGCTTCTGGAGCAACTTCATCTGCAGCCAAGGTGCATGGAAATGAGAGACGAATTAAAGGTAGGAACTCCAGCAACACTTGTAGTATTTAGAACAACTTTATGTAAAAGCCAAAACGCGCTGGTCTTCTAAATAAAGTTATCCTAAATATATTAAACCTCGGTATTTTTCAACTGGTCTATATTTCCCATGTTTATGTATGTATGTGAAGAATGGAAAGTCTTATTTATGATTTTTTTTCAGTATTACGCCAGAACGCTGTAGCCACCAGCCACAAAACAGGCTGCAATGTAACCTTTAAGGCAATATCAAATTGTCAATGTAAGCGTGCTTGTTTTTACAACCAACAGGCTCAGATTTTTATTACAAGTGTCTGACCACACAATAAAACATTTTTCTGTATCTTTACGTTGTTTGTTATTGTGTCTAGCCAAGTCTTAGTCAAGGAGAAGACTTTGCGTTCTCAAGTCTCGCGAGTCCAGCTGTTGCAGGAAGACATTAATAAACAGCGTAAAGCGAAATGTAAAGGAAAACATTTTATTTCTCTGTAGATATCTTTCTAATATGTCGCTAGACACATATTATAACAATCTGAGCCTGTCAGTGGCAAAAACGAGCACTTGAACACGTGAATGTACATTGACGGTGCAATATGCCCCAAAGATTACATTGCTGCCCAACTAGACTCACTAAATATTGGACAAATTTTTCAAATTTTTTTTGTCTCTATTAGTCAATTAGACGCAAAAACATGGGCATAGAGGGTGACTGTTGAAAAATACTGAGGTTTTCCTTTAAATATTGAACTGTGTGACTCTTAGATCTGAAGTGTTTATGGATATGGTGTTTATTCCTTGAAAATGGTAACTTGACAGCATATTTAACTTTAAAATTTGTTGATTGACCTTTAACTTTAAGTTGGGATTTTAAGGTCATACCACATCAATACCTATCCTCAGATATAAAGTGAAGAGTTTACATTTGAATACTTATTTCCATTTGTTGGTAACAGACAATAGAAATATCGAGAAAGAAAGAAAAGGGGGAAAAAAAGAAAGTAAGTGCAGTAACAGTAACAATGTAACCTGTACAGCATAAAGTACATGGATAATGCAGTATTCCTCAGTATTATAAGTCTAGTGTGTTCTGAGGAGATACTTGCCTCGCACATTCATACCTCTGCTCTGTTAATGTTAAAAAAAAGCTTTGTTGAAAGGGAAATGTCCAGTGGTTTTCGAAGAACAGGATTGTTTTTGCAGAACATTGCTGCACTCGCAGTACGTTCAACTCACGTCAACAACACAAAGCGCCCTGCAGTTTTTCAAGAACTCGTTTAAGTGCGGACAGAATGTTGGCTTTGGATTTGAGGATCTTGGGTTTTTCCGTTGTGAGTATTAGTACAGTGGTGGTGCTCGATGGCCAGGGCCTGTCAGCTAGCATTGAGTGCACTGGCTTGGCAACAAAAGTAACAGCAGTGTCTCTCGCTGTAGTGCAGCCCGCTCTGCTCTTCCTGGAAGCAAATTAGCTTTCTGTGAAGTACCCATCGAGTTTCGCACTTGATCTCTTGAGCTTCCTGAATCATTAGGTTAAAATGTCAAGACTATGGGAGTCAGTGGTGCTCCTTCTCAAGATCTGAAGCTCATTAAGAAAAACTAGAAATCAGCAAAAGTCATTCAGTGTTGAGATTAACTGCATGTGTTTGACTGCTGTCACTTCTGTAGAAATAAAGTAGATGCCACTCATGTAACTCAGAAAACTGCATAATTATTTATATGTTGCACAATTGGTCATAATGCATTTAAAGCATTGTACCAAAAAGGATGATTTATGTACCTTATAATAGAGGTGAAGGCTACAATAAAGAGACATTATTGCATTTGTTTCATCTCATCCACAGCGCTCTTTGATATTGCTGTATGTCTACTGTCTGATGAATTAACCCTCTAGACATTACTATGAAGAAACAATCTTTGAACAACAGATCAATGGCATCACATTTACATGACATCTACATATCACATGCTGTGTCTGCCAACATGTTTGAATATGTTAAATGTCAGCACATCATGTTTGTTCATCCCCCAGGTGGGTGATGATCCATCCACGGGTATTGACTGGTCCAACGAGAACGACAGGCTGCTGGTGTGCCAGATGTGCATTAAACTGGCTGACATCAATGGGCCTCTGAAGTGTAAGGACCTGCATCTGCAGTGGACAGAGGGCATTGTCAACGAGTTCTATGAGCAGGTGCGTGGACTGAACTTGGGCCTCCTTTGTCTTTACTAAAGATCAGTGTACCATCATGTTCGCATGCAGGGAAAAACCACAACACCTGTGCAGTATAGTACGCCATCTAATAAAGTACCTTAATACTAAATCATACCTAAGTGAGGGTTTTGTTGAGGACAGTGTTTGCGCGTCAGTGTTATCGTAATTTCTGACGTCAATTTATTATTGTAATTTTAGTTTGTATATTTACAAAATATATAGTATATTATCATGTCTTTCAGTTAGCCCCATCCTCCTCATCACTGAAGCTATGGCAAGAAGAATTTAACACCAAATTTAGCTCTTAAAAATAGTGTTTGTTTTTGTCTTATCAAATATAAATCAGCTTTGTATTTTGAAATTTCTAAATTCTGATCTGTTTCTCCTAAACCTGCCTTTAGGAGAGATAAGGTGCTGTGCTCTTAGGCTTCTCAGGGGTTTCTCAAGCTCATTTTTAAGCCATTCAAGTGTTCATACAGATCTTACTGTTATCTGAAATAGATTACTGTGGTGAGAGAAGAAAAGCAGCCTTTTAAGATCTTAAATCGGGCTGAGACAAAGAACAAGGCTTTTTCTCAGAAGCCTAACTTAAGAAGAGTGAGAAAATGGTCAAAGTCTCTCATTGATGTAACATAGAGCTCAGATATGTCTAGTAAAAATAGGCTAGACAAAGCCGTTATCTTATTTTGAATTTTACTTTCTTTTGGGTACACATATTAAAAACAGGGTTCCCACATTCATGGAAAACCTGGAAAAGTCATGTAATTTCACAAGCACATTTTCCAGGCCTAAAAAGTCTTGGAATTTGTAAAAATCACGAAAAGTTTTGGAAAATTCATGGGATTTTATTGTGTATAATGAAATTCTTCTAATCTTCAGGGAAATAACCCAAGTAACATAAGGGCAAATTTCTTTTCTGTAGATGTCTCAGTAACATATCTCTGACATGCATCAATGTGTGACAATGTTTTTTTCACTCTCTCCTATGTTTCTTTATTTTCTCCCCACGTTCACTTCATGTATGCTAGCTAGCTGATATTAGGTTTGAATAGAGTCAACCCTGGTGAGTTCGAAAAATGCCAGGCAAGTGTGGTGAGTAAAAAAAAAATAGTATGGGTCCTTAAAAAGTCATGGAAAAGTTTTGAAATTTGGTCCATTAAAATGTGTGGGAACCCTTTACAAAAAAATAAGATTCAAACAAAAAATTACAAAACAGAGGTCTGCTTCTCCACTTGTGTTGTTCAAAGAACAAAGTAAAGAAAATATAGAATATTGCAACTTTGTCTTTTCAGCATCACAACTGCAATTCATGCCTTGTCTTAATCTTAACCATAACTTTAAAGGTGCGGTATTTAACTCTGGAGGAAGATAGCTCATTGTTGAGTATCCAAAATGCAGACACTTTAGGTTGGTATTAGGACTGAATCTCCAACCCAAAGCGTATGTATTTGACTAATTGGGACTAATTGAGACTCAACAATCAGACATCTCCCTCCAAAGTTACATACAGCAGTTTTTATATAAACTGTAATTCTTAATTTATCTGTAATTTTCAGTCTGAAAACCAACCTCTAAACCTTCACTGTCAGATTGTAAGCTAGTTAGTATTGTCTTTACTATGCAAATTGTCCTCATTCACACACACACACACACACACACACACACACACACACACACACACACACACAGCAAGTGATAAATATACTTCAAGTACTTTCTCACACTGTTTTCTCTCAAAATAAAATAGAGTAGAGGAGCAGAGCAGAATGAATCCTAGTAGCACGCTGTGTTCTTCAGACACACTCATTCTATATTGTCTCAAATTCCACACAAGCAAGTACAGATAATGAAATACAGTCCCTACCTCTTTATTTTCTTCTGCACATAGACTTTGTACTTGAAGCTTGACTGGTTTTGCTCCCATTAATTCATTTTTCCCTCAGTTTCTGTGACATATAGAGATACTAATGGCAGCGCTCCTTCTGAGAGCTGTTATTGTGTGAGGAGCTGTCACAATTCCACAACAAGGTTTATGCATCAGTTCAATTATGTATTCTTCTTTTACATTATAAATTGACATGATATTTGCATAAGCCGAGGGAACCGTGGAGACAGTAAAGGTGTCTTGTAGTTTTTGCTGTCAGAATGGGTTAATGATTACCATGAATGCTTTATATGTTTGGCTTAATCGTCAGTGTAATGATATAATGTACACCCAGTTGCCACTTTATTAGGTACACCTGTAGAAATTAATGCAATCCAATACTCTGCCATACATTTTATCTTGACAAAGTTTACAGTGTTTCTCCATTGTTTTGCACGTACTTTATATGGAAAGGCATTTCAGTAACAGTTTATTTTGAAAGGTAAGCAAATTCACTATTAATTTGTTGCTTATTAGCATATTAATAGCATGTTGGCTCTTATGAGTCATTAAAGCATTTATTTGTGTCTTATTCTGCATGACCCTATTTCACCACCACAGGGTCCTTAACTAAGAGTTTTCCCCAAATAACCCCCTGTTTACTGATTATTTATAGTAAGTAAGTAAGGAAGTTTCAAAACATGAATTACCGTCTTAATCTGCTTTGCTCAGTATGGGCCTTATAAGGTGGTAGAGCCACAAAAATGGTCTGTTATGGTTTGTTGTTGTTTAGCAGAAGACAAAAATAAACATGTTAATAGTGTCAAATAAATCTAAATGAAGTCTAATCCAATCTAAATCTGAGGCGTGGTCTTGCTCATAACCAGTTCACACGTCCTTAGCTCACACCAAGTATTTACCCGCACAGATTCCCTGTTCTAAAGTTGTCTCGTCTTCACACATAAAGCATCACAGCACACAACAACAGCAATGAACAGACCTGATTCTTAGTAGACGTGTATTAAGATTCACAGGTTCTTTTCCAAAACTAGAAAAATACCCTTATTAATGGAACAATTCAGAGATTTTCAGACATATCTTTTAAAACGTCTTTTCTCTTAAGAGTAGGGTCTGTTATTGCAGATGTTGTGTGATATAATAAATTCAAGTGTTCAGACGATACAACTTTAGAATAGAGAACCTGTGTGGGTTAATAAACATTAAGCATGTAGTGAATAAGTTATGAGAGTGAGTTGACCTCACTTTAGATTGGGGAACATATTCTGAGTTAGAAACACTTAATTTTGACTTGTTTGGGCACTACTGAGCAAAGCATATAAAAAACATAATTCATGTTCAACTTCCTTAATTACTGTTGGTAATTAGGGAGGTTCTCAAAGGAAAACTCTAATGGCCCAGTAGTTGTAGTGTATGATCATGCAGAATAAACCATAAATAACTACTTCATGATGACTAATACAGATCAAATATGTTACTTATATGCATGCTAATAAGCAACTGGTTAATGGTAAATGTGAGTTAATCCTTTGAAATCTCAGCAAATTGGCTCAATTTCTTTCGAAGAAGAAGTTATCATTTGTGGTTACAAGTTAGGAATTACAAAAAAATCTCTTCCTCTCTCTCTCTTTCTCTCTGTTTAAAAAAATTCTCAGGTCATTTTCTTGCCACGTTTTACTTATTTCCTGAAATTTGTGTGACATTTCTCATCCAGTTGCTCAGTATCTTTTTGCCATGCTTTCAAAAGACATCAAATTAACTAACTCAGGTTTCAGAGGTTTAAATGCATGTGAAAGGCATCTGATTTTGACACAAGAAAGTTAATGTTGTTCCAAGTTTCAAAGAGTTTAATGTAAAGTGCAACCGGTGTTTCTGATTTTTTGTCCTCTGTATTGACATAACGCGGGGGCCAGGGGTAGAATATTAAATACACCTCTGAACATAATGCTGTCCTGTGCAACATCACTATATAACTGTGGCTACAATGTTAAATCATGTAATTGAATTAACATCCTATGACTTTAAACATAATGGGCATCATAAAAGTAGACGTTATGGCAGAAGAGTTGTGTTAGATTGGATGAGATTTAACAGGTGTACCTAATAAAGCAGCCACAGTGAGCAGTGCTGCTATAACAAACTGAATCCAGTAATGCCTTCAGTCTAATGCCACCCTCAGTGACCTTTGTTACAGTTTGTCCCCTTGGCACTGAATGGCTGCTAATCTCTGCTAATTGCCTCTGGGTCAAGCTCAGGCCCTTATGCACCCTGCTACTTCATCTAGGTGACACAGCCAGCTTATTACAAACCACTCTGCGGTCTGTGTGGGGGGGCACACAGTGCTGGAGGCTTGCAGGAGAAATGCTCTTCAGTTACAATAGTTTTAGTGCTGTAAGATGCGTTGACGCAAGTAGGGTGCCCAGGCAACTGTCACTCAGATGGAAGTAGCGGATGCTCATTACACTGACAGCCTTGAGAGTTCAACAACCTTGAGAAATGCAGCAGTGCTTCCTCAATAGTGTTCAGGCATGTACACAAAGCATACAAACATCTCAAAGTGTGCCACTGAGTGTGTTCCACCGAGCAAGAAAACGTGTTGCCAGAGTCTCAAGATGAGATTTGCTGAGAGGCTTTTTGAAATTGATGTGTGAATTGAAATTATGATGTGTGAACCAGGATCTGGGTGTCTGCATCACAATACTGGATGAATCTCTTGGCTTACAGTGACTTATATACACCATAAATCCTCCTATGAAAGGTATTTATTTATTTGTAAGGCTCAGTTAGAATTCAAGTGGCCACTGAATTCATAACTCTGTTTCTGAAATAGATCTCAAAGGCATTAGTCAGTCTTTCGGGAGAGCCAACCTCGCAGTGCCTCAGAACTCGTCAAATTCCAACTTGTTGTGGATCCATCTCAGATGTTTTGATCACTCTCACTGTGCTCGGCAAGAACAAAAGCAAGCTATTTTGAAGTGTATGTGTTCACTAGGGGTCAGTTAGCAAGGCCACCAGGACAGCTTGTTATAGCTCTTTGTCATTGCGATCCATTTAGACGTATTATACGGCACACATGCTGCTGTCCCTCAGCCTTCCCACTTTATTCTTTTATGTTCTTTCGAATATTAAAAGTTGAAAAAAAGGAAACCAATTTAACAAGTTTAACAAGTTAAATAAATCAATCTTTTTAAGTTTTAGCAACTTAAGTGAACCAAGTTTTCTGTGCTATATATCTGTGTTGCAAACTAGTCAGTCATATTTGTTTTGTTTTTTTGGGGGTTTTTTTTAAACATGTTAACAAAACAGAACTTGCAGATCTCCTAACTTCATCATTGGCTAATGAATCCTCTTTGTGATCAAGTCAAGTTGACTAACTTGTTTTACTGCTGTTGTTAAGGGTAATTTCACTTGTCATCCTTTAAGTTGGAACAATACAAGTAAATGCAGCCAAATTTTAGTAAACTGAACAATTAGATTTAAAGTAAACATACATGAAGATTAATAATTATATTTACTTTCCTTTTTCAAGGCAATCGGTTTTCAAGATTATTTGAAATAAGATCAACTTGTCAGATTTTACTGTATATTTAGGCACCAAATACCAACATTCTTACTCTGCGTGGACTCAAGCCTGTCCATTATTGTGAGACAAATATCTTCCGATTTGATAGACGTAGCTCCCGCATCTATCCCACTTATTCACTCTGGCCGGAATAACTCAGTTCTTTTGGAATAGTGTGTGTGTTTAAATGGGAATCATGCTGTGTCTTGGCTTTCGTGCACTAATGTGGGTCATGTTTTACATAGGGCGATGAGGAGTCAACCTTGGGCCTTCCCATCAGCCCTTTCATGGACCGAGCAGCACCACAGTTGGCCAAACTCCAGGAATCGTTCATCACGCACATCGTGGGGCCGCTGTGTAACTCATACGATTCAGCCAGCCTCATGCCTGGACGATGGGTGGAACCCAACCCAGAGGCAGAAGAGCCGGAGATCACGGAGACTGAGGATGAGGAGGATACCGCAGAGGAAGACACGTCCACCAGCTCAGAAGCATCACGTAAGCACTTTGGTCTAAAACAAAGCGTGGCACAAGCATAAACTGGAAGTAATCAGAAACATGTAGCCTGGAATGCTTTTCTATGACAATGACATTGACATATACTCTCTTTATATAGATTTGATTTTGCAATATGATATACTGCAGGACATTAAAGGTATGCTATGCAGGAATTGCAAACAACAACAACTTGAGCCTTCCTATACTGCTAAATACATGTGTCTTAATGGAAAAGCTGATATTTAAGCAAGTTAACTAAGTTAACTGCCAGCACATGTCCTTTGGAACAAAACGCTGTGTCTTCCAGTTCTCTTCAGATTCCAGATTCCTCCTCATTTTGGAACAAACTTTGTACGCTCAACATTTAGCCTCTGTATATTTGCATTGTTTTCAGCACTGTGCCCACAGTTTTTGTAGCTTACTCTTTGATACATGCTGCTTTGGGTGAGGCCGTACCTTTTTTTATAAAGAACTGACCTCACCTGTTTTTAAGTGGGAGCTGCACGCTCATAAACATTCTGAACACAGCAAAATTAGAAGAAAATGAAGACCCTTTCAATGCACAAAAAACCACTGACACACGCTAACATCTGGCTTTTTTATTTAACAGTTAAGTTTACTGATGGCATTCACTCCTGGGTCATATGTCTCTGCAGTAGTCACGGGTGTTTCTCAGCTCCAGCTCCTATCGGCAGTGATGAAAGTAAAACACCTGGGTGGATGCACTAAATTTAGCCCCTTTGCAGGTGCAATGTAATGTGACTGGCTGCCAGAAAATACCGCTCTGCCCAAGCAACACTCGATTATTGTTCCTAATTAATTTGCAACAAGTTTGAAACACAGGTTGAATAAATAAAAAATATAAAACGGAAGTGACCACCATAAGATTTTCACTGGCCTCCACGTTGCTTTCTGCTACCAATTTATAAATACAGTTATATAAAATATTTTATCTGGTTTTCCCATGTTTAAAAAACTTGCGTACACACACTAATTTTGGAAGAAAAGGGGTATAAGAACAGGGCAGAGTCTCTGAAGATAAATACAACCCCACACACTCCTAGTAGGTCATAAGTGATGATTGGGAGGGATTACTTTTGTATGAGTACATACATTGTAAGGAAAATCCTGCATAGTATCCCTTTAAATAGTGGCTTCTCTGAGCAGTGAGAAAGAAATTAGTTCAGCAGTTCAGCAGCATTTTAAGCAGTTCTTTGTATCTCAAAAAACGTTCAGCATTGGATTACAAAGCCTCTGTATATACAGTAAATGCTAATGAGAACTCATTGGAAAGCCAAAGGGAAGTGCTGTTTTTAGGAGGCTTCTAGAACAGCCTGGGAGTAACACTATACATCTTTTAAGGCATATTTATACTGTAATTTATACAACAGTCCATCCCCGCAGCTTTAATATTTATATTAAATAAAAAAACACAAAAGAAGGGCATTTTTGTGATCTGGAACTGCTCTTGTGTAACTCTGTAGCCCCTGACAAAAAGGTCTGACCGCATAGTCTGACAGAGAGACCAATTACTGCTTAGGCAGTGGGTGTGTTTGCTGATGAGAGACTATACTTTTAACCTCCTGAGACCTTCTTGTTTTGTATGCATTTTTAATTTCTCCTAGCTATTAGGAATTAGTAGGATATGAGAAAAAATTAGCATTTTCTTTGAGCAGGAAGTAGTTTGGGGGGAATGTCCTCATATGGGTATGATGAGTTTAAACAGTGTATTTTAATGCCTTTACTTTCTTGTGCCAAAACAAACTTGCCAACAATGCACCATTTGTTCAGTGTTTTGTAACTCCATGGGTAAGGGGCATAGACTCCATAATTAATGGACATAGCTACCATGACGTCACACATTAGTACCCTCGAGTTTTGCATTTCGGTCTTCGCCATCTTAAATTTTATGGAGCAAGGAGTGACCATATCTGGACGAGAGGTTGGAACTGTGGAGGAGTGAGGGGAGGATCCAACTCACAGACGGTAGCAATGCCTTGCAGACAGCCTGTCACCCAAGTAGCCCCGCCCTTAAATATGGGTGACTTTGGCTCCTACTAAAAAATAAATGGGTGAGTTATAAAAAATAAAAAAAATTCACCCCCTGTACAGTTTTCATGAATGAGGAAATTAGTTTAAACCACTTTTTTTGTGCCAGGCTGTAAACATGTTTATTTCTGCAGTAAAGTTGAGCATTTTAACATGAGTTTCTATGGGGATTTACTCTGTTTTGGAGACCAGGCTCAAGTAGCCATTAGAGGAAGTGCAGTTTTTGGTACTTCTGCATTGACTCAGCTTCCTAGGTTGCTCTTAGATGGTTAGGTGTCACTGTTTGAGTCTAAAACTGTTCATTTTTAGTGCCTGAACATGGCTGTGT